>NC_080086.1:198582593-198903699 GCF_950005125.1 Chionomys nivalis
TGTAGCCAGGGAGCCTTGGGTTGGATAAGCCAATGAGATATAAATAAAACACTTTTCTGTCTGCATTCTTGAAATTTAAAGTGGAACAGAATACATGAAAATGTCCTAATTAGGAGCTGGAGAAATGGTTCAGTAGATAAGAACAGGATAGCACTTGCTGTGTGTGCAAGTATGAGAACTTGAGTCTTCAAAACCCCGGGAGTAGAGACCTGCCTGTAACCCAAGCATGCTGTGAGACTGGGAGATGGCTGGTTCTTCTGGTTGCCAGCTTAACTGCAGTCTGGGTAAAAAAACCTCACTCAAAAAGATGAAATGTAAGTAATAGAGCGAGACTCTCAATGTCTTAAATCACACAAGAACAGGCATATACACACACTCACTCTTACACACACAAATACACACAGAGAGAGAGAGAGAGAGAGATGCATGCAACACGTTTAATGCAAATAAGTAAAAATGTAAATATTATTATTAAAACAATTATTTTATATGCTAAGAATGTAAGTGAAATAGTGAACAGGAAGGACCAGTGGGGCATTGTCAAAGGACTTTCTGATGTCCTGGGGTCGTAATTTCAAGCAGTTTAAATTCATATTGTAAGAGTTCTCTTCACTGAAATCAGTCTCATTATTCAGAAAGTTTATTCCACTTCAAAGTCTGCAAGTAGGAGTGAATCTTTCTATTAGACTTTCACCCCTGGAAAGGAAATGTACACGCACGTCCGCACACACACACAGAGCACAGAGACAGACGGAAAGAGAGAGATCCTTCTTCCCAAATGACCAAACTAATGTCGAGCTGACAAAACTAAACAGCACAAGAATATTTACATAAAACTCACAAAACAGGCCAGGCCGTGGTGATGCATGCCTTTAATCCCAGCTAAACAAAAAGATGAGATCAGAAATATATATATTAAATATGAAAATACCAGCGACATTAGATATGTTAGACCAGGGTGAGTTCAGGGAAATTTTTCTATGCTTATCTCTCAATGTATTTTCACTGTGTTTTCTTCTATTGATTTCATAATTTTAGGTCTTATATTAAAGTCTTTTGATTTTGAGCTGATTTTTGTGTAGGTATACAACTAATTTCATTCTTCTAAATTTGGATATTCAGTTCTCCTCGAAGTGTCTGTTTCAGAGGCTCCTTTGTTCAGTGAATATTTTTGGCATCTTGATCAGCAATGATTCGGCTTGATTTATTCCTGGGTCTTCTATCTGTTGGTCCACACTTCTCTTTGTGTGCTAGTGTCTGGGTCTTCTGTCTGTTGGTCCACACTTCTCTTTGTGTGCTAGTGTCTGGGTCTTCTGTCTGTTGGTCCACACTTCTCTTTGTGTGCTAGTGTCTGGGTCTTCTGTCTGTTGGTCCACACTTCTCTTTGTGTGCTAGTGTCTGGGTCTTCTGTCTGTTGGTCCACACTTCTCTTTGTGTGCTAGTGTCTGGGTCTTCTGTCTGTTGGTCCACACTTCTCTTTGTGTGCTAGTGTCATATGGTTTTCACTACCAGCGCTTTGCAGTATAATTCAAGATGATGTGTTGTGATGCTTACATATTGTTCTTTTAGCTCAGGACTGCTAAACTCCAGAATATTCTGTGTTTCTATACAAATTTTAAGATCGTTTTTTTCCTAGATCTATAAAGAAGTTCTTAGAAGATGGATGGAGTTTGTACCAACTCTACAAGACTGTTGCAACAGAGACATTTTTACAATATTCATTCTGCCTATTCAAAGCATAGGAGGTTTGTCCATCATCCAGTGTCTACTTCAATTTCTTTTCTAGTTTCTTGAACTTTTCATTGTAGGGACCACTCACCTTCTTGATTAAGTTTATTCCTGTACATTGTTTAGACTGCTATGGGTGTTTTTTTTTAATTTCTATCTCAGGAAATTTGTTAATAATATTCCAAAGTTATAGGATTTTTTATGGCTTTGTACCTTTCTATTTCACTAAAAGTGTTTATCATATCTAAGAACTTTCTGATAGAATTTTTAAGATGTTTAAATAGGTCCACTACTAAAAAAGATAAATTTGCTTCTTCATTTCCTATTTTTACCAGTCCTATTTCTTTTGTCTTGTTGATCACACTAAAACTTGAGGTATCATGTTAAATAAAAGTGGAGGAAGCAAACATCTTGTGACTCAGATTATAAAAGAAATGCTTTCAGTACTTGCATATCAGGTATGCTGTCAGCGGTAAATTCATTGCACATTGTTCGAGTAGATGCATTCCCCTTCTATTCCTAGTTTTTAGTACCTTATAAAATTAGATATGCTGGCTTATGTGCAGCTTCCCTCTGCTTGGTGGGGTCATTTCTGCCCACTTATCTTCACTTTTTGGATATTTCTGCAGCATTTTTTAGAGACAAAAAGTAGTTGGTTTTCTTTTTCTTAATTTTTTTTTTGTTGTTTTTTACCTGGTCAGTAAGTCTACCTCTTTTTTTTCTCTTCTCTTTTTTAAATTGATTTTTATTGAGGTCTCCTTTTTTCTCTGTTCCCCTCCCTGCCTCTCACCTCCCCCATTCAGCCCTCCCTCAAGGTCCCCATGCTCCCAATTTACTCAGGAGATCTTGTCTTTTTCTACTTTTTACTTCCCATGTAGATTAGGTCTATGTAAGTCTCTCTTAGTGTCCTTATTGTTGTCTAAATTCTCTGGGATTGTGGTTTGTAGGCTGGTTTTCTGTGCTTTATGTTTAAAACCCTACTATGAGTGAGTACATTTGATAATTGTCTTTCTGTGTCTGGGTTACCTCATTCGAAATAACTTTTTCTAGCTCCATCATTTTCCTGCAAAATTCAAGCTGTCGTTATATTTTTCTGCTGTGTAGTACTCCATTGTGTAAAAGTACCACATTTTCCTTATCCATTCTTTGGTCGAGGGACATTTAGATTTTTTCCAGGTTCTGGATATGACAAAGTTTGAGCACAGTTGAGAACATGTCCTTGTGGCACAATTGAGCATCCTTTGGATATATACCCAAAAGTGGTATCATTGGGTCTTGAGGAAGGTTGTTTCTTAATTTTCTGAGAAATCTCCACACTGACATCCAAAGAGGTTATACCAGCTTGCATTTCCACCAGCAATGCAGGAGTGTTCCCTTTTCCCCACAACCTCTCCAGCATAAGTTGTCATCAGTGTTTTTGATCTTGGCTATTCTTACAGGTGTAAGATGGAATCTCAGGGTTGTTTTGATTTGCATTTCTCTGATGACTAAGAATGTTGAACATTTCCTTAAGTGTCTTTCAGTCATTTTAGATTCCTCTGTTGAGAGTTCTCTGTTTAGGTTTGTACTCCATTTTTTATTGGATTATGTGTTCTTTTGGTGATCAATTTCTTGAGCTCTTTGTATATATTGGAGATCAGACCTCTGTCTGATGTGGGGTTAGTGAAGATCTTTTCCCATTTGGTAGGCTCTTGTTTTGTCTTGTTGACTGTAACCTTTGATTTACAGAAGCTTTTCAGTTTTAGTAGGTCCCATTTATTAATTGTCTCTCTCAGTGTCTGTGCTGTTAGGATTATATTTAGGAAGTGGTCTCAGTGCCAATGCATTCAAATGTACTTCCCACTTTCTCTTACATAAGATTTAGTGTGGTTGGCATTATGTTGAAATCTTTGATCCATTGGATTTGAGTTTTGTGCATGGTGATAGATATGGGTCTATTTTCATTCTTCTACATGTTGATATCCAGTTATGCCAGCACCACTTGTTAAATATGCTTTCTTTTTTCCGTTTGGTATTTTTTGCTTCTTTGTCAAAAATCAGGTGTTGGAAGATGTGTGGATTGATATCTGGCCTTCTATTCGGTTCCATTGATCCTCCTGTCTGTTCTTATGCCAATACCAGGTGGTTTTTAGTACTGTAATTCTGTAGTAGTGTTTGAAGTCAGGGATTGTAATACCTCCAGAAGTTCTTTCATTATACAGGATTGTTTTGGCTATCCTGGGTTTTTTGTTCTTCCATATGAAGTTGAGTACTGTTCTTTCAAGGTCTGTGAAGAATTTTGCTGGGATTTTGGTGGGCATTGCATTGAATTTGTGATTGCTTTTGGTAAGGTTGTCATTTTTACTATGTTAATTCTGCCTACCCAAGAACATGGAAAATCTTTCCACTTTCTGGTGTCTTCCTCAGTTTCTTTCTTCAAAGATTTAAAGTTCTTGTCATACAACTTTTCCACTTGTTTGGTTAGAGTTACTCCGAGATATTTTATGTTATTTGTGGCTATTGTGAAGGGTGTTGATTCTCTGATTTCTTCCCCAGGCCTTTTATCATCTGTGTACAGGAGGGCTACTGATTTTTTTAAGTTAAACTTGTATCTTGCTACATTACTGAAAGTGTTATGAGTTGTAGAAGTTCCTTGGTAGAATTTTTAGGATCACTTATGTAAACTATCGTATCATCAGCAAACAGTGAGAGTTTGACTTCTTCTTTTCCAATTTGTATCCCCTTGTTCTCCTTTTGGTGTCTTATTGTTCTAGCTAGGACCTCAAGAACTATATTGAATAGATATGAAGAAAGTGGACAACCTTGTCTTATTCCTGATTTCAGTGGAATCACTGGGAGTTTCTCTCCATTTAGTTTGATGTTGGTTGTTGGCTTGCTGTATATTGCCTTAATTATGTTTCGGTATGTTTTTGTATCCCTGATCTCCTCAAGACCTTTATCATGAAGGGATATTGTATTTTGTCAAAAGCTTTTTCGGCATCTAATGAAATGATCATGTGGCTTTTATTTTTCAGTTTGTTTATATGGTGGATTATGTTGACAGGTTTTCCTATGTTGAACCATCCCTGCATCTCTGGGATGAAGCTGACTTGATCATGGTGGATGATGGTTCTGATGTGTTCTTGGATTCGATTTGCCAGTATTTTATTTAATATTTTTGCATCAATGTTGATGAGTGAAATTAGTTTGTAATTCTCTTTCTTAGTATTATCTTTCTTTGCATATCATAGTTGTAGCCACATAAAAAGAGTTTGGCAATGTTCCTTCTGTTTCTATTGTGTGGAATAATTTGAGGAGTATTGGTATTAGTTCTTCTTTGAAAGTCTTATAGAATTCTGAGCTTAAACCATCTGGTCCTGGGTTTTTTCTTTTTTTAGTTGGGAGACTTTTGATGACTATTTCTTGAGCAGGTATAGGTCTGTTTGCTTATCTGGTCTTGATTTAATTTTGGTAAGTAACATTTATCCAGAAAGTTGTTCATTTGCTTTATGTTTTCCAATTTTGTGGAGTACAGCTTTTCAAAATATGACCTGATGATCCTTTGTATTTTCTTCGTGTCTATTGTTATGTCCTCATTTTCATTTCTGATTTTGTTAATTTGGATATTCTCTCTCTGCCTTTTAGTTAGTTTGGATAAAGGTTTTTTGTTGATTTTCTCAAAGAACCAACTCTTTGTCTCATTGATTCTTTGTATTGTTTTCTTTGTTTCTATTTCGTTGATTTCAGCTCTCAATTTGATTATTTCCTGCCATCTAGTTCTCTTAGGTGAGTTTGCTTCTTTTTATTCTAAAGTTTTCAAATGTTCTGTTAATTCATTAATGTGGGATTTTTCCAGCTTCTTTATGTAGGTGTTTAGTGCTATGAACTTGCCTCTTAATACTGCCTTCATTGTGTCCCATGAATTTGAGTATGTTGTGTGGTCATTTTCATTGAATTTTAGGAAGTCTTTAATTTCTCCCTTATTTCTTTCTTGACCCATTGATGATTCAGGTAAGCATTGTTTAATTTCCACATGTTTGTAGGTTTTCTGGAAATAGTATTGCTGTTGACTTCCAGTTTTAAAGCATGGTGATTCCAATTTTTTTGTATTTGTTGAGTTTTGTTTTGTTACCGAGTATGTGGTCAATTTTTGAGAAGGCTCCATGAGGTGCTGAGAAGAAGGTATATTCTTTTCTGTTTGGATTGAATATTCTATAGATGTCTGTTAAGTCCATTTGAGTCATAACATCTGCTAGTTCTTTTATTTCTCTGTTCATTTTTTTGTCTGATTGACCTGTCCAGTGGTGAGAGGGAAGTGTTGAAGTCTTCCACTATTAGTGTGTGTGATTAAATATATGATTTAAGCTTTAGAAGTGTTTCTTTGACATATGAGGGTACCCTTGTATTTGGGGCATAGGTGTTCAGTATTGAAATTTCCTCTTGATGGATTTTTCCTGTGACTAATATGAAATGACATTCTTTGTCTCTTTTAACTGATTTTAGTTTGAAGTCTATTTTGTTAACTATTAGGATAGCTACACCTGCTTGTTTATTAGGTCCATTTGATTGGAATATTTTTTCCCAACCCTTTACTCTGAGACGATGTCTGTCTTTGAGGTTGAGATGTGTTTCTTGTATGCAGAAGAAGGAAGGATTCTGTTTTCATATCCAATCTGTTAGCCTGTGCATTTTTATAGGTGAGTTGAGTCCATTTACATTAAGGGATATTAATTACTAGTGATTGTTATCTCCCGTTAATTTAGTTTTCTTTGTTGGTATTCTTAATTTGTGCGTTTTTCCCTCCTTTGGGATTTGCTGCTATGAGACCATCAATTGTCTGTGTTTTTGTTGGTGTAGCCAACTTCCTTGGTTTGGAGTTTTCCTTCTAGTATTTTGTATAGGGCTGGGTTTTTGGCTAGGTATTGATAAAATCTAGTTTTGTCATGAAATATCTTGTTTTGTCCAATTGAAACTTTTGCTGGCTATAGTAGTCTGGGCTGGTATCTGTGGTCTCCTAATGTCTGCATAACACTTGATTATGATTTTCTGGCTTTCATTGTCTCCAATAAGAAGTCAGGTGTAATTCTGATAGGTCTGCCTTTATATGTTACTTGGCCTTTTTCCTTTGCGGCTCTTAATATTCTTTCTTTACTCTGTATGTTTAGTGTTTTGATTATTATGTGCTGAGAGGACTTTTTATTTGGATCCAGTCTATTTGGTGTTCTGTAAGCTTCTTGTATCTTCTTACGCATAGCTTTTTTTTCAGGTTGGGAAAGTTTTTTTCTAAGATTTTGATAAATTTTGTGTGCTTTTGAGTTGAACTTCTCCTTCTTCTATACCTATTATTTTTTAGATTTGACCCTTTAATGGTATCCCATATTTCCTGGATATTTTGGGTTACACTTTTGTTAGATTTAATGTTTTTTAACTGATGAGTCTATTTCCTCTATTGTATCTTCAGTGCTTGAGATTCTCTCTTCCATCTCTTGTATTCTGCTGTTCATGCTTGCATTTGTGGTTCCTGATTGTTTTCTCAGGACTTCTGTTTCATAATCCCTCAGTTTGTGATTTCTTTATTGTCTCTATTCCAGTTTTCAAGATTTGCTGATGTCTTCCAATTTTTTGTTTGTCTTTTCCTCCATTTCTTTGAGGGAATTTCTCATTTCCTCTTTTAAGAGTTTCAAACATTCTCTTGAAGTTATTTTTTAGGTCCTTTTTTTTCTGTTTTATCCATATTTGGTTGTTCAGGTCTTGCTGTTGTAGGGTCTTTAAGTTTTACTGGTGTTGCTTGGCCTTTGCAGTGTTAAATGTGCTTTTACCTTTTCTATTCATCTTTTCCTCTAATAGGTGTGGTTGGGGCTGTCTGAGAGATTCTGTTGAATAATCTAGGTGTGAGTGAATCCTAAACTCAGTTGGTTGTTCCTTGGTACAGTTGGTGTCACAGTTCTAGTTACCCTGTCAGTTACTCCATGTTCCTGGAGATAGCTCAGCACTCCTGTGCTTTGCTCTGCTCCCTTGGAGTTTGCTGTCTCAGTTCTACTTTGGCCTAGGTTGCCAGCTTTGACCTGTTTCTATAAATCCTGGTCTGGAACCCCTTCTACAGAAGTCTCTGGCTTGGAGTTGGACCTGGGAAGGTTTCTGGCTCCAGTCTACTGCCTCAGAGGTCCCAGGCTCGGGTATGCCCAGACCCACAGAGGACCTGCTTACTCCCTCAGAGGTCCCAGACTCATGCTCAGACCTGCAGATGTTCTGGGTTCCTGCCTATTCCCTTTGATATCCCAGAACAATGCCTGCACCCACAGAAGTCCTGGCTCAGGCCTAGTTCCTGGGAGGTCCTAGACTCACACTCAGACCCACCTGGGTCCTGGCTTAGATCTACTCCCTTGAAGGTCCCAGACTCACATCCAGACCCTCAGTGGCTTCTGGCTCTGGCTCACTTGCCCAATGGTTACTCCCCTGTACCTGTTTTGGTGGAGATGGCTGATTCTAGATCTGGTCAGTGGCTCAGTCTTGATCCACCAGTGTCCTGGTTCTGGGTTGGCTCCCGGGACTGGGTTTGCTCCTGGCTTCTGCTCCCGGTGGAGCTTGTTCCCTCTCAGTCCTAGGTAGCTGGTTCAGTCCAACTCCGGTTCCAGTGAATATTGCTAACTCTGAGTCAGGTCGCTGTCTCAATCCTGGTCCACCAGTTAGTCTACCTCTTTTAATTGGATGGTTCAAGGCACTTTCACTTAAGATTATTGTTATGAAGTCTTTGTTCTATTCATGATTTTGCTCTATTTTGCTCATATATATTACTATGTATTTTCTTCTTTCCCTGTTTGTATTAGTGATTTGTTGGTTTACCTTCTCATGAAATGCATTCTTTTCTGCACTATTATGGATTATATTGGTTTCATTATTTCTCTATGTATAATAGTCCTTTAAATATTTTCTGCAGTGCTGCCTTGGATGTCATTAGTTGCCTTAATTTGTGCTTGTCTTGAAAAATTCTTATTCCTCCATCAACTTTAAGAGATAATTTTGCAGGATATAGCAACTTGTTGTGAACCTTGAAATACACTATCCCATGCCTTCTTGCATTTAGGCTTGATTATCACAGATCTGATTTATCCTGATGCCTTTGTGTGGGAACTAATACTTCTCTTCCATCATCAATATTGTTTGACTTTTTTATATTTTTGAAAACTTGACTATGACATGTCACAGAGAAGTTCTTCTCTAGTGTTATCTTTTGTGCAGAAAGTGCATCTAGATTGTGTATCTGCATTTCTTTCTGTGGGCTTGAAAAATATTCTGTAATGATTTCACTAAACTAAATCTATGCTTTTATTCTTTATTTTAGCCCCTTCTTCATCCTGTGGATTCTTACATTTGATCTCTGAATGTGTCCCATAGTTACTGAACATAATTTATTCATTTATCTATTTAGTTGTTCTATTTGATCACTTATCCTTTATAAAAGAGGATTTTAAATTATTTTATTGAAACTTCATTTTTTTCTAGTATTGAGAATCTGTGAACTTAGGGAGGAATCATGGTAACTTATTTCCTCCTACTGTGTGTGTGTGCATGTGTGTAGTGTGTAGTGTATTTCTTTGTTGTGTTTTGCCTGTCTTTGAGATATATGTGCCCTCCAGTGTTTATATTTATTTCTTCTCTTCTCCTGCTCTTTTAAATCTGATTGTCTTATTTTCTGTGAGTCTATATGGTTGTTAGAGTTAGCCATTTATCCTGAGTTTGAGACTGGAGGCTTACGGGCAGAATATGCCAACCGGGATAACTGTGTTAATGGGTACTTGTGAGTAGGGCCTGAGGGGGACCAGCATCCAGAGTATATTTTGATATTTTAAATAAACACCCCAATTAGCCATTTTGAGTCTGAAACCTAAGAGTTAAGTCCCAAAGAAACTCAGGACAAATGGCTGAGGTGCCATTAACATATCAAGACAGACCCTGCCCGGCCACCAGGCTCTCTCAGCATCACAAGTACCTGTTACAGAGTCCTAGTTCCTCTTAGCACTTCCCATCCCCAGCCCCTACCATGAACCTCTCCAGTCCCTGAGCTTGCTTCCCTTCTCCCTTTTCTCATTCATTATAAACCAGTCTTTTCAGCCGCCCACTCTCTTGGTTTCTCTTAGTTCTTTTCTTGGGCTCTTGGTTTTTCTCCCTTTTCTTTCCCCTATCCTGCCCCTCCCTCCCTCTTCTCTTCCTCTCTTGTTCTCCTCTCTCTCTCTCTCTCTCTCTCTCTCTCTCTCTCTCCTCTCATTACCTGGTTCAGTTGACTGGCCATGTCTAGTCCATTACAGCTTTCTCTAGTTGCTCTAGAGTCTCCCAGGTGCCTTTGTTTGTTCTCTCCCTTGTATCTACAATAAAAACTTCTCCTCCACTGTACCTTGGAGCCATTATGTCCTCATTTTCATTCACTGATGAGCTTTTACTTGGACTTTTATAGTTCATGAGTATCTAGAGGGGTGTGTAGACTTCTTTAACCAATATGGAGTTCAGGCAGTTCTTAAAGTTTAACTTGTAGTAGAAGGCACTTGGATCCTGTAAATGCATCCCAGTAAGAGTAAAAGAGAATGGCACTAGGCTACTGACTGAAAGTAGACTATAGTATTTTTAGAGCTAAGAGTATTAAAAACTAAGCAGTAAGTGTTAAATAAAAATAATAAGAAAGAGGCAGCTCCACCGGCACAAGAAATCCAATTAGGTCAAATCAAACCAAATCAAAATGTCCATCATTTTATTAAGAATGTCATTCTTGGGTGGCCTAGAGTGTGGCAAGGAGACAGAACAGCAGGGAACCCATGCAGACCCGACAACCACGTGATTCTCCTTTGGGAGTCCACTTAAATACCCTGTGGGAGGGGTCAGAACCTGGCATGCTGGGATTTGGAGTCTAGACCGATAAAACTCCCAGGCCTGGGGGGTTGGGATGGATATCAGGCGCTATGATCCCAACTTGACATTAAGAAAAGAACTAGAAAAGAAAATGGATAAAGTATGAGTTAATTAGGAGATATTATAAAGAAAATAATATAGATTAAATGCAGAAAAAAGAAAAGGTGGTTATGACCACACTTATTCCGGAAAGATACAAATAAAACAAAACCACTAAACATCTAAAATGAAAAGAATAAATAAGAAAACAAATGAAATTTTAAAATGAATAAAATTAAATAGAAGATATTAGAATATCTGGTGTGTGTTAGTTAATTTGGGAAGAAAATTCAAGGAACAAGGCTTTCCTCTGGAAGGGATCTTTTGATTGATAAGAAAGGAAATCTTGCTCAAATTAGCAAGCACAGGAAACCCCGGTCATATCTGTGATTTGGAAATAATTGTGGTTTTGTTTGTTTTCATGTGCTGTCATATCTTAAGGTGATGGCCTTTTACATTAAACCTTTCTTTTCTTTTCTTTATTGTTTTTTATTGAGCTATACATTTTTCTCTGCTCCCCTCCTTTCTTTCCTACTGCCTACCCATTCCCATGATCCTCACACTCCCAATTGAATCAGGAGATCTTGTCTTTATCTCCTACCTATGTATATCTATGAATGTCTCTCTTAAGGTTGCCTTTGTTGTCTCGGTTCTCTTGGGTTGTGGACTGTAGGCTGGTTTTTCTTTATTTTATGTCTAAAAGCAACTTACAAGTGAGTACATATTATATTTGTCTTCTTCCTATTTCTCCTGGTTGCCCATGGGAACTAGAGGGAAAGACCCTATTATTGAAGACAGCACACATTTGGATGTAGGACATGGAGAATCAGACTGGAGCTGAGCTAGGGACTATCTGTGTGTGCAGAGCTTGTGCTGTTTTTTCTCAAAAATAATGAATATTTCTCCATTAATAAGTTTCTTTGAATTTTCCAAGTGATACTTTTAGACAATCTTAAGTAGTCAAAACAATCATTTAACATCTATTAATCACATGTGTGTATGTATATATATGTGTGTGTGTGTGTGTGTGTGTGTATGTGTGTGTGTGTGTGTGTGTCAAACTTTCCTTGTAGCACTGCTCTTTGGCTCATTTAGTACAAACACTAATGACAAAAGAAAAGTGATCTAGTGACATGTTAGCATTGTTATGAAAATCTTGGTTTATTTGAAATTGATATGCATTCAGTGCTATGATCTGTATCTTCTTAAAATTTGTGTTTAACATTGTTTTCTCAGGACCTAAGTTAATGGTATCTTGCAATGGAGCCTTTGGAGATAATTAGGATTATATGTGATGATGAGGGCACTTAACCCTCATGGTATCTGTAGTAGCTTCATTAGATGAGGAAGAGAGACGCAAAGGAGCAAGCCTGCTCCACCTCTGCCAGTACTGCTCTGTCTACTTGAGGACATAGAGATCCCAGGCAGCCAGAAGGTGCTCCCCAGGTGCAGCTTCTTCGCCTGGGACTTCCTACCCTCCAAAACTCATAAGGAACTCATTTCCTTAATTTATAAATCACCTAGTCTGTGGTATCCAGTTATAGCAACAGAACATATGATAAAACAATATTAAATATGATAAACAAAAGAACACTGGTATTCCCAGGAGTTCAGTTCAACAGAAATACTCATAGTTTGCATGTAGACATCTGGGCTCCCAGTCAGTCCTTAAAAATTGCGATTTTTAAGTCTAGGCTTTACCCAAACCAACCAGAAGGTGGCAGAGTGGCTACTTGAGAGAAACCAAACAGAAAAAAAGCATTTCAGGAAAAGGTCTTCTCACATCAGAGAATCGAAACTGCGATGGAGACAGCTTTATTTTTTTCCCCACTTCCTTAAGCCCTGTCAGCGTCAGACACACCCTGGTACTTTTCAGCCGGCATGAGCTGGTACCAAGGTAGAAGTACTGTCTGGTAAAGCTTTCATCAAGACTAAGTGAAGGCGTTTTTATCTGAGTTCTCAGGAGGAAGAAAATACAGACACCAGACATTTGCTTCACCAAAATGGAGAGTTTTTCACTTTTTTTTTCAAACATAGAAGAAATTTGAATGTTTTGGTAAGTACAAAATCTTTCCTATTATTGTTGATATTATTGGTGTCTATAGCAACCGCTTATTGAACAGGCAGAAATGTGCTTTGAGGCTAGAAAGTTTAAATATGCTTTAAAACAAAACTATTAGGAACCTAGATCGTCTGGACCTTGCTGTGTTGAGAAAGGAGTCTGCTCTATATTAGTCACAGCCGTCTGTGGAGATGCAGTTGGAAATCAGGGACACTTCTACTAATGTCTCCCAAAAAAGCAGCATCTTCAGAAGGAAAAATAAACATTTTAATGCTGACGTTTTTGAAATACACAGCCCCCAAGTCACTCTAAGGACAGGCAGTTTAGACATGGAGCTCCTGACAACATTTTGGAGAGTAATGTCAGATCAGAGGCATCTTTGATAGACAGGAGGGCTGATTTGCTAGGGCTTCCTCTAGTAAGTTTGGAATACGTGTGCTTCATGTTCCTGGTGGGAGCAGGAGCCTTTGTCTGATTTCCCCCCAATGTAACTAATGATGTCACTCAAGGGGAATGTGTTGCTGAGTTATGACCTCCTTCAGAAAAGCTGACAATACAGGCAACCCCATGCATCCTAAGTGTGTGTCGGGATTTTATATCTGTGTGATCCTTCAGAAAAGCAGACCACACACAGTCAACCCCACAAATCCTAAGTGTGTGTCGGGATTTTATATTGTGTGATCCTGTAGCACCTTTCAGGTTTCTTTTATAAACACAGGGCATCTAAAGAAACTCTTACTACAGCGGCATGTAGAGAGAAGTTTTGTCCCCTAGAGAACCCTCCTGAAGTGGCCTCTTTGGTAGCACAATTACATCTACAAAGTAGCAATGAAGATGATTTTATGGTTGGGGGTCACCATAACATGAGGAACTGTGATAAAGGGTCACAGCATTAGAGGGGCTGAGAGCCACTGCTCTAGAGGAAACAGTGTGGAAAGTGAAATCTGTTCAGTTGCATTAGCTAGGCGTGAAAACAGTGTAAATTCACCCTTTTAATTTTATTTGCTTACTTTCTCAAGCAAATATTCCAGCCTGGATCTCCATGCCTCCAACTCTGACGTGGAGACTCAACTTTATACTCTGATATGTTTATGGCATGCAGCTCAGGCACAGATAAGTCACCTAACTCATGACCCACTACACCCAAAGGGGTGGAGACCACATGTGTATAACTGTGAAAGGTTTTCACTAGTAACATTAGGGAGACTCCTGGTGTCCTGATAAATTGTGGCACCACAACCTAGGGCCTGTACTCAGGAGCCTGGGCACACCAGGCAGCTGGATGGCCATCATGGCTCACTGTGTGTCTCAGCAGTGAGAGGGCAGCAGAGGCGGCCCGAACAGAGCAGAGAAAGCAGGGAGTAGTTGAGCTCAGAGCTGGACAGTTGCCTGTGAGTGCATGAGGCTTTGCTTATATATGGGAGTAACAAGTAGTCAGTGGGATCAGGTGTCAGACAGTTGCAATCAGTAAAGGCACAGTCATTTCCTGACCCTTTCTTCCTTGCACAGAAGTCACATCAACTGTACAGAAGGAAGCAGTGACAGAATGGAGATGGCAGTTCTCTGGCATTCACACAGCTCTTGTATCATGTCTGGGTCACTTCTGTTGAGTCCCAAAGACTTTCATGCACAAAGGTTCAGTCAAAAGATGTGGAAATTAATGCTCTTAAGATCTATGTTGTCTTATGATTTGTTAGTCTAGCAGTATCGGAAAGCTACAATGGTACAAGTGTCGAAAAGTTGGACGAGGCCAAGGTGGACTGCTGTGCACAGATGGAATAATATGTATCTCTGATGTCCTGTGTCCTTCAGAATCTTGCCTTTCTGGTCTAGACAATACTAAATATACTGGAATGTTATGAAGTTATAGAAAATAGTGCACCTACCTGGTTATTTATATGTATGAAGCTTAGGTCGGAAACAGAATGCATAATGAATTACGCACCTCCGTCAGGAAAGAAAAGGCAGAATGTCGCCTTAAAACAAGGTCAACCAAGTGATATAAGTTACTACAAGGACCTCTAAAGGGGAAGGCAATAGCATCGAGCAGGCTTCTGGCAGAGAAAGCATAGTCATTTGGAATGTAATTCTCGGACTTCTAGAGTGATGTGCACCAACCCTGCGAATGGTATTGGAGGTGTGTATGAGGGAGTTGTCGCTCGCAATCCCCTACACGGTGAGCAGAAGAACACTGACATTGTGACAAAGGTCATCCACAAGGTTCATGTTTGAGAACCATGCCATCCACCACAAATAAATTACATGTTCACACGAGTGTGCACACACACAACATACACACACACTCATGATGTTTTAAGTTAGGTTATAACTATGGGTTGGACTGTATTTCTAACTGTCCTTGTCTGTGTGCAGTCAGGGAGCCATGCGTTAGATAAGGCAATGAGGTATAAATAAAACACTTTTCTGTCTGCTTTTTTGAAATTTAAAGTCAAACAGAATACATGACAATGTCCTAATATAAGGCTGAAGAGATGACTCAGTGGATAAGCACAATACTTGCTGTGTGTGCAAGTGTAAGAATTTGAGTTGTAATCCTAAGCTTGCACTTAATAAACCCAGGAGTAGAGACCTGCCTGTAACCCAAGAGCACTGTGGGGTGGAGATTGGGAGATGGTTGGTTTGCTGGTTCCCAGCTTACCTGCATTCCGGGCAAGAAAACTTCACTCAAAGGAACAAAATGGATAGCAGTGGAACAGAACTCCCAATGTCTGGAAGTATACAAGCACATGCATATGCACACACGCTCTTACACACACACACACACACACACACACACACACATACACACATGAATGCATGCATAGGCATGCATGCACACACATTTAATGCATAAGTAAAATATTTAAATACAATTTTTAAAACATTATTTTGTATGCTGACTAAGAATGTTAGTGAAACAGTGAACAGGAAGGACCAGGGGGGCATTGTCAAAGGACTTTCTGATGTGCTGGGGTTGTAATTTCAGGCAGCTTAAATTCATAGTATAAGAGTTCCCTTCACTGAAATCAATCTCATTATTCAGAAAGTTTATTCCACTTCAAAGTCTGCAAGTGAGACGTGAATGTTTCTATTAGACTTTCACCATGAAAGGAAATCTGCAGACACAAACACAGCACAGAAAGAGAGAGCAGGAAGAGAGAGAGAGAGAGAGAGAGAGAGAGAGAGAGAGAGAGAGAGAGAGAGAGAGAGAGAGAGAGAGAATAATAAACCACAAGATATATCTAAGAATATTGGCTAGAAGCAAGTTTGTCACCTAAAAATCTGCACAAATATGGATGCAATGTAGTTTCAGGCTGCAATCTGGTGCCTAGCGAGGTGTTTGTACTTCTGTGTACTGAGCTGTATTAAGGGAGGGTAGATACTTCTTCAATTCCTTCAGTTGGTGTTTGTTTTCATGAGCTGGAAGTCTAACTTCAGGTCTACCACTGAGCTATATCCGGAAGTAGACAATGCTGAGGTAAAGTTTTAGAGAAGTCAAGGAAAACAATACTCAGAATGAAGTGTTTGTGGAATAAACAAGTTGAAGCTAGTCCTGAAATCTGAGGTAGAAGTACTGACTGATCAAATGAAGACTTGAAACCTTGACTTGAACTCATCATTACCCTCGATTTTGGAGCAGCCTGTGTTGTGTTTCAGTCATCTGTTTACTCCATCATGTATTTTAGAGGCATCATCGGCTTCTTGAGTGAAGGGTGATTTATGTAACAGGGGCTTCTCTCCACGATACAGTTCCACACTGTCATTTAAGTAGCTTCCCACGTTCCTTGTTCCCATCCCCAGAAAGCACACCCCTAAGCAGAAACTACTGATTTAGTTTACCTCTTCCTGTCCTTTACTTCATGAGAATACAGTCATACAGTGTGTTCTCTTTGTCAGTGCCCTAGTTGCCTGTAGCTTGAATTCTAATTGGTCTTAATAATAAAAACCCCGAGTCAGATATTGCGGGTGATTGCTAAAGGCTCAGAGAGGTGGTGCAGCCAGCCGCTAGTGAAACCTTTTACCTTAACCAATGGTCAGTCTGAAGGGACGATCTTGTCCTCAGCCTTCAGAGACTTTGTCTTCTGCCTGCAACTGTCTCCACCAAAACTCAGCCTGCACTGAGCTCCTGTGTCCTTCTGCCTTACCTCCCTCCTCCACCCAGCCACATCACTGCTGGCTCCACCTCCCTAGTGCTGGGACTAAAGCTTTGTGTGAGCTCTGTTTCTCTTTTAGACAGATTCAACCTTATTTCGCCCAGGGTGACTTTGAACTAACAGACATGTGCCTCTGCCTCCAAGTCCTGTGATTAAAGGTGTGTGCCACCACTCCCTGGCCTCTAGTGGCTTAGCTCTGCACTCTGATCTTTAGGCAAGCATTATTTGCTAAAACCTAAACGTTCACTAATGTGTGAGAACTCTCTGTTCTTGCTGAATCAGCACGTCAGTCTTTCTGTTTTTGTTGACTTATGAGGCGAGTATATACTTAATTTCATGAAAATATTCAAACTGTTTTTCAGATTAGCTGAAACAATTTGCATTCCCACAAGCACTTTCCAAAACCCCATTCACTCTATGCTTTCACCAATATTTTCAGTTACAGGGTTTAACGCCAGCCATTCCGTTGTAGTTTAATTTTTTTTTTTTCGAGACAGGGTTTCTCTGTGGTTTTGGAGCCTGTGCTGGAACTAGCTCTTGTAGACCAGGCTGGTCTCGAACTCACAGAGATCCGCCTGCCTCTGCCTCCCGAGTGCTGGGATTAAAGGCGTGCACCACCACCGCCTGGATCTAGTCTAATTTTTGATGTCTATAATCGGCTAAGATTTTGGAGCTGCTGTAGACTCCAACCTACTACATCCATCCACATTGCTGGCAAAAGTCCTGCAGGTTTGTCATCCCCCAGCTCGTCCTGGCTTGTCCTCAGTTCCAAACCAGAACTGGCAAATTGTCCCCAGTTCACCTAGGTAGAGACCTTTCCATCCCTGGACTTGAACACACTCCTGCTATGTCAGCTGTCTTCAGCTACACAACCTCAAAGTCTAAGCTTTCCAAACACGTGAATCTTGTTTCTTGTCACTCTAGTGGGAACATCAGTGACCTCTGTGATCCACGACCTTACCCTGGCAGTGGGAGTCCTTTCCCTGACTCTTGAATCGGTTTTGGTAAGTCACATATTTCCTCTCACTTCTCACAGTTTATCCATGTAAAGTTGGTTGCAATATCCTCTGATTCACCGTAATTTTTCTCTAGCATCTGGTAAGTTGTTCCATCGCTCGTTCATTCTTCATGGATTCTTCCACACGTGTCATTTTTATCACGTTGTATTGCGTATCACTTTTTGGCTTGGTTGGGTTTCTCCTTTGTGACTGTTTTTACTTTTCTCTCTAAATTTCTTCCTTTAACTCTGTTTTCTTCCTCTTTCTTCCCTATTTAAGTTTGCTGTGTTGCACTTTAAACTCACTAAATTATCAGTCATTCTTTTATTTTTATAGAAGCATGAAATCCTGTAAGTTTCACAGACATTGATTGTACTGTTTCTTTCATGTTTTGATACTCAACATTTTCATGATTGTTTACTTTTAAATATTTTCTCTTTAAAGCATGCCTTTCTAATTTTGCATACTTTTTAATTTAACTTTCATTTGCAATCACACCATCTGAATGCAGTTATAAGAAATAATCATATAGCAAATATACCTTTTATCTTGTTCCCTAATGGTAAAGTCATTCAACACTACAGTACAACACCACATTGGCATTTGTACACTCGAAACACAAGCACTGCAGCACAGACATCTCCCCTGTGTGTCTTTCTAGCTGTGCTCATCCCTCATACTCCATCTTATCTTAACTCCATAGCAACTAATCTGCTGTCATTATAATGGCCTTGCCATTTCAAGAATATGTGTTAGTTGCGGTGTACAGACTGTGACACCAGGGGCTGACTTTTGTCCTTCTGCAGAATTCTCTTGGGGTTTATTGGTGTGTGTTGTAGTGTGGATATAAAATATCCTTGGAGGCTCATGTGCTGAAAACTTTGTCCTTGCGATGTACAGAAATACTGCATCTTGAAAAGGGTGCGGATCATTCAGACTCTGACAGAATACGTGAATTAATCCCTGGATAGAATTGTGGTTTGATAGCTATATTGGAAAGTGGTAGAAACTAAAGGAAGTGGCCTAGTTACAGGAAGAATGTTAGTAGAGGCATGCTTTGAAGACTTTGTTTAATCTACCAGACTCTTCCTCTCTGACTCCCTCTCTGCTGACACGAGGTGGGCAGGTGTTCCCCACTGTGCCTTTCCTCCCTGACATTTCTGACCTGACTTTGCTTAGCTTGACCTTCTCCATTTCCACCCATTCTCTTAAAGTGTCATAACATTTTTTTGGCTGCAAACTTCACTATCAAATGTGCGTGTGTTTATGTGTAATATTTGTGGTAGTTTGAATGCAATCAGCCTCCATAAGCTCATTGGGAGTGGAAATATTAAGATGTATGGCCTTTGTGGAGGAAGTTTGTGTCTCTGGGGGAGTACTTTTAGGTCTCCTATGCTCTTAATTAACTTCCTGTTGCCTGTGGGTCAAGATGCAGGACTCTCAACTCCTCCAGCACCATGTCTGCCTAAATGCCACCACGTTTTTTCTTTATAAAAAAATTTATTTTTCAAAAAAAAAAGTTGCCTTGGTCATGGTGTCTCTTCAAAGCAAAAGAAACCCTAACTAAGATAATATTCTTTAAATTGATATATTCATAAATTGAATATCTCTGCTGACTAGTTAGCTTTACTGGTATGATTACTGACATATTAAGTACGTATTTATAGAAATCTTTATTGTACATTTAACTTTCAGTCTTTTTATTACGTAACAGAAATGGTATATCTAGATCAAATGTTTCCACATTTAGATAGTTCTTCTAAAGTGAATATCAGTGAAGAGAGTGGACACACTGGCCTGAGGCTCCCTCCCGGCTGGCCAGGAGAAATCATGGGCCTGTGCAGCACCTGATCAGTTGGGTGATGCTATTGTAGAGCAAATGTGTGGTGGGGGGAAGAAGGGAGTGAGGGAAAGAGGGAGAGAGAGAGACAGAGAGACAGAGAGACAGAGATAGAGAGAGAGACAGAGAGAGACAGAGACAGAGAGACAGAGACAGAGAGAGAAGCAGAATGGTTCATGTCCTGTAGAAAGAACCAGATCTGAAGAGGTGAAGGTCACAATGAGAAATAGGCTGATATAGGAAGCCTGCTTGGCACCCTGGAACAGGACCAGGGTTGCTGCCAGGGGCTGTCTGGGTCCATGGCCCTGCCCCAGCTACAGTATGTGTTGATGTTCATGGCTCCAAATGTAGTACAGATGTGCAGGGTCTGCACTACCACCTGGGACCATGCTGGTGTCTGAGGGCTACCCTACAACCCAGTGATGCCAACCTGAGTGATGCTACCCTGCACTGCCACCCAGGGCCATAGTGACTTCCAGTCCTGGGCAGCTGCTGATGACTATGTTGTGGTCCATGGTCCTACCACAGTAGGGGTCTATGTAGAAATACATGGCCCATGTTGCCCCAGTGTTGCCACCAAAGGTCACATGAATGCCTGGGTTCTGGGCTGCCACCTGTAGTCATGCTGGGGTCTCAGGGACATGGTGTTGCCAGGGTCATGCCAATCTGGGTGGCCTGTGCTGCCATCCAGGGACATGGTGTCAAGTGGACCTAGGCTGCTGCCAAAGGTCATGTCTGGGTCTGTAGCCCTACTGTAGCCAAGTTCTGTGTTGATGTCTTTTGTTGCTATTGAAGGCCAAGTGACTGCTGGGATCTGGGTTGCCACTTGGGGCCGTATTAGTGTCCAGGGACCAAGCTGATGCTGGGCCCATGCTGAACTGAGAGGAAACATCCAGGCCAATCTGCTACTGATGACAAAGTCTGTGATTCTGCTGCAGCTGGGATCCGTGTTGATATGCATTGCCCACGTTCCCACAGAAGTCCATGCAAACCAAGTGTTGAACCATGTATTGAGGTACAATGGCTATGGCAAGCTGGGAGATCCTCCCTCTTCATTAGAGAGCTAACCCTTCCTCTCATCATGGGTGTTGGAGAGCTGGCTCAACCCCTCTTATGAGGGGAGTGCTCCCAGGGACCCGAACTGACCAGCTTGGCTACCACTCAGGCAAACATCCAAGATGTTGAGTTGGCATTCCCAAACATCTCCCCCAACTGTGATCTGCTGGAGCTTGTGAGGTGATTCAAGGACTCAGGGCACCAGCAGGACGTCTGGGAGAGTTACAGGAAGGGACAATACTGATTGTGTACAAGAAGCCACAGAAGGCTTTAATGAGACCACAACACATTATACAATGAACATTTACAAGTGAAGCCATTTGGACGCAGCAGCTCCCAAGGCCACTGTGAGGAATGAAGAGGTGATTAAGAGACAGGAAGGAAGGAGAAGCAAGGAGGTTTTTGTTGTTGATTTTTTTTTGGGGGGGGGGTTGGTTGGTTTGGGTTTTTTTTTTGTTTTGTTTTGCTTTTGTCTTACATTTGCTTCTTTAATTAACATTCTTATTTGTATTTTTAATTTTAATTTTATCATTTTGTTTTAGTTTTCCTTTGGGAGAATGCTACAAGGTTGAAAGGCAGACATGGAAAGACTGGGAGATGAATGGCATTGGGGTGCTTGGTGTGAAATTCCCAAAGAATCAATAAAAAATTATGTTTAAAAAAATTAAGAGTGAGGACAGTAGACATACTTGGCTTACTTTCCTGTTCCCCATTTAGTAGAATGCTGATCACATGTTTGCAGTTTGCATGGTTACTTTTATCACCACTGTGACCAAACTGTCAAGAAGGACCTTGATCGGGGGCAGGGGTTAGAGGGGATTTACCTTAGTTCACAGTTTCATAGTAGGAAAAGCATAGTGATGAAAATTTTCTGTATAGCTTGCTCATATATCAGCAGATCAGGAAGAAAGGACCTTGAGGAGGCTAGCTATAATCTCTAGCTTCCCCACTGCGGCCATATAACTGCCAGCTAGGTCCCATGCCCAGAATATTCCACAACCTCCCAGAACAGTTTCACCAGATAGGGCTCAAATGCAAACACATGAAGCTGTAGGAGACATTTCAGATTCAAGTCATAACATCCCATCCTCATTAGCTTCCCATTCCTGGCCCCCATAGCCTCATAGTCAATACATAATGCAAATGTATAAAAATCTCAAAAGTCCTAACAACTTTATACTTCCAAAAAATTTCAAAGAAGCTAAAACTCAAGGCAATCATTTAACTGTGAGTTCTATCAATGGGGGGAAAGTTATATTCTTCAACATACACAGAGTAAATCTTCCCAACCCATGAAGAATAATGGTAGCAGTATACCGCTGAGAAGAATGTTTTCTCTGTCTGTTGTGCAGAGTGTTCAGCAGACACCTGTTGGACACTTGATCTAAAGTATGATTTAGCTCTGAAGTTTCCTTTGCTACACATCACTTTAGAAGAACTACCTGGTGGTAAAAGTGGGGTGATGGTTCATGGTTTGGTTTGGTTTTTTGTTCCCTTAACAAAAATGACTTCTCCCTGAGGGCTCATCTGCACCTGCATGACCCCTAGAACCAGGAAGTATCAGCCTTATGTGGCTGAAATCATTACACATAGCACCTCTGTTTCCAGGCTTCTACTAGGATGACCCATTAAGCAGTGCTTAAAGCATTCCACTGTTTTCATAACCCAAAGTACCAAAGACCCAATTCCTCTGAACAAAAACATGATCAGGCCTATCACAGCAATGCCCAATCCTGGAACCAACTTCTGTCTTTGTAAGGTTTTCTGTTGTTGTGAACCTCTTAACTATAATCACCTGCAAAAATCAAAATCAAAAAGCAGATTACATACTTCCAACATATAATGGCACAGGATATGCATTACTGATGTAAAAACAAAAACAACAACAATCAGATCTCTGTAGTAGGAGGCTGCTTGTTTGTTCCCAACTGCCCAGACCACAAAATAATCACACAGAAACCTTATTATTTAAATCACTGCTTGGCCAATCACTTAAGTGTATTGCTAGCTAGCTCTTATATTTTTGGTTCACCCATTTCTATTATTTTATATTTTATCACAAGGCTCATGGTTTACCAGCAAGGTTCAGGATGGCAACTTGCGTCTTTTTCCTCTGGTGGCTCCATGGTGACTCCCTGACTCAGCCTTCTTCCTCCCAGCATTCAGTTTAGTTGCCCCCCCACACACACACCTAGCTCTACTCTGCCCTATCACAAGCCAAAGCATCTTCTTTATTCATTAACTGATAAAAGCAACACATACAGAAAGGACCACCCACACCAGATCTCCTACTCCATTTAGCTTTGTTGACCAAAACAGTTTTTTCACTAGGGCTGGTTCCACTCCCTGTTAGCAACTTACCTTGGCAGGTATCCCATGGCTCTGGCATCTCTGACATCTTGGGTTTTCCAAGGCAACCCAGGCTTCGACTTCACAGCTTCACTCAATGGCCTCTCTACTAGGCCATCATTCAGAGATGTCCCTGACACATTTTGGTCTCGGTGGCTTTCTTTAGGCATAGAGGCAAATTTCATAACCTGTATCTTTTATCCTGAACTCTAAAGCCATAACCACGTGGCTGAAACTGCCAAGTTTGCTGTTTCCTGGGACTGAAGCATGGCCCCCTCATTGAATTATGTTTTCACCAGCTTTCTGTCCTTCACTTGTCATTCCTGAAACTTGCTCCGCAGACCAGGCTGACCTGACACTCCTAGATCCACCAACCGCTGCCTTCCCAGTGTTGGGATTAAAGGTGTGCCTCACAGTGCCCAGCTCTAAACTTCTCTTTACTTCTTTTTTTCAGGTTGGAAATTTAGCTGGGTGGGATATTACCCTGAAGTCACC
The DNA here is from genome assembly GCF_950005125.1 of Chionomys nivalis. Taxonomy (NCBI): domain Eukaryota; kingdom Metazoa; phylum Chordata; class Mammalia; order Rodentia; family Cricetidae; genus Chionomys; species Chionomys nivalis. The sequence goes on from NC_080086.1 coordinate 198,606,195, forward strand.
ACTCCTTACATCCCATTACTTAATCTGTTTATCTCCTTGAATGTAGGATTTAGCTCCATTCCACTTCCTGGTTCTCTTTTGTTTCTCTAAGTTTACATTTTGCGATTTACCCTGCTCAGCTTGCTCCTTTTCATTATAAATCTTTCTAAGCATGAACACTAGTAACCACACTATGAGGCTGTTTTGAGATATCCTCTGCCAACAGAATTAATCCAAAACTCTTCACTTTAGCCTCAGAAAGACACTTTGGACAATAGCAAAAGGCAGCCACTTTCTTCACCAAACTCTAACAAGAATGAACTCCAGAGAACATAATAAAATTCTTTTCCTCTTAAACCTCTTGAGTGAGCCCACAATAGTTCAAATAACTCTTAGTGAAATTACTTGGCACAAGTGAGAAGGAAACATGGAACAAGCAACAAACGCACTAAGGAGTTTATTAGAGGAGGCATGCACAGGCCTGGGGAATCAGTGTTCAGAGAGAGGGAGGAAGATGGTGCATCCAGATTTTAAAAGCTGCCTAGCACATGTGCACAAAGGGTTGACATGGCTACATCATACGCAGATGATGGGGGCTCACACATGCACACAAGGGCTTAGCTGAGTCATACGTGAATCACCAAGAGGGGGGTTAACATACCCAGTGGCCATTGGGCACTTCTCCCTGAGGGCTCATCTGCACCTGCATGACCTCTAGAACCAGGAAGTATCAGCCTTATGTGGCTGAAATCATTACACATAGCACCTCTGTTTCCAGGCTTCTACTAGGATGACCCATTAAGCAGTGCTTAAAGCATTCCACTGTTTTCATAACCCAAAGTACCAAAGACCCAATTCCTCTGAACAAAAACATGATCAGGCCTATCACAGCAATGCCCAATCCTGGAACCAACTTCTGTCTTTGTAAGGTTTCCTGTTGCTGTGAAGAGACAACACAGCTATGGCAACTCTTGTAAAGAAAAACATTTAACTGAGGTGGTGGCTTACAGTTTCAGAGGTTCAATCAATTATCAACATGGTGAGGAGTATTGTCCCATGCAGGCAGACATGGTGCTGGAGGAATAGCTGAGATTTCTGCATCTTGCAGCAACAGGAAGTTGACTGATACACTGGGCAGTATGGTGATCACAGGAAACCTCAAAGCCTGCCCCCACAGGAACACACTTCCTCCAGCAAGGCCATATCCACTCCAACAAAGCCACAAACCTAATAATGTCACTTCCTATGAGATTCTGGGGGTAGTTACATTCAAACTACCATACCAATAATCACCGTGTCAGAATTTAGGAGACTTTTATATATTTTAGTATTTGTCTCATGTCTCAAATTCTGTAAATGTTTACAATATTACATCCTCTCAAAGAATTCCCTTTATTAACATGCTCTTTTTTCTCAATATTTCTTTTATTGAATTTTTTCATACACTATATTCTGATCATTGTTTCCCTTCTCATAACTGTTCCAAGATCCTTCACACTTTGCCTCCCATGAGCTTCACTCCCTTTCTACAGAATTATAATAAAATAAGATAAAACAAAAACAAACAAACTAGAATAGGATAAAACAGACAGAAGGGAATTCACCTAAGCAAAAGCATAAGAAACATAGATAGATGAAAAGGACCTCTAAAGTTAAAAATTAATAAAAATTGCAATGATAAAATATTATGAGACAAAGACATCATTGAATTAATTTTATGCTGGCTATCTATTTATTGTTGGGCATTAGGTCTGCAACTGATAGTGATTTGCATTCTTGGGAGACTTCACTAGAGAGAACTAATTTTGCATTTGGAAGTTGTTATCTATTGGAGATAGCTTCTGGGTGAGGAATGGAAGCTTGTGTCCACTCTTCCTCTCAGTGCTAAAACCCCATTTGGCTCAGACCCATGCATGTTCTACGCATACTGCCACAGTTTCTGTGAGTTTATGTGTGCATTGGGCCTGCTGTGCCAAAACTTCCCTCTTTCTTTGGTGTCCTACATCCCTTCTGGCTCTCACACTTTTCCTAACATCTTTCCCCTCCTCCCTCTCACCTTTTATCTCACATAAGCCAGGCTCACATTTTTCTCCTATTCATAATTCACCCTCATCACATATCCAAATCCAATATCCCTTCTGGTGTCTTACACCTACTATAACTTATTACTATAAATATTTTTAGTATGCTTGGGTAACTTGTATTATTTATATTTTTAATTCTTTCAAATGGATTAAATAATCTACCCTTTTATCCTATCATATCTCGATCCCCCTTTTTTCAAAGCAAGAATTTTGAATCTATTTTCTTTTGTTCATCTTTCCTCCTGACCTTAACCACTAATATATAGCCATCCCCTTAAACAATGACAAATTATCTATGGACCATTGAATGACATAAAACCACCCAACCCACCTTTTGGGAGTATTGGTACCATATTCTTAAAATTACTTCTTGCTGTCCAGGGGACAATGGTATCTTTAGAGGATCCTGAAAAATAATTGGGGCTAATTGTCAAGTCCTGGGAGAGGTAGCTTTATCATTTGTTGTCCGGTCTCTGCATAGTGGGAAAGTGAAGGGTTTGTCTCAGGTCCTGACTAGAGTAGTCTGTGAGGCTAGATCATCTCAGCTAGCCATTTTGAAATTGTTCTAAGCAGTTTGGAGTCCAAAAGTGATCTTTAGGTGGTGTTTTTCAGTTAGTGGTGTTATCATATTCTTGGAGGAATCGTTGCTGTGGGGCCCCATCCTCCTTTTGGAAACTTCAAAGGTTAGGCATGCTCATGGTTCACTGCAGAAAACTAAGAGAGACTCAAACTGGAAATCATGTACAGAAAAGTAGATGAAACCCTTTTCTAGAATTAGTAAGTACTCTATATGGCTGTTAATATTATGACAAAAAGTTTCAATAAATATGTTTGACACAGGTAGAAATTTAGATAACTGTGACTGTAGGACTTATTTCTGGATTCTCAGGCCTATTCCTATTGGTTTATGAGAGATGTAGTAGGTCCTTCTGTTTGTGTGTTGCTTTCATTGGCTAATGAGTAAAGAAACTGCCTTGGGCTAGTTGATAGGGCAGAACTTAGGTAGGCAGGGAATACAGAAGTGAATGTTGGGAGGAAGAAAGGTGGAATAAGGGAGAGACACCATGGAGCCACCAGAATCAGACATGCCAGATCTTTCCTGGTAAGCACTGCCACATAGATTAATAGATATGGGTTAAACTAAGGTGTAAGAGTTAGCCAATAAGATGTTAGAGCTAATAGGCCAAGCAGTGATTTAATGAACACAGTTTCTCTGTGGTTAATTTGGGGCTAACCTATCTGGGTGGCCAGGACGAACAAGTGGCTCTTTTCCATGCAACATATGAGTCTGTTCTTTTTTTTGCTTTTGGTTTTGGTTTTTTCTTTTTTTTTTTCTTTTTTATTGAAAAAAAATTCCACCGCCTCCCAGCCTCCCATTTCCCTCCCCCTCCTCCCCCTCCTCTCTCCTTCCCCCCAATCCTCTCCCCCTCCGTCTCCAGTCCAAAAAACAGTCAGGGTTCCCTGCCCTGTGGAAAGTCCAAGGTCCTCCCCCCTCCATCCAGGTCTAGGAAGGTGAGCATCCAAACTGGTTAGGCTCCCAGAAAGCCAGAACATGAAGTAGGAGCAAAACCCAGTGTCATTGTCCTTGGCTTCTCATCAGCCCTCATTGTCTGCCATGTTCAGAGTAGAATACTACTCAGCTGTAAAATACAATGACTTCTCGAATTTTGCATGCAAATGGATGGAAATAGAAAACACTATCCTGAGTGAGGTAACACAGACCCAAAAAGATGAACATGGGATGTATTCACTCATAATTGCTTTCTAGCCATAAATAAAGGTCATTGAGTCTATAATTTGTGATCCTAAAGAAGCTAAATGAGAAGGTGAATCCAAAGAAAAACATATAGTTATCCTCCTGGATATGGGAAGTAGACAAGATTGCCGGGCAAAAAATTGGGATCTTGGGGGTGGGGCGGGATGGGGGTAGGGGGAGATGGGGAGAGAAAAGTGAGAAGAAGAGGATGGAGGGGAATCTTGGGAAAATGGGATGATTGAGTCTGTTCTTATAGTAAATCCATGTTGCTTTTGTCACTATGGCTCAGAGTACAATTTGACGTCAAGGACTATAATGCCTCCACATTGTCCTTTATGTTTAGAGTTGCTTTAGCCTATTCAGGTCACTATTCTATTTGCTGATCAATTTGAGCTTAGAATTTTTGAGGCTGTTCATTTAATTAAACTATTCTAAGAAAAGTGATTCTGCTACTAGAGACTCTAGTTTTAAATTACAAAATCCCAGCTTCCACACAGGCAAATCCAAAAAGGAAAGTTACCAAAGACAAAAATGTTTGTCAACTCACCAGCTGCTACTGCTAATTTCAGATCACAGTTATGACCTGTAAAATGGACAAAAATTAGAAATGACTACCAAGCAGTTTTAAGTTATTCTTGAAAAATAATCATATATCTACATATAATTTATACAATGTTATAATTGGCTATGTAATTTCAATGATAAAATATAATGCTAAAATATTATTGTGTTATTTTTCCAAGGAACAACTTTGAAGTTTTGACATGAGTGAAAAAGTTCCTCAACCTAAATTGGTCAAAGACTGGACCAAAGAACATGTAAAAGAATGGATAACTGAACACCTTAACATTGATGAGAAATATGCTCAAATCCTGTTCAATGAAGAAGTGACAGGGATGGTTCTTCAGGAACTAACTGAAAAGGATCTTAGAGATATGGGGCTGCCACGGGGTCCAGCACTTCTGATAAAACGTATGTATAACAAACTGAATGATTCCCCTGAAAGTGACAATCAAGATTCCAGACAATTAAATAAAACAGAACGCTCAATTAAAAAACACCAAAAAAAGACCAAAAATGAAGAAGAAAAATCAGCTACATCCAACAGTGACCATGATCTCAGAGAGATGGCACAGAACACAGAACAAGAAGCAAGTCTTCTCAAGGAAGATATACTAAGTGACAGAGTGACTAAAGACATGGCGGGTAATAAACCCAAACCAGAACACATGTCTTGCATGCCACATCTCTTTGATTCTTTCCATGATGACAAAAGCTACATAGAACATTCTATTCTACAAGTTGCTGAAACAGGACCTCTCAATCTTATAGACCCAGTACATGAATTCAAAGCCCTCACAAATACAGAGACAGCCACAGAAGAAGACATTAAGATGAAATTTAGCAATGAAGTCTTCCGATTTGCATCAGCTTGTATGAATTCGCGCACCAATGGCACTATCCATTTTGGAGTTAAGGACAAACCACACGGAGAAATTGTTGGTGTGAAAGTCACCAGTAAGGACATCTTTATTAACCACTTCAATGGAATGATCAAAAAGTATTTTGATGACAGTGACATCAAAGAAGCCAGAGCTTGTATTCGGGAACCAAGGTTTGTGGAAGTTCTACTGCAGAACAAAACACCATCTGATAGATTTGTTATTGAAGTAGATGTTATTCCCAAACATTCTATATGTAAAGAAAAGTATTTCTACATTATGATGCAAAGTTACACAGACAAAACATGGAAACAAAGCACAGAGAATTCATTGTTTGTGAGAGAAGGGGCTAGCTCTAAGAATATCCTGGCCAATGCCAAGCAACGGGATAGAGAGTTCAAAAACTTTCTAGAGAATTTAAAGTTATGGATAGCATCTAGAAAAGAGGCTGAAGAACACAGGGTGGTGACTAAGAAAGAGAGTGAGGGACTAAAATTAGGCAAACTTTTGACCAGACACCAAAGCTCACTGGATAAATCTTACTACGACTGGTACATTCTTGTAACAAACAACTGTGCGCCAAATCAAATAGAGCACTTAGATTTCCTAAAGGAAATTAAATTGTTTGCTGTGCTGGATTTTGATCCTTACTCTCAGATGAAGGGAGTGGTCAAAGCTTACAGAGAAAGCCGAATAGCAAACCTTCACCTGCCCAGTCACTATGAAGAAAAAACTACCATAGTAGAGAAAATATCTACGCTGAAACTTTATGAGCAGCCCAGCTGGATCTTCTGCAATGGCAGATTAGACTTACAAAATGATTCGTGTCAACCTCTAGAGCCACATTTATGGCAGAAAGATAGAGCTTCTGAGGTCAGGAAAGTGATCTCATTTCTCACAGATGAAAATATAATGGTAAGAGAAAAGCTTTTAGTGGTGTTTCTCTTACTTTCTCCAGTAGAAAACCAGAAAGATCCCCTCATTGAAACTTTCTGTGCTTTCTATCAAGTTTTCAGTGGGATGGACAACATGTTGTGTATCTGTGTTGGCTCGCATATCTACCAACGGTGGAGTGATCTACTACAAGTAAGACTGGAAGTCAAAGAGGATTTAGCAAAACATAGTATTTCCACTTTAAACATAGAACTGGTCAACAATACTATCCTTAAACTGAAATCAGTGATTCAGTCTTCAAGAAGATTCTTGCCCTCCTGTGGTTCCTCCTCCGTTATCCTGGAGAAAATGGAGGAAGATATCCTGACAGCCCTGGAAATCCTCTGTGAAAATGAATGTAAAGACACAGACATAGAGAAAGATAAACATGAATTCCTGAAATTTAAGAAATTAAGAGAAGAACATTTTTATCGAGGAGGCAGAGTATCCTGGTGGAACTTCTACTTTTCTTCTGAAAACTATTCTTCAGCTTTTGTGAAAAGAGATGGCTATGAAGAACTTACTACTTTAATACAACAGTGTGCAGACTCTCCAAAGCCCATATTTGCCAAAGTCATCAACCTGTACCATCACCCAGGCTGCGGAGGCACTACGTTGGCTATGCATGTTCTCTGGGACTTAAAAAAGAAGTTCCGATGTGCTGTATTGAGGAACAAAGCAGCTGATTTTGTAGAGATTGGAGAACAAGTAAGCAAGCTGATCAGCTATAAGGCTAACAGCCACCAGGATTACATCCCTGTTCTTCTCCTTGTGGATGATTTCGAAGAACAAGAAAACACCTACGTTCTTCAGAATGCCATCAATTCCTTTATAGCAGAAAAGGGTCTGAGATATGAAAAAACTTTAGTAATAATCCTGAATTGCATGAGGTCTCAGAATCCAGATGAAAGTGCAAAATTAGCAGAAAGCATTTCACTAAAATACCAACTTTCTCCCAAAGAACAAAGAGCATTTGAGGCCAAACTACAGGAAATAGAAAAAGAACATAAGAATTGTGAAAACTTTTATTCCTTCATGATCCTGAAAGACAGTTTTGACCCAACTTACATACAAAATGTAGTGAAGAATACACTGAAAGACCTGGACCCTCACAGCAAGAAAGCCCAGCTCATTTCTTACCTGGCATTACTCAATTCTTACATTAAAGATTCTACCATCTCTGTATCACAGTGTGAGATATTTTTGGGAATCACTTATACCAATAAACATGGGAAACCTGAAACTGTAGAAAACAACATGGGAACCTATTCCACACTTCTAATAAGAACAGAAGTTTCAGAATATGGGAGATATACTGGTATACGTATCATTCACCCTGAAATTGCCCGCTACTGTTTAAAAGAACTGGGAATGAGCTATGGAATGAGTAAGTGTCAAATTGCATTGAATATATTAGAAGAGAACATATTCTATGACTCTGGATTAGGAATAAACAAATTTAAGCAAGATGTGCAAACTCTCTTGCTCACAAGACAACGTAAAGAGCATGGTGCCGAAATAGACACACTATTTTCTCCATTAATCGAAGAACTGCAGAATGAGGAAACTGAACAGATTTTGACTGCAGGAAGTGATCGATTCCCACAAAATGCATTCATTTGTCAAGCTTTAGCGAGACATTTCTATATTAAAGAGAAGAACTTTAGCACTGCTCTGGTCTGGGCAAATTTGGCCAAAAGGAAAGCACCTAAGAATTCCTACATTTCAGATACACTTGGTCAAGTTTACAAAAGTGAGATCAAACAGTGGCTGGGTAAAAATAAGGCCTGTGGAAGTATTAGTGTGGATGATCTAACACATTTGCTAGAAATTGCTGAAAAGGCCTCCAAAGCTTTCAAAGAATCTCAGCAGCAAACTGACAGTAAAGAAACTGAGGCCTGGGAACCACAGAAGTCCCAAAGAAGATATGAAATATACAATACTGCTGGGTTCTTTGGTGAAATAGAAGTAGGTCTTGACACTATCCAAATTCTTCAGCTCACTCCTCTTTTCCACAAAGAAAATGAAATATTGATAGACGCCATGGTACAGTTTTTATCTGGAAAGGGGCCCATCCCTGCAGACCCAAAAGATGGCTATTATACTGTTCTCAGTAACTTTGCGTCGCACCTACAGAATTTACAGTCAGATTTGAAACGATGTTTTGATTTTTTTTTGGATTATATGGGTCTTCTGAAACCAAGGAACACCCCTAAAGAAATGACAGAACTCCTACTAATTAAGAAAGTCAGCAAGTGTTTCGAGAAATATGCAGAACTTTTCTGCCGATTGAATACCAATTTGTCACAGGGCAGAGAAGATCTCTTACTCCTAGAACAGAACTGTAGGAAACGCATAGAAGCTTGGAGAGCAGATACATTTTCAGGACTCCTTGAATATCTTAATCCAAACCATAAAGAAGCTAACAACATGGAAAATATAGTAAAAGACTACACCTTCCTACTACAGAAAGGTCTAAACAAACGATTGACAAAGGAGACCCAAAATTTCATTTTGGCAAACATTATTCTCAGTTGTCTAAAGCCTAGTTCCAAGTACATCCTGCCATTCAACACACTGAAAACAAAGCTCCGAGAAGTCCTGCAACTCGTGGGCCTAAACCATCCATATCCTGATCCTTATTTCCTGGCCTGCCTTCTCTTCTGGCCAGAAAACAAAGAGCTCGATGAAGATTCCACCCTCATAGAGAAGTACGTCTCGTCCCTGAACCGGACGTTCAGGAGACGGTACAAGCACATGTGCAGGTCCAAGAAGCCCAGCACGCTGTTCTACCTGGGGCAGAAGAAGGGGCTTAACAGTCTTGTCCACAAGGCCAAAATCGAGCAGTATGTCAGTGAAGTACGAGATTCAAATACTTTCTGGCAGAGTGGGATAGTGTGGGAAAAGAGGGAAGTCAAAGACCTCCTGCGCCTACTGGATGGTCAGGCTGAAGGCAAGCTAATCTCTGTAGAATATGGAACAGAGGCAAAAATAAAAATACCAGTGACTTCTGTGTACTCGGGTCCACTCAGAAGTGGAAGGAACATTGAAAGAGTGTCCTTCTATCTGGGATTTTCCATTGAGGGCCCTCTGGCATATGGCATAAAGGTCATTTAAGAAGATATATCAGTCCAAAGATCTTAATTTACAACCATTATTGTGCTCACTCTTTCTAGTCCATAACATTCACATGACAATATTGGCTCACTATAATCACAGTTCGCTTCTTTTTCTCTGGTCAGTTATGAAAGACTCCCAGAGCTTGGCTTGCAGCAGCATCAATCATTCCATATCCCCAATATGCATTCCCGGGTTGATGATCTAGCTGGCTTCTATGAGTCCCACTCTAAATGGTCAATAAAATCTGTGTAAATTAAATTACTTTTCTGAATGATTTCTTCACTATGAAACCAGAGATTTAACTTGAAAGACCCCCAGAGTGGGAAGACTCTCACTCAAGTCTCAGGATAACAAGACCCCCCCCCCCAGGAACTCACAAGAAACTGTCCTTGCTGCAATAACAGGAGGTTTATTGACAGGACAGGAACCAGTGCACTGGGGCCCATATTCATTTCCCAAGCAGGAGAAGAGAGTTTGACCCCAAGTAGCTGGAGAAAGGGTATTTAAGGGAAGAAACCATAACACAATGATCCAAAGGGGGTAGGGATGGCGTCATTGAAAAATTCAGAAAATACCAGTGATCATTGAAAAATTTCGAAAATATCAGTGATAAACACAAGGGAGTGACTCCCTGTTTCTCAAGATTATTCTCAAGATTATGATCTAATTTTATCTTCAGCTAGTTCCTGAAACAGAGTCACTGAACCAGCTAATCTAGATTTTTGATTCTTTTCTCCCTGCTTAGATTTTTGGCTCTATTTTTCCTGCTAGATTTTTGGCTCTATTTTTTTCTGCTAGAGGGGTCTGGATTTATCCAGGTCTTTCACTTCTTCTTCTTCTTCTTCTTCTTCTTCTTCTTCTTCTTCTTCTTCTTCTTCTTCTTCTTCTTCTTCTTCTTCTTCTTCTTTTGATTTTTCAAGACAGGGTTTCTCCGAAGCTTTGGAGCCTGTCCTGGAACTAGCTCTTGTAGTCCAGGCTGACCTCGAACTCCCAGAGATCCGCCTGCCTCTGCCTCCTGAGTGTTGGGATTAAAGGCGTGTGCCACCACCGCCCGGCTACCAGGTCTTTCAAAGTAAGGAGAATATGTAAGTAGCGCTAGAGAGACAAATTAACAGTTAAGAGCACTTACTGCCCTTGCAGAGGACCTGAGTTCAATGCCCACCACTCATATCAGGTGCCTCACTACTACCTGAATTGAGCACAATCAAATGCCCTTCTGGCCACCACTGACACCTGTGCTCACATGCATTCTCTCTCTCTCTCTCTCTCTCTCTCTCTCTCTCTCTCTCTCCTTACTCACACATACAAAATTAAAAATAAATTTTAGTCCAACAGAATAGCAGAGAGACCTCTGCTCTGGGTGGGCTGCTGGAATACGTGTGTGAATCTATGTGTGTGTGTGTGTGTGCGTGTGTGTGCGAATGTGTGTGTCAAGTTATCACCTAGGCAGGTTACTCTGCTTCAAGCAGTCACAAAGTTCCCTCACCTTATCTTGCTGATAGTAAAAGCTTGTGTGTAAATACTTTGCTCCTCACTCTCCATTGAACCCCCAATACTTGCATAGGTGCACCCCCACCTCTTTAGGATTCAAAGGGGAAAAGGAAAAATTAAAAGCAGTCTCAATTGGGCTACCAGGCGTCCCTGTTTTGGTGCTGAGGAGTTCCATCTGGATGGGTGAGTTTGTGCTATCCAGGGGGGTCCTCTCCCGGAAGAGAGCACAAATCCCCCTCCCCCAGCTCCTGCTGCAGGGCTGTCTTTCCTACACAAGACCCAGCCCCACATCTATCCCCCCCCCCCCCGGAAGCCTGCCCTGCTGTCTGCTAGGTCCTTTGCTCAAGAACAGTTTCCCGATCCTACACTAAGTTTACCCACTCAGAGTGGTGAGTGCCTGCCTACTGGGCAGGCCTCAAGATCCCCTGCAAGGGAGCGCAGGCACCTTCAGCTTGTGCTACAGGGTCTCCTGTGTTCTACTCGACCCCGCCCTGCCCCACAAGTTTGCCCTTTTGTCCGCGGGTTATTGGGCTATCAGGCATTCCTGTTTCAGTGCTGAGCAGTTCCATCTGGACAGGAACGGTTCCTGCTTCTACACTGAGGAGATCCACCCAGAGAGTCAGTCACAGCAAAGACTGGACCAACCTGAAAGGCAACATGACATCACCAGAATCCAGGGATCCCGAAACAAGAAGAATTGAACACCCTACTCCAGAAGAAATAGAAGAAATAGACTCTAAACTGAACTATATGAAAATAATAGAGGACCTTAAACAGGAGGTGAAAAACTGCCATAAAGAAATAGAGATGACAAACAAAAAGGTAGAGGAAATGAATAAATCTCTCAAAGAAACCCAAGAAAACCAAGAGAAACAAGAAAAAGCAATCAAACAGGTAAGGGAAACGGTTCAAGACTTGAAGAATGAAATGGAAGTAATGAAGAAAACACAAACAGAGGGAGGCTGGAGATGGAAAATCTGAGTAAACGAACAGGAACTACAGAGACAAGTATTACCAATAGATTACGAGAGATAGAAGAAAGAATCTCAGACACTGAAGATACCATAGAGAAAATAAACACACTGGTCAAAGAAAACAGCAAATCCAACAAATTCTCATCACAAAACATTCAGGAAATCTGGGACACAATAAAAAAGACCAAACATAAGAATAATAGGGTAGAAGAAGGAGAAAAAGTACAGCTCAACGGTCCAGATCACGATGGATTAAAGTTAGAAGGCAACAACAATGCTACCCCCAGAAAGCCAACAAACTCATGGAAACTGAACAGTCAACTACTGAACCACACCTGGGTCAAGGAAGAAATTAAGAAACAAATTAAAGTCTTCCTTGAACTTAATGAAAATAAAGAGACAACATACTCAAACCTATGGGATACGATGAAAGCAGTGCTCATAGGAAAGTTCATAGCACTAAGTGCCCACTTAAAAAAAATCGGAGAAAGCATACATTAGGGACTTAACAGCACACCTGAAAGCTCTAGAAAAAAAAGAAGCAGACACACCCAGGAGGAGAAGAAGACTGGAAATAATCAAACTGAGGGCTGAAATCAACAAAATAGAAACACAGAAAACAGTCCAAAGAATCAATGAAACAAAAAGCTGGTTCTTGGAGAAAATCAACAAGATTGATAAACCCCTATCCAAACTAATCAAATGGCGGAGAGAGAATACACAAATTAACAAGATCAGAAATGAAAAGGGAGACATAACCACAGACACAGAGGAAATTTAGAGAATCATTAGATCTTACTACAAAAGCCTATATGCCACAAAATTGGAGAAAGTAAAAGAAATGGACATTTTTTTAGATAAGTACCATATACCAAAGTTAAACCAGGACCAGGTGAACAATCTAAATAGACCTGTTAGTCGCAAAGAATTAGAAGTTGTTATCAAAAACCTCCCTACCAAAAAAGCCCAAGTCCAGACAGTTTCAATGCAGAATTCTACCAGAACTTCCAAGAAGACCTAATACCTATACTCCTTAATGTATTTCACAATATAGAAACAGAAAAGTCATTGCCAAATTCCTTTTATGACGCTACAGTTAACCTGATACCAAAACCACACAAAGAAACTCAACCAAGAAAGAGAATTACAGGCCAAACTCACTCATGAACATCGATGCAAAAATCCTCAATAAAATATGGCAAACCAAATTCAAAAACACATTAGAAAAATTATCCATTGTGATCAAGTAGGCTTTATCCCAGAGATGCAGGGCTGGTTCAACATACGCAAATCTGTCAATGTAATTCATCATATAAATAAACTGAAAGAAAAAAAACTTATGATCATTTCATTAGATGCTGAAAAAGTAACTGACAAAATTCAACATCCCTTTAGGATAAAGGTCTTGAAGAGATTAGGCATACAAGGGTCATACCTAAATATAATAAAAGCTATTTACAGCAAGCTGACAGCTAACATCAAATTAAATGGAGAGAAACTCAAAGCGATCCCACTAAAATCAGGAACACAAGGTTGTCCACTCTCTCCATACCTCTTCAATATAGTGCTTGAAGTTCTAGCAATAGCAATAAAACAACATAAGGGCATCACAGGGATACGAATTGGAAAGGAAGAAGTTAAACTTTCATTATTTGCAGATGATATGATAGTGTACATAAGCAACCCCAAAAACTCCACCAAAGAACTCCTACAGCTGATAAACACCTTTAGTAGCGTGGCAGGATACAAGATCAACTCCAAAAAATCAGTTGCCCTCCTATACACAAAGGATAAGGAAGCAGAGAGGGAAATCAGAGAAGCATCACCTTTCATGATAGCCACAAATAGCATAAAATATCTTGGGGTAACTCTAACCAAGGAAGTGAAAGATCTATTTGACAAGAACTTTAAGTCTTTGAAGAAAGAAATCGAGGAGGATACCAGAAAATGGAAGGATTTCCCTTGTTCTTGGATTGGGAGGATCAACATAGTAAAAATGGCAATTCTACCAAGGGCATATTATAGATTCAATGCAATCCCCATTAAAATCCCATCAAAATTCTTCACAGATCTTGAGAGGACAATAATCAACTTTATATGGAAAAACAAAAAACTCGGGAAAGCCAAAACAATCTTATACAATAAAGGAACTTCTGGAGGCATTACCATCCCTGACTTCAAACTCTATTACAGAGCTACAGTATTGAAAACAGCTTGGTATTGGCATAAAAACAGAGAAGTCGACCGATGGAATCGAATAGAAGACCCAGATTTTAACCCTCAATCCTATGAACACCTGATTTTTGATAAAGGAGATAAAAGTATACAATGGAAGAAAGAAAGCATCTTCAACAATGGTGCTGGCATAACTGATGTCAACCTGTAGAAAAATGAAAATAGATCCATATCTATCACCATGCACAAAACTCAAGTCCAAATGGATCAAAGACCTCAACGTCAATCTGAACACACTGAACCTGATAGAAGAGAAAGCAGGAAGTACTCTACAACACATGGGCACAGGAGATCATTTCCTACGTATATCTCCAGCAGCACAGACATTAAGGGCAACATTGAATAAATGGGACCTCCTGAAACTGAGAAGCTTCTGTAAAGGAAAGGACACTGTCACTAAGACAAAAAGGCAACCCACTGACTGGGAGAAGATCTTCACCAACCCCGCAGCTGACAAAGGACTCATCTCCAAAATATATAAAGAACTCAAGACACTAGACTTTAAAAAGCTAATTAACCTACTTAAAAAATGGGGCACTGAACTGAACAGAGAATTCTCAACAGAAGAAATTCAAATGGCCAAAAGACACTTAAGGCCATGCTCAACCTCCTTAGCGATCAGGGAAATGCAAATTAAAACAACTTTCAGATTCCATCTTATACCTGTCAGAATGGCTAAAATCAAAAACACCAATGATAGCCTTTGCTGGAGAGGTTGTGGAGTAAGGGGTACACTCATCCATTGCTGGTGGGAATGCAAACTTGTGCAACCACTTTGGAAATCAGTGTGGCGATTTCTCAGGAAATTTGGGATCAACCTACCCCAAGACCCAGTAATACTACTCTTGGGATTATACCCAAGAGATGCCTTATCATATGACAAAAGCATTTGTTCAACTACGTTCATAGCAGCATTATTTGTAATAGCCAGAACCTGGAAACAACCTAGATGCCCTTCTATGGAAGAATGGATGAAGAAATCGAATAGGTTCCATAAGTGAAATTATTCTATACTTATCTTTAAATATGTATTAATGTGCATTTATTTATAAATATATGGAGCTGGTTTTGAAGTTGGACTCTGGCTCAGTCCCTCTCCAATTCCAAGCCTGTTGGTAAGAGAAAAACCAGAGTTTCTGGACTTTCTGTCTCATGTCAAGAGCTATGATATGGGACAGAAAGAAATATGAGTTTAGAAAACATCTTTGCGCCCAGACCAGTGAGTGCCTGACTAGAGGGCAGGCCTCAAGGTCCCTGCCAAGGAAAGCGGGCCCCTGCTGCTGGGGCTGCAGTCTCTGCTGTGATCTCCTGGACCTGCTCTGCCTGCGCCCTACTTCCCTTAGTCCCTGGCTCATTGGGGCATCCAGGAGTTCCTGTGTAGGTGCCGAGAAGTTTCATCGGGACGGGTGAGTGTGTACTATCCTGGGGCGGACGGTCCCGGTAGAGAGCACAAACGCCCCCCCCCAGCTCCTGCTGCAAGGCTTTCTTTCCTACACACCCGCCCCCCACCCCCACCCCCAAGCCTGCCTTGTCTGCAAGGTCCTTTACTGTGGAACAGTTTCCTGCCCTTTCACTAAGGCTACCAACCCAGAGCAGTGAGTCCCTGACCAGAGGGCAGGCCTCAAGGTCCCCGCCAGGGAAAGCGGGCCCCCGCTGCTGAGGCTGCAGTCTCTGCTGTGATCTCCTGGACCTGCTCTGCCTGCGCCCTACTTCCCTTTGTCCCTGGCTCATTGGGGCATCCAGGAGTTCCTGTGTAGGTGCCG
The DNA here is from genome assembly GCF_950005125.1 of Chionomys nivalis. Classification (NCBI taxonomy): domain Eukaryota; kingdom Metazoa; phylum Chordata; class Mammalia; order Rodentia; family Cricetidae; genus Chionomys; species Chionomys nivalis. The sequence continues at coordinate 198,621,972 of NC_080086.1, forward strand.
AGAAGTTTCATCGGGACGGGTGAGTGTGTGCTATCCTGGGGCAGACGGTCCCGGTAGAGAGCACAAATGCCCCTACACTAAGGCTACCCAACCAGAGCAGTGAGTGCCTGCCTAGCGGGCAGGCCTCAGCAACCCCCGAAAGGGAGTGCAGGCACCTCCAGCTTGTACTGCAGTGTCGCCTGTGTTCTACTCGACCCCGCCCGACCCCTTGCATTCGGCCTTCTTTACGCGGGTCATTGGAATACCACGCATCCATGTTTTGGTGTTGAGGAGTTCATCTGGAAGGGAACGGTTCCTGCCCCTACACTGAGGAGATACACCTAGAGAGTTAGTCACAGCAAAGACTGGTCCAAGACATCAGGCGTCTCCTGGCTCCATTTGAAGGAAAAGATGGGCAGGCGCCAATGCAAGAATTCCCCCAACAACTTGAAAGGCAACGTGACATCACCAGGATCCAGGAATCCCGAAATGAGAAGTGTACACCCTAATCCAGAAGAATTAGAAGAATTCGACTCAAAAGTGAATTTTATGAAAATAATAGAGGACCTTAAACAGGAGGTGAAAAACTGCCACAACCAATTAGAGATTACAAACAAAAAGGTAGAGGAAATGAATAAATCTCTCAAAGATACCCAAGAAAACCAAGAGAAACAAGAAAAAGTAATCAAACAGGTAAGGGAAACGGTTCAAGACTTGAAGAATGAAGTGGAAGTAATAAAGAAAACACAAACTGAGGGAAGGATGGAGATGGAAAATTTGAATAAACAAACAGGAACTACAGAGACAAGTACCACCAACAGATTACAAGAGATAGAAGAAAGAATCTCAGACACTGAAGATACCATAGAGAAAATAAACACTCTCATCAAAGAAAACAGCATAACCAACAAATTCTCATCACAAAACATTCAGGAAATCTGGGACACAATAAAAAGACCAAACCTAAGAATAATAGGGATAGAAGAAGGAGAAGATCTACAGCTCAATGGTCCAGAAAATATATTTAATAAAATTATAGAAGAAAACTTTCCCAACCTTAAGAAAGATATTCCTTTGAAGGTCCAAGAAGCATACAGAACACCAAATCGACTGGATCAAAAAAAAACATCTCCTCGTCATATAATAATCAAAACACAAAACATACAGAATAAAGAAAGAATATTAAGAGCTGCAAAGGAAAAAGGTCAAGTTACCTATAAAGGTAAACCTATCAGACTTACACCTGATTTCTCTATGGAAACCATGAAAGCCAGAAGGTCCTGGATAGAAATACTGCAGAAACTACGAGACCATGGATGCAAGCCCAGACTACTATACCCAGCCAAGCTTTCGTTCACTATAAATGGAGAAAACAAAATTTTCCAGGATAAAAACAAATTTAAACAATACGTAGCCACAAATCCAGCCCTTCAGAAAGTAATTGAAGGAAAATCACAAACCAAGGAGTCCAACAATGCCCACAATAACTCAGACATCTAATGACCCTTCACCAGCACAACTTGAAGAAGGGAAACACACAAACTCTACTACCAAAAGAAAGAAAGAAAGAAAGGAAAAATGACCAGAGTTAACAACCACTGGTCATTAATATCACTTAATATCAATGGACTCAACTCACCTATAAAGAGGCACAGGCTAAGAGATTGGATACGAAAACAGGATCCAACATTCTGTTGCTTACAAGAAACACACCTCAACCACAAAGACAGACATCTACTCAAAGTAAAGGGCTGGGAAAAGGTTTATCAAGCAAACGGACCTAAGAAACAAGCAGGTGTGGCCATACTAATTTCTAAGAAAGTTGACTTCAAACTAAAATCAATCAAAAGAGATGGAGATGGACATTTTTTACTCATAACAGGAACAATTCACCAGGATGAAGTCTCAATCCTGAATATCTATGCCCCTAATATAAAAGCACCCACTTATGTAAAAGAAACGTTACTAAAACTCAAGGCAGTCATCAAACCACACACACTAATAGTAGGAGATTTCAACACTCCTCTCTCACCAATGGACAGGTCAATCAGACAGAAACCTAACAGAGAAATAAGAGGATTAAGGGAGGTAATGAATCAAATGGACTTAACAGACATCTATAGAACATTCCACTCAAATAAGAAAGAATATACCTTCTTCTCTGCAGCTCATGGAACCTTCTCGAAAATAGACCACATACTCGGTAACAAAGCAAACTTACACAGTTACAAAAAAATATCGGTAACCACCTGTGTCTTATCAGATCACCATGGATTAAAGTTAGAATTCAACAACAATGCTATCCCCAGAAAGCCTATGAACTCATGGAAATTGGACAGTCAACTACTGAACCACACCTGGATCAAGGAAGAAATAAAGAAAGAAATTAAAGTCTTTCTTGAATTCAATGAAAACGAAGACTCAACATACTCAAACCTATGGGACACTATGAAAGCAGTGCTAAGAGGAAAGTTCATAGCATTAAGTGCACACATAAAGAAAACGGAGAAAGCACACATTGGAGACCTAATAGCCCACCTTAAAGCTTTAGAAAGAAAAGAAGCAGACTCACCTAGGAGAAGTAGAAGACTGGAAATAATCAAATTGAGGGCTGAAATCAACAAAATAGAAACACAGAAAACAATCCAAAGAATCAATGAAACAAAAAGCTGGTTCTTGGAGAAAATCAATAAGATTGATAAACCCCTATCCAAACTAATCAAACGGCGGAGAGAGAATACGCAAATTAGCAAAATCAGAAACGAAAAGGGAGACATAACCACAGACACAGACGAAATTCAGAGAATCATTAGATCTTACTACAAAAACCTGTATGCCACAAAATTGGAAAATGTAAAAGAAATGGACACTTTTTTAGATAAGTACCATATACCAAAGTTAAACCAGGACCAGGTGAACAATCTAAATAGACCTGTTAGTCGCGAAGAATTAGAAGTTGTTATAAAAAACCTTCCCACCAAAAAAAGCCCAGGTCCAGACGGCTTTAATGCAGAATTCTACCAGAACTTCCAAGAAGACCTAATACCTATACTCCTTAATGTATTTCACAATATTGAAACAGAGAAGTCATTGCCAAATTCCTTTTATGAAGCTGAAGTTACTCTGATACCAAAACCACACAAAGACACAACCAAGAAAGAGAACTACAGGCCAATCTCACTCATGAACATCGACGCAAAAATACTCAATAAAATACTGGCAAACCGAATCCAAGAACACATTAGAAAAATTATCCATTATGATCAAGTAGGCTTCATCCCAGAGATGCAGGGCTGGTTCAACATACGAAAATCTATCAATGTAATCCATCATATAAATAATCTGAAAGAAAAAAACCATATGATCATTTCATTAGATGCGGAAAAAGCATTTGACAAAATTCAACATCCCTTTATGATAAAGGTCTTAGAGAGATTAGGAATACAAGGGTCGTTCCTAAATATAATAAAAGCTATTTATAGCAAGCCGTCAGCTAACATCAAATTAAATGGAGAGAAACTCAAAGCTATTCCACTAAAATCAGGAACACGACAAGGTTGTCCACTCTCTCCATACCTCTTTAATATAGTGCTTGAAATTCTAGCAATAGCAATAAGACAACATAAGGGGATCAAAGGGATTCAAATCGGAAAGGAAGAAGTTAAACTTTCATTATTTGCAGACGATATGATAGTGTACATAAGCGACCCCAAAAACTCCAGCAAAGAACTCCTTCAGCTGATAAACACCTTTAGTAGCGTTGCAGGATACAAGATCAATTCCAAAAAATCAGTTGCCCTCCTATACACAAAGGATAAGGAAGCAGAGATGGAAATCAGAGAAGCATCACCCTTCACGATAGCCACAAATAGCATAAAATATCTTGGGGTAACCCTAACCAAGGAAGTAAAGGATCTATTTGACAAGAACTTTAAGTCAATGAAGAAAGAAATTGAGGAGGATACCAGAAAATGGAAGGATCTCCCTTGCTCTTGGATAGGGAGGATCAACATAGTAAAAATGGCAATTCTACCAAGGGCAATTTATAGATTCAATGCAATCCCCATTAAAATCCCATCAAAATTCTTCACAGATCTTGAGAGGACAATAATCAACTTTATATGGAGAAACAAAAAACCCAGGATAGCCAAAACAATCTTATATAATAAAGGATCGTCTGGAGGCATTACCATCCCTGACCTCAAACTCTATTACAGAGCTACAGTATTGAAAACAGCTTGGTATTGGCATAAAAACAGAGAAGTCGATCAATGGAACCGAGTAGAAGACCCTGATTTTAACCCACAAACTTATGAACACCTAATTTTTGATAAAGGAGCTAAAAGTATTCAATGGAAAAAAGAGAGCATCTTCAACAAATGGTGCTGGCAGAACTGGTTGTCAATGTGTAGAAGAATGAAAATAGATCCATATCTATCACCATGCACAAAACTCAAGTCCAAATGGATCAAAGACCTCAATATTAGTCTGAACACACTGAACCTGATAGAAGAAAAAGTTGGAAGTACTCTACAACATATGGGTACAGGAGATCACTTCCTACGTTTATCCCCAGCAGCACAGACATTAAGGGCAACATTGAATAAATGGGACCTCCTGAAACTGAGTAGCTTCTGTAAAGCAAAGGACACTGTCTCTAAGACAAAAAGGCAACCCACTGACTGGGAGAAGATCTTCACCAACCCTGCAACAGACAAAGGTCTGATCACCAAAATATATAAAGAACTCAAGAAACTAAACTTTAAAATGCTAATGAACCCAATAAAAAAATGGGGCACTGATCTGAACAGAGAATTCTCAACAGAAGAAATTCAAATGGCCAAAAGACACCTAAGGTCATGCTCAACCTCCTTAGCGATAAGGGAAATGCAAATTAAAACAACTTTGAGATACCATCTTACACCTGTCAGAATGGCTAAAATCAAAAACACCAATGATAGCCTTTGCTGGAGAGGTTGTGGAGAAAGAGGCACACTCATTCATTGCTGGTGGGAATGCAAACTTGTGCAACCACTTTGGAAATCAGTGTGGCGATTTCTCAGGAAATTTGGGATCAACCTACCCCAAGATCCAGTAATACCACTATTGGGAATATACCCAAGAGATGCCACATCAAATGACAAAAGTATCTGTTCAACTATGTTCATAGCAGCATTGTTTGTAATAGCCAAAACCTGGAAACAACCTAGATGCCCCTCAATGGAGGAATGGATGAAGAAAGTGTGGAATATATACATATTAGAGTACTACTCAGCAGTAAAAAACAATGACTTCTCGAATTTTGTGTGCAAATGGATGGAAATAGAAAACACTATCCTGAGTGAGGTATCCCAGACCCAAAAAGAGGAACATGGGATGTACTCACTCATAATCGGTTTCTAGCCATAAATAAAAGACATTAAGCATATAATGTGTGATCCTATAGAAGTTAAATAAGAAAGTGAACCCAAAGAAAATCATATAGTCATCCGCATGGAGAGGGGGAAGTAGACAAGATTGCAGGGCAAAAACTGGGAACTTGCGGGTGAGGTGGCATGGGGCCAAGGGGAAATGGGATGAGAAATATGAGAAGGGGAGGATGGGAGGAGCTCGGGGGATTGGGATGGTTGGGATATAGGAAGGATGGATACGGGAGCAGCGAAGTATATATCCTATCTAAGGGAGCCATCTTAGGGTTGGCAAGAGACTTGACTCTAGAGGGGTTCGCAGGTGTCCAGGAATATGTCCCCAGCTGGTACCTTGGGCAACTAAGGAGAGGGAACCTGAAATGACCCTGTCCTATACTGATGAATATCTTACATATCACCTTAGAACCTTCATCTGGCGATGGATCGAGGTAGAGACAGATTCTCAATTTGGAGCAACGGTCTGAGCTCTTAAGGTCCAAATGAGGAGCAGAAGGAGGGAGAACAAGAGCAAAAAATCAGGACCACGAGGGATGCACCCACCCACTGTGACAGTGGAACTGATTTATTGGGAGCCCACCAAGGCCAGCTGGTCTGGGACTGAATAAGCATGGGTTGATTCCGGACTCTCTGAGCATGGCGGTCAATGAAGACTGATGAGAAGCCAAGGACAATGGCACTAGGTTTCAATCCTAATACATGAACTGGCTTTGTGGGAGCTTAGCCTGTTTAGAAGCTCACCTTCCTGGACGTAGATAGAAGACCTTCGTCTTCCCGCAGGGCAGAGAATTTGGACTGCTCTTCAGTATCGAGAGGGAGGGGGAATGGTGTGGGGGGAGGAGAAGAGGAGTGGGGATAGGGGGAGGGGACTGGGGGGAGGGGGCAATATTTGGGAGGAGGGGAGGGAAATGGGAAACGGGGAGCAGGTGGAAATTTTAATTAAAAAAGAATAAAAAATAAATAAAAGAAAAAAAATAAGAAACCATAAAAAAAAGAAAACATCTTTGCTTTTCTTCATATCTATCATACTTTTCATTGAATATATCTATCATGCCTTTCATTGAATATATATATATATATGTCTATATATGTCTATATGATTAATGTTTAAATTTTTCACAATGAACAATGAGTTTTTTCTGAAGTGACATTTGAAATTTCCAGGAAGAAGATGGGGCCCAATAACTACAACTCCACCTGGTTGATATGACGTCATAATACTGATAGCACTACTACAAGACCCATTTTGGGTACCAGCTGCACAACTTGGTTAGCTGAAATGGTGCACATCTTATACAACATTCTGGCCAGACCTGCCCCAAATACCCAGAGACTATTTGCAATTTTAAAGACATTGATCTTGAAATTTAACCATCATTTTACTTTCACCGGATCCCCCAGAAAGAACATCACCTCCATGACAGCTGGAAGTAATTCTAGAGGACGACGTCCCCTCTCCCAGTAAAGTTTGCCCTTGGGTTTTGTGGCCGCCTCGACGGGTTACTCTGTCTAGGGTTTGTAACCCGCCTGGCTGGCCAGTTATTCCAGGGTCACGGAGAGGCACCACCTGAAAGGCAAGGGCTGATGAGAGGCAGGAGGCTAAGCTTATTTTGTCAAAGCCTCCGTTTATTAGGGTCATGGTTACAGCTTATATAGCCCCTGAATAGCTTGGGGGGCTGGGGCACGGGATCTTGCCACGTGGTCCACAGGGTCTGAGAGGTTACGATGGGTCGGGTCACGATTCCTTGGTCGGGCAGTCACAAGGTGACACACCTAGTTGCCTAGATAGTTTGGAATGTGAGGCAGGTTCTGCTAACAGCTCTCTATTAACAGTTAATTTGGGTGTGAGATAGGCTTGGTCAATAAGACTATTCTCAATACAATTGGGAAGTGAAGCCCTCTGCAAAAACTCCTCACGGCAGTGCTTCCTGTAAATTTTGGGGGGACACGGCTCCTGACATATCCCCCTTCCTTTTATAAAAGCAGGCATCTATCAAGTGGAGGGCACCAGGTCAGAGTCTAACCCTGGTGTCAGATCTAAATGAGAAGGGACTGGGACAAGGAGGGACCCTCCTCCCGGATGGTGGAACAATTTACCTCTCCTGGGAACAGAGGGGTGCCTTATAAGTAGCATTAGTTCCTTGGAGGTCCTCAAATAAAAGGTATCTAGCAAGACCTAAAGTAAGCAGGTCTTTGACCACAGGGTACCCTGTCTTAGGCCATGTGGAGGGCGATCCTCGTGCCTGGCACCATGCCATGTTGAGCCGGTTTTTACAACCTCTGTATGGTGTGCTGTTCAGGCGAGGGTCCACACTAACTCCCGTCATTGGGCCCCTGTATCTATCATTAATGAAAAGACTGTGAGGAGCTCCTCAAATAAAAGATATAATGATATAATTTTGGCACCAATAGCTCCATCCTCCAGACCAGAAGAAAGGGCGTTTTCCAAACCCAGTATTCACCGTTTAGTCTGGCCTAAGGTATATCCTCCTTCCTAAATGCCTACTCCACAATAAGATTATGAGTGCTGCCTGCCAACAATTAGGGCAGTGTAAAGGGATCAAAATCTAAAATTTTTAACATATGCATTAAACCCAAACATTTTACAGCATGTGTCAAACTTTTCCCAACATCTATAAGCAGTTACAAATATCATTAGGTCAATTCCAGTAAGAATACATACATACAATGACAGACATTGTTGTTATCAAATATCACCAGTTCCGGTCTCTGAGCAACAGTCAAAACCCCGATATTCCCCCTTCTTAAGTAAAGAGGGGTTAATATTTTAATTAAAATGAGTTTTTGTGTCCCAAAGTTTAAAACAGTCAAATGTTTAGTCTACACCTCAGCTGCAAAGCAAACAGAATGCAGACTGCAGAAGCAGCTCAACATTTGTGCTTCAGGGCAGGTGGGCTTCCTGGGTGAGGTGAGCTGTAGTCAGCTATCTGAAGCACATCCTGGCAATTATCTCAGCCGTCTCCCTGGACTCTCTAAAGGCAGCATGATGTCCTGCAGAGTGGCGTAGCAGGTTCTGTTATCAGGCACTCCTCCTTGGGGGCAGAGAAGACCGACCGGACCAAGCATTCCTCTCCAATCTCCTCCGGGAAGTCCTCTGTGGGGTGTCTGCAGCCACGACATCAGGTTTAGCTTTTATATTTTTTTTTTGTGAAAAAAGCATAAACATCTCCTCGACCCCAAATATATATAGGTCGGGTTTTTTTATAATGTATTGCAAGGGCCTTTTTTACCTTGCCTTAGTAAAGGTCAGTTTGATGTCATTATGCTAGATCCGTGTGTATCAGGATCTGTGTGCAACTGTTATAAGTTGCTTTGTGCAACTGTTATAAGTTGCTTTCAAGGAGCCTTGGTATGTTCCATAATTTCTTTTTATTATTAGCCATATATGCAGTTCTTCCTTGGAAGAGCCATTTGTAAAATTTAGCATAAAATCCTTTAAGGGATTTTTAGCTATAACATTAGCAAAATACAGGTGTGTGAATCGTAGCAATGATCATCTGGGAAAAGATTATTGTTTTGGCCTTTGAATTGAGCAAAGGCAATTGTCCAGGAATCAATCTTAAAATTATCAATGAATCTATTGTTTAGTATAAGAAACATTGATCATAGTCAATATTTTGTTAAACCATCTCCCAGATTTTATCCTGTCCTTTTGTACTAGACAGGCTACTGTTCTAAATTAAGAGTTTAATATCTTAACTGACAAAACTGAGAAGGTTTAGCCATAAACAGCATTTTTTATAAAACTGTTGTAGAACAAGTTTTAGATTTAATATACACACTTGCCATAGCTGTATTATAATTAATATACTGTACCTGTTGATTTATATTTTACCTGTTTGAGTACCTGCTTGGCAGCTTTCTAAGCTCTCTATTGGAAACTGTTTTTTGTAAGAATTTTACCTAGCGGCTCAAGGTCTCCCATAAGAATATTATAACTAGAGCTTTAACCATTGAATATCTAAAAGCTTATAAGCTATTCTCTTAAGTTGCAAGTCTGTCCCACAGATAGGAGAATGAAAAAAGGAAGTATTTTAACTAATGATGTTGGCCTCATTAGACACCACCATGTAGAAGAATAAAAATAGATCCATATCCATCTCCATGTACAAAACTTTAGTTTAAATGAGCCAAAGGCCTCAGCATATAAAAATTTTGTTGAGCCTTATAGAGAAAAAATTTTTGAAGTACACTTTGCCACATCTTAAACACAGCCTCAGTGGCACAAACATTTGGAGAAACCATAAATTATATCTCCTGAATTGAGAAACTTTTGTATAACAAGACTATAGAGTGAGAAAAGATCCTTACTTATCATAAACCCATTTTAAAAATATATGAAGAACTCAGAAAATTAGTTATTAAAAAATTTAATCCAATAAAAATATTTGTTACAAACCTAAACTGAAAATTCTGAAAATTCTCAACAGACAAACTTAAAAATGACTGAGAGACTGTTTAAAAAAATGTTCAAACATAATATCCTTTAGCCATCAGAGAAATGCAAATTAAAACTCTGAGATTTTATTTTATCCTTGTAAAAATGACCAAGATTAAAAATTATTATTAACAATTTATGCTGAAGAAAATGTGGGTAAAGAAAAAACTTCTTGCTGGAAGTGCATACTGGCGTTGGAAGTGTAAACTGACAGTCACTTTTGGATCATACACAGTATTGAAAGACCTGGATAAATCCAGACTTCCCCAGCAGGAAGAAAAGAATCAAAAATCTAGGGCTAGCCTGTTCAGCAACCCTGCCCTAGGAACCAGCTGAAGACAAAACCAGATTGCAATCCTGATAACAATCCCGAAAAACAAGGAATTTTCCTCCAGTGATTATCATCACACTGCTCTAGGAACCTGGGAGTGGTCCCGAGAGGCAGGGAGCTGTCCCCCTGCGACCATCACTGGATTTTTGGAATTTTTATGACCCTCCTGGACCACAGGGCTGTGGTCTTTTTTCTAAAAATTTCCTCTACAGGTCACTAGAGGCCAAACTCTTCCCCCACGTGGGTCACGAGCCTCGTGCGATTGCAGCAAGGACAGTCTCCTGCAAGTCACTGGGGGGGCTGTGCCCTCCCGAGACCTGAGTGAGAGTCTCCCCAGCATTGGGAGTCCCTCATTATGGCCATTTTTTAAAATTAGGCAAATATTTACCTTAAAACTTATCAATACCCCTGTTGGGCCTAAATACAAAAGTTTTTTTTGACCATAAAAACATGTGCTCAACTATGTATACAGCAGAACTACTTTATCATAGCCAAAATCTGAAAATAACCCAAGTGTATCTCTTTTACACCTAGGATAAATGAGACATCATCCTTTTAAATATCCATGAATACCACAAAATATCTTGGAGTAACTCCAAGCAAGCAGGACAGAAGTTTTTGGGTCCTGTTACCTCTGCTTGTGAAGGCGGAAATGTTTATTTTTATTTTTAACCATTATCACTTGTTAGAGTATAACTCCTGCCCTTAATAAAATTAGTGAGAGGCCCGAGGCCTGAGTCTCAGCAGTTTACCCTCAAGCTACACCTGGCAGCAGTAAAGGACCACAAGCTGAGACAATACGACTCCCACCCAAGAGTGGGCGTACAAATGAAAAAACTTGTATGATAAAAACTTTAACTCTTTTAAGAAAAAAATTAAGACATTAGAAAATAAAGATCTCCTATTTTCTTGAGAAAGTAGAAGAAAACACAGCAAAAATGACAATTTCACTGAAAGCAGTCTACAGATTCAGTGTAAATGTCCATTAAAAATTATAGCAACATTCCTCACAGAACTCACATACAAATTTACTATAAATGCACATTAAAATTATAGCAACACTTTTCACAGAACTAGAAAGAACAATCCTCAACTTTATAAGAAAGAAATAAAAATTTAGGATATCCTAAACAATTTTTAAAAATCCTCTGAATGTATCACAGTCTTTGATTTTAAAACTTTTCTACAGAACCACAGTACTGAAATTAATCTACCTTAGATATAAATTTATATGCCTACAAACTAAAGATTTTTGACCAAGAAGCAAGATTTTAGAATGGAAAAGAAGCACATTTATCTCCTTTTATTGTCCTGAAGCTGTAACTTTCTGAGTCCAGACCTCCTTACAGCCAACCTGTCTGGCTGCCTCAGCTCCACATGGCAGGAGGCTAAGACACAGGCTCTCTAGCCCTAGGGTGTCTTTTGCTTGTCTAGCTCCGTTTGCCCGTTTGTCTAAAATCCTGCCTTTTTCCATAGTGAATTGTAAGTCCTGAATCTGAGAGGAAAGGTCTGAGAGTTCATGCTACAATGCAAGAACTTGTTTGAGACCTCCTATTTGGGCCTTAAGGGCAGCTTTGTATTGAACAATTCCTGAATCAAAGGCATGCTATCAGGAGCCGGAGCCGTCAGAGCATAGGGCAGTGGCTGCGGAGTCCTTTTTGGAAACTAAGGAAGACGCGGAGAATAGGGTGTATTTCTGGACCTGTTAAAACTAACCAGGGGCATATTTCATCTATAAAACAAAAAAATGCAACTAAATCTCTTTTTTTTACTCTTACTCCTCTCACCCTGAGTGATTGCTTAAATTCCTTTATGAATTTCTCTTCCTTTGAAAGCGAATGGCCCATGTCTTATGGGACGACAGCGAACCTGCGCCGACCTTATCCTGCAGATCTGTCCGAGTTCTACAGCTGCAGAATCTTCTTTTTCTTCTTGTTGTCCCGGGACTGCGCGTCGTCGTCCGGGAAGTTAACCGTGCTCCGAGTCCCTGTTCGGGCGCCACTGTAGCCGCCTCGACGGGTTACTCTGTCTAGGGTTTGTAACCCGCCTGGCTGGCCAGTTATTCCAGGGTCACGGAGAGGCACCACCTGAAAGGCAAGGGCTGATGAGAGGCAGGAGGCTAAGCTTATTTTGTCAAAACCTCCGTTTATTAGGGTCATGGTTACAGCTTATATAGCCCCTGAATAGCTTGGGGGGCTGGGGCACGGGATCTTGCCACGTGGTCCACAGGGTCTGAGAGGTTACGATGGGTTGGGTCACGATTCCTTGGTTGGGCAGTCACAAGGTGACACACCTAGTTGCCTAGATAGTTTGGAATGTGAGGCAGGTTCTGCTAACAGCTCTCTATTAACAGTTAATTTGGGTGTGAGATAGGCTTGGTCAATAAGACTATTCTCAATACAATTGGGAAGTGAAGCCCTCTGCAAAAACTCCTCACGGCAGTGCTTCCTGTAAATTTTGGGGGGACACGGCTCCTGACAGGGTTTAGGGACATCGTTTAGGGGTTGATTATAATTAGTATACAGTTGAGGGTTGGGAGGTTGGGGGAGGAATTTTATAAACTCAGGGATCTTTTGAAAAAAAAAAGAAGAGGGATAATTGGATGATGGGATAATAGATTTATAATTGTGAGTTACTGATTTTAGACAAATATATTAGTATCAATTCTTGTATATTGATACAAAGTTAAATTATATTGACTATTGTATGCATGCATGTTTCTACCTCTGTTTAAAACATTTGTTATGTATTGACATATGTTGTATTGACATATGTTGTATATACATATGTTGTATATATTTACCATATTACAGTGTACATTTCTACCTCTGATTAAGATACTTATATATTGTTTGTGTATTGATATATATTTACCATATTGAAATGTATATTTGTACATTGTTTATATTTGGAGGTCATTATCCTCATTTGTTACACAGTTGTTTATTGTCTTAGTCTTTAAGTTAGATAGGTATTGAGAATTATATATATCAATAGTCATCTAAGTTTGTCATTTATAATTAGACTAATCAGGTTCTTTAGATACATAGAGATTATACTCAGTATAGATAGATAATCTTCAACCTCTTCAAAGAGCTGTAGAAAATGGAATTTATCCTAACTCAGTTTCATGATAGTGAGACACAATTGCTCCTGGCAGCACTGATCTATTCCTGAGAGAATGTTGAGCACCAAAGACACTCCATCTGGAGCCTTTATTTTGGCAGAACTGGCCTTTGGGCAAAGAAATGCCCATACCTCAACCACTGACAGAGATCCAGAGTGTGCATCAATGGATAAAACAGGACTGTCATATCCTGCCAAGACAGGGTAAGATAGTTTTGAAAAGTTGTTTGCCTTTGAAAATGGTATGTCAGTTATGTTAGGCCTTAGCCAAAGTTGGTTGCTTCAATGTTGCAAACGTGACTTTGGGTGATTGCCCAGGTAGCTAGTTGTCTCTGTGATTTGTTGCATGTTTTGGAAGTTGTTTTACTGAACTTCCTAATTACCCAGGTAACATTATTTCCCTTGTCAAATCTTCGATGGGGTTGAAGACTACAAAATTGTAGTTACTTTTCTCTCATGACTTGGTCAAGTTATTTATTATATAAGACCTAAGCTAGTTAGAATAGGATATTTGTACTTATTGTATATAATTTCGTAGGAAGTTTAGAACTCTCTTACTTAAACAAAAGGGGGAGGTGTTGCGGGAGGTCCTTCCGCTCCTTCAGCCAATAGCCGCTGAGATATCAGCCCATTGGGGCATGGTCTCTCTCTTTAAAAAAGCAGCCACTTCCCTTCTCACTCTCTCTTGCTTCCTTGCTCCGCTTCCGGCCACCAGACTCCTTCCTGATTGCGCAGAGGGCTGTTGTCTGGGACGGTGATCTGTAAGTTTTTTCCCCTTTAAATAAATACCATCTTATTAATCATAATTCCAAACTGGTGTGGGATTGTTTGTGATTTACGTCTTCATCAGAGTACTACTCAGCAGTAAAAAACAATGACATCGTGAATTTTGCATGCAAATTGATGGAAATAGAAAACACTATCCTGAGTGAGGTAACCCAGATCCAAAAAGATGAACATGGGATGTACTCATTCATAATTGGTTTCTAGCCATAAATAAAGGACATTGAGCCTATAATTTGTGATCCTAGAGAAGCAGCTAAATAAGAAGGTGAACCCAAAGAAAAACATATAGTCATCCGCCTGGATATGGGAATTAGACAAGATTGCCTAGCAAAAACTGGGAACTTGGGGGTGGAGTGAGATGGGGTTAAGAGGAAATGGGCTGAGAAAAGTGAGAAGGGGAGGATGGGGGAAGCTTGGGGGAATGGGATGGTTGGGATAAAGAAGATTGGATATGGGAACAGGGAAGTATATATCCTAATTAAGGGAGCCATCTTATGGTTGGCAAGAGACTTGACTCTAGAGGGGCTCCCAGGTGTCCAGGGAGATGTCCCCAGCTAATACCTTGGGCAACTGAGGAGAGGGAACCTAAAATGACCCTATCCTATAGCCATACTGATGAATATCTTGCATACCACCTTAGAACCATCATCTGGCGATGGATGGAGATAGAGACAGAAACCCACATTGGAGCACTGGACTTAGCTCCCAAGGTCCAATTGAGGAGCAGAAGGAGGGAGAGCATGAACAAGGAAGTCAGGACAGCTAGGGGTGCACCCACCCACTGTGACAGTGGGGCTGATCTATTGGGAGCTCACCAAGGCCAGCTGGACTGGGTCTGAAAAAGCATGGGATAAAACTTGACTCTCTGAACATGGCAGACAATGAAGGCTGATGAGAAGCCAAGGACAATGGCACTAGGTTTCGATCCTACTACATGAACTGGCTTTGTGGGAGCCTAGTCTGTTTGGATGCTCGCCTTCCTGGACCTGGATGGAGGCAGGGAGGACCTTGGACTTCCCACAGGGCAGGGAATCTGGACTGTTCATCAGACTTGAGAGGGGAATAGAGTGGGGGAAGGAAGAGAGGAGTGGGGGGAGGGGGAGAGGAGTGAGGGGAGGGGGAGAGGAGTGGGGGAGGGAGGGAGAGAGGAGTAGGGGGAGGGGTAGGGAAATAGGAGGCAGGGAGGAGGCGGAAATTTTTTCAACAACAACAACAAAAAAGCAGTCTCACCAGGGTGATGGTAGTGCATGCCTTTAATCCCAGCACTCGGGAGGCAGAGGCAGGCGGATCTCTGTGAGTTCAAGGCCAGCCTGATCAAGAAGAGCTAGTTCCTAGGACAGGAACCAAAAAAACCTACACAGAAACCCTGTCTCAAAAATAAAAAAAAAAAAAAAGCAGTCTCTTGTTTGAATTCATTCCATCCTAAGCCCCAATGAGCCTACTTCATTGTCCTTTCTTGCTGCATTCGAAGGCAGACTTTTCCTCACCTAGATTTTAGATCCCATCTCTTTCTTGCCTTTTTTCCATGTATAGAGTTTTACTCTCTGTATTTCTCAACCTGTTAAGGGTGCTTGCTATTCTCCCCCAAGACTGCCTTATTTTCACCTAACAACCTCCAAATATCTATTCTGATTTGTCGGTCACAGTTCTATTACAGAATCACCTCCGCCAGGAGCTCTTTTCTTGGCACCCCAGTCCCTGCCTGACCGGCTTCCCTGTGGTAGTCGGTACCCTTTCTAGTATTGTTCTAGTACAAGGAATGGAAGAAGTTCCTTCCCAAGTATCTAGTAGCCAAGATAGCCTCAAACAGCACTCCAGACATTGGAATTTGAAAGCTAGCCATCACCAACGAGCTACATGGTAAAAGGTATATATATGTTAAATGGTAAATAGTGTGTGTATACATACATACATACATACATTTTCTCAAATGTAACATAGTTTCTCCAGACTTCATGCTTCTTGTCACCAAGAGATCAGGTCTCTTATTTCCACTGAATCTGGAAGTAACATAGCCCCCAAAAGCATGCTATTTCTAGAGGACACAAGTGCATCTGCCTCTCTTCCTAACTGCCCCCTCCTCCACATTACACCTCTCCTCTATTAACAGACTCCGCCAAGTAGCAGTGTTCTCTGGAGCATCCTGTGGATGTGATTTTATCCTTAAGTTCCTCACAAAGTAGCCAAGACCAGACTGTAGCATTTATAGTCACACATCCCAAGGGAAGACATAGAGGGGACTTTATAAAGAAAGGATGAAGAACTTCAGATGTTCCTGTGAGCCATAACTGTCTTTATGTCACTCAGGTGAAAAGTCCCAGGCACAGGTTCTAGGTCTTGTTATAACAACGACAACAACAACAACAAAAACAAAAATTGAAGACAGACTCAGAAAAGAACTCACGGCCAATTCATTGGGAATTATGATACTGTTGGCAATTCCAGGAAAAGGACTGCAGTTGGAGCAGGAGTTAGAGAAACAGGAATGGGCTTTCCAGATCAGGCAGGAGTGAGCTGAAGGTTCCTGCCAAACACCTATCTAGCAGGGACTCACCGACCACTGATCACACCGTTTGTCTCAGAGGAAGATAACTTACTGAAACCCAAGTGTCTTACATGGTACCTGGGAAGCAGATAGCTGTAGTTGGTCCTTTTGGCCCTTTTCTTCCTGCCAGTATCCTCTGCCACTCAGAGGTCATATCCTCTACAGGAGGTTTCAGAGAGGACTAGCCTCTACAGAGGTCCCATTTCAACAACTATGTGATAAGCTAAATTTTGCTTATATCTTCTAAGTATGATAAAGCCCCAGCTACCCTGGAAGGAGAGCAATTGTATACTCCATCAGTAAAAAATACAAGAAATAATTATACCTTTCCTTAAAAGATATAGGCAGAAGCATCACTCCACCCCAACTAGAATGAGGTTTTATGATATTATGTGGGGAAGTTCAGCATCTCCTTTTAGAGCACTTTTTGTTTTGGCCTGCAACATCTGAAAGGTCACTAAAATACTTTATCCTCCTGCCTCTGCCTCCTGAATACTGGGTTAAAGATATGCACCACCATTGCCCAGCCAGGGGCTATACTCTTACAGAAAACTGATTCTTCCTTCCCCAGCAGCTATCAAGCATCAACAACTCTTTGCCTAAGGGTGGAACTTTGTACCCACACCTCCTCTCTCTACCCTAAGATTTGGTTTTGCTGATTGGCAGTGGTAGCACACACCATTAATCCCAGCACTCAGGAGGCAGACACAGGCAGATCTGTGTGAGTTTGAAGCCGGCCTGGTCTACAGAGTTAGTTCCAGTACAAGCTCCAAAGCTACAGAGAAACTGTCTTTAAAAACGAAAAAAAGAAAAGAAAAGAAAAAGAAAAAGAAAGAAAGAAAGAAAGAAAAGGAAAAAAGAAAAGAAAAAAGAAAAAAGGAAAGAAAAAAACAGGAAAAAACAGATTTGATGCAATGCCCAGCAAAATTCTTCAAAGACCTCGAAAGAACGTTACTCAACTTCATATGGAAAAGCAAAAAACCCAGGATAGCAAAAAAAAAAAAAAAAAAAAAAAAAAATCTGTACGATAAAAGAACTTCTGGAGGCATCACAATCCCTGACTTCAAACTCTACTACAGAGCTACAGTACTGAAAACAGCCTGGTATTGGCATAAGAACAGACAGGAGGACCAATGGAACCAAATAGAAGACCCGGATATCAATCCACACATCTTCCAACACTTGATTTTTGACAAAGAAGCAAAAAATATCAAATGGAAAAAAGAAAGCATATTTAACAAGTGGTGCTGGCATAACTGGATATCAACACATAGAAGTATGAAAACAGACCCATATCTATCACCATGCACAAAACTCAAGTCCAAATGGATCAAAGACTTCAACATAAAGCCAGCCACACTGAACCTTATAGAAGAGAAAGTAGGAAATATACTTGAACGCATTGGCACAGGGAACCACTTCCTAAATATAACCCCAGCAGCACAGACACTGAGAGAAACAACTAATAAATGGGACCTTCTGAAACTGAAAAGGTTCTGTAAAGCAAAGGACATGGTCAACAAGACAAAATGACAGGCTACAGAATCGGAAAAGATCTTCACTAACCCCACATCAGATAGAGGTCTGATCTTCAAAATATAAAAAGAACTCAAGAAATTGGACACCAAAAGAACACATAATCCAATAAAAAAAATGGAGTAAAGGCCTATAGCTAGAACTCTCAACAGAGGAATCTAAAATGGCTGAAAGACACTTTAAGAAATATTCAAGGGGCTGGAGAGATGGCTCAGTGGTTAAGAGCATTGACTGCTCTTCCAGAGGTCCTGAGTTCAATTCCCAGCAACCATATGTGGCTCACAACCACCGGTAATAAGATCTGGTGCCGAGTTCTGTCTGCAGGGATACATGCAGGCAGACCATTGTATACATAATAAATAAATCTTTAAAAAAAAAGAAATGCTCCACATCTTTCGTCATCAGAGAAAGGCAAATCAAAACAACTCTGAGATTCCATCTTACACCTGTAAGAATGGCCAAAATCAAAAACACTGATGACAACATATGCCGGAGAGGTTGTGGTGAAAAGGGAACACTTCTGCATCGCTGGTGGGAATGTAAGCTGGTATAACCCCTTTGGATGTCAGTGTGGAGATTTCTCATAAAATTAGGAAACAACCTTCCTCAAGACCCAGTAATACCACTTTTGGGTATATATCCAAAGGATGCTCAATCGTGACACAAAGACATATGCTCAGCTATGTTCATAGCAGCTTTGTTTGTCATAGCCAGAACCTTGAAATAAACTAAATGCCCCTCGACCAAAGAATGGATAAGGAAAATGTGGTACTTTTACACAATGGAGTACTATACAGCAGAAAAAAATAACATCTTGAATGTTGCGGGAAAATGGATGGAGCTAGAAAACATTATTTTGAGTGAGGTAACCCAGACACAGAAAGACAGTTATCACATGTACTCACTCATAGGTGGTTTTTAAACATAAAGCAAAGAAAACCAGCCTACAAACCACAAACCCAGGGAATTTAGACAACAATGAGGACCCTAAGAGAGACTTACATAGATCTAATTTACAGGAAGTAGAAAAAGACAAGATCTGCTGAGTAAAGTGGGAGCATGGGGACCATGGGAGAGGGTTGTAGGGGAGGGGAGAAGCAGAGAGGGGAGCAGAGAAAAATGTAGAGTTCAATAAATATCCATTAAAAAATCAGGAAAATACGTGGTCCAGCTGAGGCTTGCACAGCTCGTGTGAACTCTGTTATGAGCACTGTGCAGCAGCCATCCTGTGTCCAAAAGGCCCTGCTTCCTTGTAGCTATCTACCACCTCTAGTTCTTGCACTCTTTCCCCCTTCCACATTAATCCCTAAGCCTTTCAGAAAGGGAGCATGATACAGATGTGGGAGATCCCTGCAAATGCTATCTATGGCCTGCAGAAAAATGGTCCATGTGAGGGCAGAAGAAATTGTACTCAACATGCCTTAGTTACCCAATGTCCTTTCAAACTCCAAGAGTCTGGCTCTGAGCAATCTATTTCTGACATATTTCAACACAGTACAACTTTGGAAAAAAGTTTCCTTGTGATAATTATCACAACAAAACTTAAAGTATGATTCCACTGAAACTCCTTTGCAAAGCAGATGTCTTTTTCAGAGTACTTCTTCCATAAGCGTGAGTGCTATTTACTGTGAAGCAATGCTCAGGATAAGGTTCTAGGGAGTACGGGTCTGGGAAAAGCTTAATAGTAGACTTCCATAAGAGTGGTTCTAGAGCCCTGCAAGAGGCCCTGCTCCTGTGCAGAGCAGATCCACACAGGTGAGTGAGTGGCTGCATGGCCTGATGGTTCCGGGGAACTGAGTACAGGCCCCATCCATTTCCCTAAGCTTTTCTGGCCATCCAGTGGGGTGTTTCCCAGCTGCTGGCTTTCTTTACCACATTCCAGTCTGCACCCAAGCACTTCTTTTTATCTGCGAGGTCCTTGGATCCCCCAACTCAGCCTGCTTGTGGCTGAGAGGTTGGAGAGCCAGTGGGAGTGTCCCTGCTGCTGGGCTTCTTTGTACCACCCCACTCTGCCTCTCAAGGCCGCCTTTGCATCTGTGAAGTCCTTGGAACCCAGCAAGAGGCCCTGCTCCTGTGCTGAGCAGACCTAGACAGAACAAGAAAAACTCTCAAGTATACACTCAGCCACAGAAAAGATTAGATCAAGATACCAAGACTCTGATGACCTCATTAGAAGGAAAAGATGGGTAGGCACCAATGCAAGAATTTTTCCAACATCCTAAAAAGCAACATGATAACACTAGAATCCAATGAACATGCAACAAAAGACTTGAATATCCTAAAACAGAAGAAGTAGAAAAATTCGACTTTAAATGTAACCTTATGAAAATGATAGAGACCCTTAAACAGGAAGTGAAAAATTCCCTGAAAGAAATAGAAGAGAAGACAAACAAAAAGTTAGAAGAAATGAATAAATCCCTCAAAGATACCCAAGAAAACCAGGAAAAAGCAATCAAACAGGTAAAAGAAACAGTTCAAGACTTGAAAACAAAAATGAAGGTAAAATGAAGAAAACACAAATTGAGGGATGGTTGGATATGGAAAATCTCGGTAAATGAACAGGAGCTGTAGAAACAAGTATAACCAACAAAATACAAGAGCTAGAAGAAAGAATCTCAGGCACTGAGGATGCAATAGAGGAAGTAGACTCATTGATCAAAGAAAACAGTAAATCCAACAAATTCTTAAAAAAAACATCCAGGAAATCTGGGACACCATGAAAAGATCAAACCTAAGAATAATAGGGGTAGAAGGAGAATTCCAACTCAAAGGCACAGAAAATATATTCAACAAAATCATAGGAGAAAACTTTCCCAACCTAAAGAAGGATAGTCTTATGAAGGTACAAGAAGCTTACAGAACACCAAATAGACTGTATCAAAAAATGTCCCCTCACCATATAATAATCAAAACACTAAACATACAGAATAAAGAAAGAATATTAAGAGCTGCAAAGGAAAAAGGTCAAGTAACATATAAAGGGAAACCTATCAGAATTACACCTGACTTCTCAATGGAAACCATGAAAGCCAGAATGTCTTGGATAGATGTGCTGCAGATACTAAGAGACCATGGATGCAAGCCCAGACTACTCTATCCAGCAAAGCTTTCTTTCACCATTGATGGAGAAAACAAGATATTCCATGACGAAAACAGATTTAAGCAATATGTAGCCACAAACCCAGCATTACAGAGAGTACTAGAAGGAAAACCTTAACCAAGGAAGCCAACAACACCCACAATAGCACAGACATCAGACAACCCTCCACTAACACAACTCAAAGAAGGGAAACACACAAACACTACCAGAATTAACAATCACTGGTCATTAATATTGCTTAATATTAATGGACTCAATTCACCTATAAAAAGGCACAGGTTAAGAGAATGGATACGAAAACAGGATCCAACATTCTGCTGTTTACAAGAAACACACCTCAACCTCAAAGACAGACACTACCTCAGAGTAAAGGGTTGGAAAAAGGTTTTCCAAGCAGACAGACCTAAGAAATAAGTGGGTGTGGCTATCCTAATATCTAACAAAATTGATTTCAAACTAAAATCAATCAGAAGAGATGAAGAAGGACACTTTATACTCAAAACAGGAACAATTCATCAAAATGAAGTCTCAATCCTGGGTATCTATGCCCTCTATTATAAAAGCACCCACATATGGAAAAGAAACATTGCTAGAATTCAAAGCACAAATCAAACCCCACCACTAATAGTAGGAGATTTCAACACTCCTCTCTCTCCAATGGACAGGACAACCAGACAGAAACTTGACAGAGAAATAAGAGAACTAACAGATGTAATGAATCAAATGGACTTAACAGACATCTATAGAACATTCCACCCAAACAGGAAAGAATATACCTTCTTCTCAGCATCTGATGGAACATTCTCGAAAAATGATCACATACTTGGTAAGAAAGCAAACATCCACAGGTACAAAAAAAAAATTGGAGTAACCAAATGTGTCTTATTGGATCATCATGGAGTAAAGCTAGAATTTAACAACAATTCCACCCCCAGAAAGTCTACAAACTCATGGAAACTGAACAGTCAACTAGTGAACCACCCCTGGGTCAGGGAAGAAATAAAGAAAGAAATTAAAGTCTTCCTTGAATTCAACGAAAATGAAGACACAACAGACCCAAAGCTATGGGACACTCTAAAAGAAGTACTAAAAGTAAAGTTCAGCTTTTTTTTTTTTTGGCTCTTTCTGGGCATTCAAAATGTCAAAGTGAGGACATGGTGGGTCCTCCGAAGTGAAATTCCGGATATCCCTGGGTCTTTCGGTAGGAGCTGTAATCAACTGTGCTGACAATACAGGAGCCAAAAATTTGTATATCATCTCTGTGAAGGGAACCAAGGGACGATTGAACAGACTTCCTGCTGCCGGTGTGGGCGACATGGTGATGGCTACGGTTAAGAAAGGCAAGCCGGAGCTAAGAAAAAAGGTCCATTTTGTTGTAATTCGACAACGAAAGTCATATCGAATCGAAGAAAAGATGGGGTGTTTCTCTATTTTGAAGACAACGCTGGGGTCATAGTAAATAATAAAGGTGAGATTAAAGGTTCTGCTATCATGGGTCCAGTTGCAAAGGAGTGTGCAGACTTGTGGCCCAGGATTGCATCGAATACAGGCAGCATTGCGTGACTCTCCGGCGCATTTGTAAAATAGATTCATTAAAAGGCTTTCTTGACACCTTCAAAAAAAATTTAAAAATAAAAGTAAAGTTCATAGCACTAAGTGCTCACATAAAGAAAACAGAGAAAGCTCACATTAGTGACTTAACAGCACACCTGAAAGCTCTAGAAAAAAAGAAGCAGACTCACCCAGGAGGAGTAGAAGTCTGGAAATAATCAAAATGAGAGCTGAAATCAACAAAATTGAAACACAGAAAACAATCCAAAGAATCAATGAAGCAAAAATCTGGTTCTTTGAGAAAATCAACAAGATTGACAACCTCTATCCAAACTAATCAAAAGGCAGAGAGAGAACACTCAAATCAACAAGATCAGAAATGAAAAGGGGGACATAAAAACAGACACTGAGGAAATTAAGAGAATCATTAGATCTTACTACAAAAGCCTGTATGCCACAAAATTGGAAAATGTAAAAGAAATGGACATTTTTAAGATAAGTATTATATACCAAAATTAAATCAAGACCAGGTGAATAATTTAAATAGACCTATAAATCGTGAGGGAATAGAAGCTGCCGTCAAAAACATTCCGACCAAGAAAAGTCCAGGACCAGATGATTTTAGTGCAGAATTCTACCAGAACTTTCAAAAAGAGCTGATACCTATACTCCTTAATGTGTTCCACATAATAGAAACAGAAGAGTCATTGCCAAACTCTTTTTATAAAGCTACGGTTACCCTGATACCAAAACCACACAAAGACTCAGCCAAGAAAGAGAATTACAGACCAATCTCACTCATAAACATTGATGCAAAAATTCTCAATGAAATATGGGCAATCTAGAGCCGGGCACTGGTGGTGCACGCCTTTAATCTCAGCACTCGGGAGGCAGAGGTGGGCAGATCTCTGTGAGTTCAAGGCCAGCCTGGTCTACAAGAGCTAGTTCCAGGACAGGAACCAAAAGCTACGGAGAAACCCTATCTTGAAAAATAAAAAAAAAAAGAAAGAAATATGGGCAATCTAAATCCAAGAACACATTAAAAAAAAAAGTCCATTATAATCAAGTAGGTTTAGGCCCAGAGAGGCAGGGCTGGTTCAACATATAAAAATCTATCAATGTAATCCATCATATGTAAATAAGTTGAAAGAAAAATAGATGCTGAAAAAGCATTTGACAAAATTCAACACCCCTTTATGATAAAGGTCTTGGAGAGAATAGGGATACAAGGATCATATCTAAATATAATAAAAGCAATATACAGCAAGCTGACAGCCAATGTCAAATTAAATGGAAAGAAACTCAAAGCAATTCCAATAAAATCAGGAATAAGATAAGGCTGTCCACTCTCCATATCTCTTCAATATAGTGCTTTAAGTTCTAGCAATAGCAATAAAACAACATAAGGAGATCACAGGGATTCGAATCAGAAAGCAAGAAGTCAAGCTTTCATTATTTGCAGATGAGAAGATAGTATACATAAGTAACCCCCAAAACTCTAACAGAGAACTCCTACAGCTGATAAATACCTTCAGTGATATGGCAGAATACAAGATCAACTCAAAAAAAAATCAGTAGCCCTTCTCTATACACAAATGATAAGGAAGCAGAGAAGGAAATCAGAGAAATATCACCTTTCACAATAGCCACAAATAGCATAAAGTATCTTGGGGTAACACTAACCAAGGAAGTGAAAGATCTATTTGACAAGAACTTTGAGGAAAGAAATTCAAGAGGATATCAGAAAATGAAAGGATCTCCCATGCTCTTGGATTGGTAGGATCAACATAGTAAAAATGGCTGTTCTACCAATGGTAATCTATAGATTCAATGCAATCCCCATCATAATTTCAAGAAAATTCTTCACAGACCTTGAGAGAACAATAATCAACTTTGTATGGAAAAACAAAAAATCCAGGATAGCCAAAACAATCCTATACAATAAAGGAACTTCCGGAGGCATTACCATCCCTGATATCAAGCTCTATTACAGAGCCACAGTAATGAAAACAGCTTGGTATTTGGCATAAAAACAGACGTTGAGGGCTGGAGAGATGGCTCAGAGGTTAAGAGCATTGCCTGCTCTTCCAAAGGTCCTGAGTTCAATTTCCAGTCAACCACATGGTGACTCACAACCATCTGTAAATGGGGTCTGGTGCCCTCTTCTGGCCTCTCTGGTGCACAGAGAGAATATTGTATACATAATAAATAAATAAATATTTTTTTAAAAAGACATTGACAAATGGAATCAAATTGAAGACCCAGATATTAATCCACAAATCTATGAACACCTGATTTTTGACAAAGAAGCTAAAATTATACAGTGGAAGATGGGAAGCATCTCCAACAAATGGTACTGGCATAACTGGATGTCAACCTGTAGAAGAAAGAAAATAGATCCATGTCTATCACCATGCACAAAACTCAAGTCCAAATGGATTAAAGACCGCAATATAAATCTGACTATACTGAACCTGATAAAAGAGAAAGTGGGAAGTAGCCTGCAATACATGGACACAGGAGACCACTTCCTGCATATAACCCTAGTATCACAGACAATAAGAGCAACAATGAATAAATGGGGCCTCCTGAAACTGAGAAGCTTCTGTAAAGCAAAGAACACTGTCATTAAGACAAAAAGGCAACCCACTGAATGGGAGAAGATCTTCACCAACCCCACAACAAACAAAGGTCTGATCTCCAAAATATATAAAGAACTCAAGACCTAGATATTAAAATTCTAAATAACCCAATTAAAAATGGGGTACTGAACTGGAAAAATAAATTCCTAGCAGAAGAAGTTCAAATGCCCAAAAGATACTTAAGGACATGTTCAACTTCCTTAGCTATCAGGAAAATGCAAATCAAAACAACATTGAGATACCATCTTACACCTTTCAGAATGGCTAAAATCAAAAACACCACTGATAACCTATGATGGAGAGGATGTGGAGTAAGGGGAACACTCATCCATTGTTGGTGGGAATGCCAACTTGTGCAACCACTTTGGAAATCAATGTGGCGGTTTCTCAGAAATTTAGGAGTCAACCGACCTCAGCATCCAGAAATTGGGAATATACCCAAGAGATGCCCAATCATACTACAAAAACATTTGTTCAGCTATGTTCATAGCAGCATTATTTGTAATAGCCAGAACCTGGAAACAGCCTAGATGCCCCTCAACTAAAGAATGAATAAAGAAAGTGTGGCACATTTATACATTAGAGTACTACTCAGTGGTAAAATACAATGACATCTTGAATTTTGCATGCAAATGGATGGAAATAGAAAACACTATTTTGACTGAGATAACCCAGACCCAAAAATATGAATATGGTATGTACTCACTCATTATGGACTCTAGGCATAAATAAAGGACATTGAGCCTATAGTTCACAATCCTAGAGAAGCTAAATAAGAAGGTGAACCCAAAGAAAAACATATATAGATCCTTCTGGAAATTGGAAGCAGACAAGATCACCAGGAAAAAGTTCGGAACATGGGGGTGGAGTTGAGGTGGGGGAAGGGAAGAAGGGAAGAGAGACGGGAGAAGGGGGGTTGAAAAGAGCTTGGGGGAGTGGGATGGTTGAGATGGAGGAAGGATGGATATGGGAGCAGGGAAGAAGATTTCTTAATTAAGGGAGGCATTTTGGGGTTGTCCAGAGGCTTGCCTCTAGAGGGGTTCCCAGATGTCCACAGGGATGTCCCCAGCTAAGACCCTGGGCAGTGGAGTAAAGGGTGCCTGAACTGGCCTTTTCCCGTAGTCAGACTGATGACTATCTTGAATATCACCATAGAAATTTTGTCCGGTGACAGATGGAGATAGAGACAGAGACCCACATGGGAGCACTGGACTGAACTCCCAAGATCCAGTTGAGGAGCAGAAGGAGGGAGAATATGACCAAGTATAGTGAGGAGCGGTAGGCTGCATTCCTGCTGCCTGTCTCCCAGCCGTCTGGCTGGCTTATGCCCTGAAATAACAACACACAAATTGTATTCATTTAAACACTGCCTGGTACATTATTTTCAGCCTCTTATTGACTAATTCTTACATATTGCTTAACCCATTTTTAATAAGCTGTGTAGCACCACGAAGTGGTGGCTTACCAGGAAAGATTCAGCATGTCTGACCTGGTGGCTGGCTCCATGGCGTCTACCTCACTTCCCTTCTTCTCAGCATTCTGTTTTGTCTACTTCACCCAGCTATGTTCTGATCTATCAGGCCAAGCAGTTTCTTTATTAATTAACCAATGAAACAACAGATAGATAGAAGCCCCACCTACATCAACCAAGGAAGTCAGGACCACGAGGGGTGCACCCACCCACTGAGACAGCGTGCCTGAGCTAATGAGAGTTCACCGAATCCTGCTGGACTGGATCTGAACGAGCATGGGATCAAACTGGCCCCTCTGAATGTGGCTGACAATTGGGGCAGACTGGTAAGCCAATGATAATGGCACTGGGATTTGTCTCTACTGCATGTACTGGCCTTTTGGGATCCTATTCTATTTGGATGCATACCTTCCTAAACCTGGATGGAGGGGGAGGGCCTTGGACTTCCCACAGGACAGGGTACTTTTCTCTCTTAGGACTGGAGGGGAGGAGGAGGGGGAGGGGGAGCGGGGAGGGGGAGACAAGTGGGAGGAGGGGAGGAAGTGGAAATTTTGATTGGTATTATTATAAAGTAATAAAAAATTATCAGGAAAAATAAAATGTGAAAAAAAAAGAGTGGTTCTATTGACTGATAAACAATACTCACACAGTAGTCTGGGTGATTCAGTGAAGCCTCACAAAAGATCACTAGGCTATAACATCTTCCCTCAGCCTTCTGGTAGAAAACAGATATAAATACCTTCTGTTGAAGAGAAAAGCCTGTGAGTTTAGCATTGCTGATTTCTCTAGTGCTATCTGTGAGCAGGGAGACCTTGTAGCTTTCTATGTATACATGTCCCATTTACAGTTGGATCTTCACACTCTTATGAGATTATTTAAATTTTGACCAACCATGGGTGTCTGTGTTAATAGGTCTTATTTAGAACCTATGACATATCTAGCCACATTTTTTTTGCCTAATAATGGTGCTAGGTATGGGTTTAATTTTATGAAGCAGCACTTATATCCAACTAAAAAGTGACTGTTTTCTACCAGATCTTCATGCTGTTGTTGCGCCAGTGTGCATGACTTTACAGCCCACTCATTCTTGCAGCTTGCATGCTCACAGCTGAGTAACACTGATGTTTGTCCTGACATAAAGCTTTTGTCCTTCCTTTCAGACTTTGTCTAAGGAGATGTATTCACTAATGCTATACTTTCCCACAGTGTTTGTTTTATTCTTTTTTACATACTAAATCTTACCTGTAGATATCTTACATGATTTCCTAACAGTTTAGAAAAAAAAAGAAACTGTTAATTGATTCAGTAATTTCCTAACAGTTTGGAAAAAAGAAACTATTAATTGACTCAGTGCTCTACCAGGGACCTTGCCAGCCACCAGTAGTCAAGGTAAGCCACCAACCAGTAGATCTTCCCTACTCTCTCGCTGCCTACCCAGCCCAATTCCCAATTCCAACCCGTTCTGTGTCACCATATCCAAGACCCCAAGAAAGGTGGAGAACCCTTGGAACATAGGCCCACTGGCCACAAGAAGTCCAGCCCTCAACTCAAGTGGAGACCGCCTGCTCAACCATAGGCCACACTGGCCAGAAGACCAAAGAGGGAACAGAAACCAAAGAACAAAACATCCATCCAACAAAGACAAACCCAAAAGATGGCATCTAGACTTATAATCCCCACTATAGCCAAATGCCTAGAGGCAGCACAAGAACACAAGAAACAGCAGAGCCCAGCAATGCTACCGCAACAAATCTTGGATATTCAAACACATCTGAAACACAAGAAAATGACCTTCAAACTAACATTATGAGGATGGTGGAATCCCTTAAAGAGGAAATGAATAAATTGCTGAAAGAAATTGAGGAAAAAACAGAAAGAAAATTGGGGAAAATGAATGAATCCCTTAAAGAAAGCAAAGAAAAAACAAACAGCTATAGGAAACTAATAAATTGAACAAGACCTGAAAAAAGAAGTAGATATCATAAAGAAAATGCAAACTGGGGAAATTATAGAAATGAAAAATCTAGGTAAATAAACAGGATCTACAGAAACAAGTGTTACTGTTGTCTAAAGTTTCTGTCCTGCCCCGTTCCCGCAGTCGTTAAGTCCCAAAGAAATCACACAGAGATCTACATTAGTTATAAACTGATTGGCCCATTAGCTCAAGCTTCTTATTAACTAATTCTTATAACTTACATAATTCTTGTCTGAGTTAGCCACGTGGCTTGGTACTTTTTTCGACAAGACAGTCACATCTTTCTTCCTCCGAGGCTGGGTCATGACTGCAGACTGCGCTTCCCTCTTCCCAGAATTCTCATTGTTCTGCCTCTACTTCCTGCCTGGTCACCCCACCTATACTTCCTACCTGGCTACTGGCCAATCAGCATTTATTTAAAATACAAGTGACAGGGTACAGACCATTGTCCCACAGCATGTCACCAACAGAATACAAGAGATAGAAGAGAGAATCTCTGGTACCAAAGATACTATAGAATAAAAAAATACATTGGTTAAACACAATTTTAAAACTAAAAAATAATATTATACATACATCTAGGAAATCCAAAATACTATAAAAAGACCAAACCTATGAAAAATAGGAATAAAAGAAGGCGAAGAATCCTATATCAAAGGCCCAGTAAATATTTAAAAAAAAAATCATAGAAGAAAATTTTCCTAATCTAAAAAGGGAGATGTCTATAAACGTACAAGGAGCTTACAGAACAACAAATAGATTGGACCATAAAGGGAAGTGCTCTCACCACATGAAAATCAAAATATTGATCATACAGCGAAAGGAAAGAATATAAAAGGCTGCAAGGAAAAATGACTAAGGAACATATAAAGACAAAAACCTGATTGCACAATGAAGACTCTAAAAGTCAGAAGGACTTGGACAGATGTACTGAAAGCTCTAAGAGATGATTATGTCAGCCCGGACTACCCAGATAAACTTTCAGTCACTAAGGAGAAAACAAGATATTTCATGGTGAAGTCAAATTTAAACAATATCTCCATGAATCCAGACCTACAGAAGGTTCCAGAAGGAAAATGCCAACAGAACCAATGAAAGGACAGAAAACAAGTGATCTTTTACCAGAAAAACAAAAAGGAGGGAAGCATGTACACACACAAACACACACTCAACACATACACACACACTCCATCAACAACAATAAAAAATAGGAATTAATAATCAATGATATCTCTTAATGGCAAAGGATTTAACTCCCAATAAAAAAGATATAGAATAACAGAAAGGATTCAAAACAGGATCCATCCTTCTGCTGCCTACAAAAAATATACCTCAGCATGAAAAATAGACATTACCTCTGAGTAAAAGTTGGAAAAAGAGTTTCCAATCAAACAGAACTAGAAAGAAAGCTGGTGTAGCTATACTAATATGTTACAAAATAGCCAAAAGAGATAGAGAAGGACATTTCATACTCATCAAAAGAAAAATCTCCCAAGATAATGTGTTGACTGCCCTTTCTGTCCTGCCCAGTTCCTGCAGTCATTAAGTTCCAAAGAAATCACACAGAGGTCTACATTAATTGTAAACTGATTGGCCTATTAGCTCAGGCTTCTTATTAACTCTTATAACTTATATTAGCCCATAATACTTGTCTGTGTTAGCCACATGGTTTGGTACTTTTTTCAGTGGGGTAGTCACATCTTGCTTGCTCTGTGTCTGGCTTCCTCTATGTTTGGGTGACAACTGTAGACGTACTCTTTCTCTTCCCAGAATTCTCCTGTTCTTGTCACTTCCCTCTACTTCTTACCTGGTCATCCCACCTATACTTTCTGCCTGGCTACTGGCCAATCAGTGTTTTATTAAAAATAATACAAGTGACAGGATAAAAGACCATTGTCCCACAGCACTACCCCCCCCCGTTTTTTTAAAACAAAAACTCTGAATCTAATATCCTTTGTTTAGTTTTTTGTCCAGACCATTATCCATAACATCTTGTAACCAACACTCTAAACAAAGATAAATATATTTATTGGGAATGTGGGCATAGTTTTCCAAGCTACTTCCTGCTGATTAGGGGTGCTGGTAATCTTATGGGGACCTAAAGAAAAATTTGAATTTTGGTCAAGTCCTGAATGGAATATTCTGTGAGGCTTGATTATCTCAGCCAACAGTCTTGAAAGTGTGCTGGATTCAGAACTCAAAAGAAATTCCGACAGAAATCCTCTGAAATGTTGAATCATTTGGACCATCTGTTCCTATTGGAGATTCTTCAGGGGGTTTTCCTTGATCAAACTTGATTTTTCTTAGTCCAGAATGAACCTATAGCCTCTCATTTCCTGTGGAGACCAAAACAAAACCTCTTCTCCAAAGAAATATATTTTTTAGTTAAATTTTAAAGTCAAAGTATTTTATATATACATACATACATGCATGCATACATATTAGTCATATATATTTATTTGATTAATCCAGCATCATCTATATTCAAATGTCTTTTAGCAGCTGTTGTTTCTTCCTCAGCCATCACACAATTCAAAGACTACACAATAACATACAGTATCCAAATTCTCTGTGTATTTTCCATCTTTATGTAGCTTCACTTTAACCTCTGTTTCTTTAATTTTTAATTTTTGGCTTTTTGAGACAGGATTTCTTTGTGTATCTTTGGCTGTCCTGGAATTCACTCTGTAGACCAGGTTGTCCTTGAACACACAGAGATCCACTTGCCTCTGCCTCCCAAGTGCTGGGATTAAAGGTATGTGCTACCACACCCAACTACTCTCTTTCTTTCTTTTTAAGGACTTTATTTTTTTTCTTTTCTCTCCCATGCCTACACATATTTTTATATACACTTTTAACATTTAGGGATTTTCTTCATCTGAATCTATCTTTACTGTATATCTCTCTTTTTCTGACCACATGAGTGCTAAGCGATATGGCTAGCATTAAAGCTATGGCTTTGACAGCTATATTTACCCCATTCCTTGGTTTTCTGAGAATCTAGCTTCATGGTGATGGTACTAGCCAGAGCCATGTTTCTTGCCACAACTCTATGGCATTTCAAGGTCCACGTCACCACCAAGAAGCATGCTGTAGGCTATTGATAAACACTATTTAAGCATTTTGTGATAGAGCCTCTTAAAAGGGCTGTAAAGTTTTTACAGCTAAAGTTGAGTCAGGAAGCCTCTCTTAGATGAGACACATTTTCCTCTAGAAAGCAGCCCACTTGAGAAAATGGTTCTATCAATAAACCATGCTTAACTCTACTCTTTTCTGTCTAGAATTACTTCCCAAGCTCCCTCAAGCTTTATGTGGATGCAGTTGTCCACACGTTGGGCACCATTTGTTGACTGAAGTTTCTGTCCTGCCTGTTTTCTGCAGTCATTAATTCCCAAAGAAATAACACACAGTTCATTAATTATAAACTGATTGGCCTATTAGCTCAGGCTTCTTATTAACTCTTATAACTTATATTAACCCATAATATTTGTCTGTGTTAGCCGTGTGGCTTGGTACCTTTTTTGGCAAGGCAGTCACATCTTGCTTACTCTGGGTCTGACTTCCTCTGTGTATGGGTGATGACTACAGACACACTCTTTCTCTTTCCCGAATTCTCCTGTTCTTGTTGCCCGACCTCTACTTCCTGCCTGTCCATCCTGCCTATACCTGCCTGCTTACAAGCCAATCAGAATTTTATTAAAAATCATACAAGTGACAGGATAAAAGACCATTGTCCCATAGCAATGATGATTCTGAAAATCTATGCTCCCAAAACAAGGGTATTCACATTTACTAAAAAATATCACTAAATCTTAAACCACACATTATGTGCAGGAAACTTCAACACCTCACTCTCACCAATGGATAGTTTGTCAAGACAGAAACTAAACAGAGAAATAGTGGAATTAACAGATGCTATTATTGAAATGGACCAAATAGATATCTATACAACATTTTGCCCAAACAGAAAGAATATACCTTCTTCTCAGCACTACATGGAACCTTCTCTAAAACTGTCCATATAATCGGTCACAAATTAAGTTTCAACAAATACAAAAATGTGGGAATAACCCCTGTGTCTTATCAGATTATGTGGGTTAAAGCTGGAGTTCAACAACAACAACAACAACAACAGAAAACTTACCAAGTCATGGAAACTGAACAATGCTTACTGAATTACCACAAGACTAAGGAATAAATAAAGAAAAAATTAAAGACTTTCTAGAATTCAGAGAAAAGAAATGTACAACATATTAAAACTTATGGAACACTGTGAAAGCAGTGCTAAGAGGAGAAAGCTCATAGCACTAAGTGCCCACATAAAGAATCTGGAGAAATCTCATCTACTTAATAGCACACCTGAATGTTCTAGGGCAAAAAGAAACAAACACACACAAGAGGAGCAGATGACAGGAAATAATCAAACTGAGGGCTGAAATCAACAAGATAGAAATGAAGACAACAATACAAAGAATCTATGAAACAAAGAGTTCTTTGAGAAAGTTGGCAAAATAGACAAAACTTTATCCTAAATGGCACAGAGAGAATATCCAAATCAACAAAATCAGAAACAAAAACAGAGATATAACAAGAGATACTAAAGAAATCCAAAAAGTCATTAGATCATACTTCAAAAATCTATACTCCACAAAATTGGAAAATCTAAAAGAAATGAACAAATTTCTGATAGACACCTGTAGTGTGAATCTAATTGGTTTTAATAATAAAAACCTGTAGTCAGATATTAGGGAGTGAAAGCTGAAAAATCAGAGAAGTAAAGCAAGCAGCCACTAAACTTATCTCTACAAAATCTTCAGACTGAAAGGGGTGATCCTGTCCAAATGGATCCTTAGACCGAATGTTCCAAACTCCTGTCTCCTCCCACCTTATATTCTTCTCTGTGCCCAGACATATCACTCGTGTCTCCACCTCCCTAGTGCTGAGATTAAAGGTGTGTGATACCAAGTTCTGGGATCAAAGGTATGATCTCAGTTTCTCTTTTAGACTGATTTAAACTTGTGTAGCCCAGAATGGTCTTTAACTCACAGAGATCTGTCTGCCTCTGTCTCCTGAATATTATAGGTGTGTGCCACTACTGCCTAGCTCCACACTCTGATCCTCAGGCAGGCTTAATTTGTTACAGCACAAACAAAATATCACCACAGATACCACATAACAAAATTAAATCAAGATGAGAAAAAAATAGATCTATAACTCCTAAGGAAATAGAAACATTTATTAAACATCTCCCAAAAAAATTCCAAGGCTAGATGGTTTCAGCACATAATTCTACCAGACTTTCAAAGAAGAACTAACACTGACACTCCCCAAATTATTGCACAAAAGAAGCAGAAGGAACATTGCCAAATTCATTTTTTTTAATCAGGAGGGAATTTCAGTGAGTACTGAAAATTCATCTGTTTTTAATTTCCAACAGCTTAATATACCCCTGATTTCGAAAGGCAGGAGTAGAACAAAAGGACTGCATTAGCATACAAACTGAAAGTCATGGGGTGCATTTACCACTCATGCCCTTGACTCATGCTCCAGACCAAACACTCTGTAGGCAAACCACTCCCTGGGTGGAATCCCAAGATATTTCCATAAAGGGAACTAGAACCTAGTTAGATCCTTAACCTTTTGTTTTAGGTAGGAACCATCTATTTCCCTATTTCAGGAGCTGATTTACAACTAGGTGGGACCTTTGTTTGAGTTAGAGCACAATAATCTCCAATGAACTAAAAAAAAATCCCAGACTCTCTGATCTTTGGCCTCTTTGGGCCACCACAATTCTTCCCTTTTCAATAATTTTAATAAAGCCTGTGCTGCTGCAACAGAACAGATGATTGTGCCTGCTTAGGATGAACACTTCTCCATTTCCCAGTCTTATCCATCTTCAGAAATGCATTTTAATTTATGCAAGTCCATGTCTTAGGTGCCTGGTCGGGGGACGGGGGAGGAAAGGATCAAATCCCTTCCTCTGTAAACAAAGGGTTAAGTGAGAAAGTACTGTGCTCTGTGTCTGAGTCAGATTTCTGTCAAGAGAATTCATTAGCAATTAGCTGATGGTAAACAAGCAGATAACACTCCTCCATTGATATTGGAAGTGCAATCTTGTAAAGCCACTTTGGAAATTAATATGGTGGTTTCTCAGAAAAATTGGGCATCTGTCTAACTCAAGACCCAGCTAATACTAATGTTGGGCATATAGCCAAAGAATGTTCAATCATACCACAAGGACACTTGCTCAACTTTGTTCATAACAGCTTTACTTTTAGTAGCTGGAAACCTGGTAACAACCCCTGAACCAAAGAATGGATAATAAAAATGTGGTATATTTACACAATGAATTATTACACAGCTGTTAAAAATAATGACATCATGGAATTTAAAGGCAAATGAATAAAACAAAAAATATCATACTGAGGGGGTAACCAAGACACAGAAAGATAAATATTATATAAATTCACTTGTAAGTAGATGTTAGCTGTAAAGTAAAGGATAACCAAGCTACAATCCACAGACCCAGAGTGGCCAGGTTAAAAAAAAGGGTCAAGGATAGTGTCAAGTTGGGAGCATAGAGATGAAGAATTGTAGGGGTCAGAAGAGTCAAAGACACCAGGAGAACAGACATTAACTAAGCAGGGCTCACAGGGGCTCACAGAGGCTGAAACAACATTAACAGAACCTGCATAGATCTGTGATAGGTCCTCTGCATATATGTTGTGGTTGTGAAGCTCAGTCTTCGTGTGAAACAGTGGGAGTGGGACTGTCCCTGTTTCTCTGCCTGCTCTTGGGACCCTTTTTCTCCTACTGGGTTACTTTGCCCAGCCTTGATATCAGGGTCTGTGCTCATCTTGTTGTAACATGATACACCATATTTTGTTGATATCCCTGGGAGTCCTGTCATTTTCTGAAGAGAAACAGAAGAGGAGTGTATCTGGGGGCGGAGGGAGGGGGACTGAGATGGGGAGGAAACTGTGAGTGAAATGTATTGAAAACAAAAAAATACGTGATAAAAAGAAAAATTATGAATAAAAATGAGTCTGAATGAGAGTATAAGAAAGAATAAATTTCATGGAAGAAAAGAATTAACCAAAGAGAACTAGAATGGAATCCAGTTTGTCTGGCAAGTCACAAACCCTTAGTACTGATAAAAGAGACAGAAAAGAATCAAGCATCAGGACCTGAAAAGGATGTGGTGAGGACAAGCCACACTCTCCTGCATCTCCTTGAGTCTGGAAGAAAAGTTTTGGTCATTGACTTGGTTGTCCAATGAAGAGTAGTCAACCTCAAAGCCATATACACACAAACAACAAAAATGGACTCATCAAGTCTATTTGTGTTTATGTAGATGTTTATATACATGCACGTACGTATGTATATATATGTATAAATACATATCAAATATAATCAAAGAAAAAGGGG
This sequence comes from Chionomys nivalis, assembly GCF_950005125.1. Classification (NCBI taxonomy): domain Eukaryota; kingdom Metazoa; phylum Chordata; class Mammalia; order Rodentia; family Cricetidae; genus Chionomys; species Chionomys nivalis. The sequence continues at coordinate 198,658,327 of NC_080086.1, forward strand.
CTATCAACTTGAAAATAGGAGACATGGGAAGGGTTCAAGGTAGGATAACTGGGAGGAGCTAGAAGGAGAAAAGTTTGGGAGAAGTGAGGCAATTCTATTTAAATTAAAAACATGTTTTACAAAAGAGGTGACAAACATGGAAAGGAAAGGGGAAACTATCAGGAAACAATAGACTTCAAGTAGAAACAGAAATATTGAGCATGAGATTTATGAAGACAATCACAGACCATAATCAACAGCATTAAATGTGTATGACAGGAGAAGTAAGATTCCCATTTCCTCGCATTTTGCATCCATAAACAAAACAGAAAAGAAAATAATCCAGGAGCTAAAACAAAGGCCCAGTAGTTAATAACACTTGCAGCTCCTGCCTTGGCTTCCCACAATGATGGACACCTGACAATCAAGCAAACCCCTTCCTCCATCCCACCCCCAAAATAGACTATCAATTAACAAGAAACCAAAAAGCAAGCCTATAGATAGTTTAGATTAACTATTTATGTCTAATTTAATTGAAAAATATAGCTAGACATAATTCTTCCATTCCAAAATACCAGTTTAGGTATTTTGATTATCATCACAGGAAACAAAACTTTTCCCTCAGCCTGCGTGTTAGTCTATTTTTGCTGTTGTTGAGGCAGCTGATTGTGGTGTTGTGTTCTTGTCTCAGCACCCTGGGGAAATGGAGGATGTGGACACAGATGGCAGATTGTTATTTACCACATGAGACTGATAACTTGCACATTAAAACGGAAGTTCTGAACTCTGAGAGGTGACAGGATGACAATTGAGAGCAGCTTAGTATCACAGCTCTACAGTTTTCTCAAGCCTAGGGCTGCCGGACAACAGGTGACCAGAATGTGTGACCGTTCTGAGTTCTAGATGGGCAAGGGAGTGCCAACCAAGAGTGAGCCTCTGAGAGCAAATCTATGGATAACATGTTGCCAAAAAGACTGAAGATAGCAGGAGTCATGAATCTCAAAAGCAGATAGTTGTTCCCCTAAGACAGGAACAAGTTCTCTTAACTGTCGAAGGTCTTTAACTGAGATGGTTGGTGGAGACTGCTTGTTTGTTCCCAGCTGCTCAGCCCCAAAATAACCACACAGAAACTATATTAGTTAAATCACTGCTTGGCCAATCATTTAAGTGTATTCTAGAATTAACCCATTTCCATTATTTTATATTTTATCATGAGGCTCATAGCCAACCAGAAACGTTCCAGCTGGCAGCTTGTGTCTTTCCCCTATGGCGGCTACATGGTGTCTCCCTCACTCCACCTTCTTTCTCCCAACATTCAGTTTAGTTTTCCCCACCTAGCTCTGTTCTGTCCTGCTATAGGCTCAAGCCAGCTTCTTTATGCATTAACCAATAAAAGCAACACATATACAGAAGGACTTCTCACACCATTTCCCCTTTTCTGTTTAAATTAAAAGGAAAGTTTTAACTTTAACACAAAAAATTTACATAAACAAAACAGGTATCAACCAAGAATTGCAGTTATAATCTTTATATCTACTTTATATTTTATCATAACTAAGAAAAACTGTAATTATAACTATCTATTCTTCAACTCCAGCAAAGACCCAAGAAGGATATAATATTACCTAAGTTAGCAAAAAGTGCATTATAAGCAACTTCCAAAACTAGAATTCAAAGACATCTCGCTGATTGAACAGTCAACCAAAGTTCCTCTGTAACATTGGGGCATCCAATCTTCAGCTGACAGGCCCATAGTATCTGCCAGACATTTCCATGAAGCAGGAAATTTCAAAGAGTGTTCTGCCTATATTGGCAATTTGTCAGTCACTTTCTTCTGTGTTCAGCAGAATGTCTGGCAGATTCTTTCATGAAGCAGGAACCCTGAAAGACTATCTCTCTTTAGGCAACTCCATCAGTCATTTTTCTGTGGGTCCTGCATGTTTGGTTCCTACAGCATAACATCAAGCAGTCCAGGAAAGAGCAGTTTCTTGCCCATATGGCTAACCAACTCCATAAGGAGCCTCTTTGATGCCCATCATCCTCTTGAAGTAGATTGGTGCTGACAGGAGCAGATGTGTTCCATTGTCATGAAAAGTCCTAACTTCTTAAAACATTTTAAATGCCATATTCTGAAGGTCTCTGAAAGATTTGAAGAACACCTATCTGATTGAAATATATCTGTATATATCTAGAAAATCTAACTAACATGACTACAAGCTTGACTATTATAGATGATTGTGTATTAGCCTATATTTATTAATTTTACATTACATTTTAAAATGAGCTGCACAAACACAATATCTTAATCAAGAACAGAAATATACATATAACAAAATTGACTTCAAACTTGCACCAATAGTCCAAGATCCATACCAATGCAAAGTATTCATCTCTATATCATATCCCCCTTTAAATGTAAACAACCATTTATAAACAATAATTGAGAATTTGGGTGTAGTTCTCTCCAAACTGCTTCCTGCTTTTTGTTGGGCAAAGTAATTTTGGGGGGTTTTCATGGCGACATTTCAGGGTGTCTTGATCCATCAAACCACATCAGTCTGGAAGAAATCCACAGGTTCTCCTCCTCTGTGGAAACAAAAGCAGAACCCCTTTTCCAAAGCAACATATCATTAGACCCAAATTGCAAAGTCAATACACCTTTAAGATATATATATATATATATATATATGTATATATATATATATATATATATATATATATATATATATATGTTGGTTTAGCTTAGCAGTCTGTACAATGAAATTTCCTCTCTGTACTTAGCTCCTTCACAGTCAAAAAATTCAAAGAAAACACAATAATATACATAATCCAGACTCTCTGTATGTTTTTCATCTTTACATGGCTTATTTTTCTTACTCTATTACTTTTTCTACAAGTTTAATATAGTTATAAATGTTGATTTGTCACAAGATACAGTCACTTGAGAAGAATGCCTCAACTGTGGGAGAACTGTGGGACTGTCTAAGGGATTATCTTGATTGATAATTGATGTAGGAATATCAAGCCCATTTGTGGCAATACTATTCCATGTGCAGAGAATCCTAAGCTAGATGTAACAGAAGAAATCTAAATGAAAACTAACTTGCAAGTGGCAGGTAGCATGAGTACACTTTGGATTTTCACTATGGATGTGCTGTGACTAGCTTTCTTGACTTCCTGCCTTGACTTTCCCACAGTAAGACTGTAACCTGCTATTGTAAGACAAATAAACTCTTCCCTCTGTGGTATTTTAATGTAATTGGCCTCCATAAGTTAACATGGAGTGACACTATTAGGAGGTGTGGCCTTGTTGGGGAAAGTGTGGTCTTGTTAGAGAAGGCCGGATGGCACATGCCTTTAATCCACACCTTGAAACTGGAGGACATACCTTTAATCTGGGCCACAACTTCTGTTGGAAGTGTTGTCACTGTGGGGGCTGTGTTTGAGGTCTTTCTCTAAAGCTTCACTCAATGTGACAGTCAGTTGACTTCCTGTTGCCTGCAATATGTAGGACATTCAGCTATTTCTCCAGCACCATGCTTGCCTGCCTGCAGCTATGCTGACCACCATGATGCACTCATAACTGTAAGCAAACCACCACAATTAAATGTTTCCTTTTTAAGAATTGCCATGGTCATTGTGTCTCTTCACAACAATAAAATCCTAAGACAATTCACTATCTTGCTTTTGGTTAGAACATTTTATCAGAGCAATAAAACGGAACTAGAATAGACCAGCTTATTTCCATCTTCCTCTGAGGAAGCAAATCTGATGGCAAAATTTCCTCTGTCTCCTGAGGTGGAGGAGCCAGTATCCCAAGAGAGCATCAGATGCAAGCCATAACGACTGAAAGGCTTTACCCAAGTGTTACACAGACCCAGGCAGCTCTTATTGGCTAGGTATGTACACACAAATTATGTGAAGAACAAGGACCAATCAGTGAAGAACATACCAAAATCAAGATGAATCTTAATCAAAGCAGCTTCACAATCCCCTCTCTTTACTCCCACTATGTTTCAGCAGAAACAAAGAAAGCTAACCCAGGAAAGCAGAAGACTCTTCCCTTTTCATTAATTAATTTGAAACTAGATAAGGGTGTTTGTACCTGTTCCCAGCTCTCCTTTCATCTCATCCAGCATCCCTTCTCCTCTGGTTTTACCACTAGAAGACCCCCTTGCTGCAAACACTGGCTATGATTTTGCTGACTTCTCATACACATATCAGTATAACCACAAGGCCACAGAATTGTATATTGTAAGAGAAAGGTTTGTTAGCTCACAGATCTGGTCTAAGAAAAAGAGGCTATGTCTATTGATGTCCTTCATCCTGGAAGAATCCCATGTTAGTACCTGGAACGATATATGAGTACCAGGGTGGGAGAACCCCAATTCAACTGCCTTTTGTAGTATAGTCATTCTATAGATAGTACATTGATTTATTGATCCTTTAATCCTGTGAGTAGAAGAATCCATTCATGAGGGCATGGCTCTAGTAATCTCTTAAAGGTCCCACACAGTTCCATCTCTTAATGTCTCACAAAGTAAAGGTTCAACATAAGTTTCTGAGGGTACAAGTCTCATTTGTACCCTGGCAGTATCAACGATTCATGAATGATCTAAGAACCAGGTTGGTGCCTGTTCAGGATTTGAGCCCCTGTGGGATCCAAGCTCTAAAGCTAAGTATGAAGGAGCTCCAGAAGCTGGGAAAATAAAGATTCAAGAACCTGCAGATTGGTATGCTATATTCAATCCAAGCAAAACACAGACCAGCATGCCCAGGCTGTATGAAAGTAAGTACACAGACCTACTAACAAGCATTCACAGGCAGGCTAATGAATACGCTTATTTCTGATCCCAAACAGATTGTTCTGGTTTCTATTGATTTCTATTGATGTGATAAAACACCATGGCTAAAAGGTTTACAGGTCTCAATCATAGTCCATTCCTGATAGAAGCCAAGGCAGGAAATCAAAGACCATAGAAACCTGAAGTCAGGAACAGGAGCAAAACAATCATTTAACATCTATTAATCATGTGTGTGTGTGTGTATATATATATATATATATATATATATATATATGTGTGTGTGTGTGTGTGTGTGTGTGTGTGTCAAACTTTCCTTGTAGCACTGCTCTTTGATTGGCGCATTTAGTAGAAACACTAATGACAAAAGCAAAATGATCTAGTGACATATTAGCATTGCTATAAAAACCTTGGTTTATTTGAAATTGATATGCATTCAGTGCTATAATCTGTAACTTCTTAAAATTTGTGTTTAAAATTGATTCCTCAGGACCTAAGTTAATGGTATCTTGCAATGGAGCTTTTGGAGATAATTAGGACTATATGTGATCATGAGGGCACTTAACCCACGTGGTATCTATAGTAGCTTCATTAGATGAGGAAGACGCAAAGCAGCAAGCCTGCCACCTCAGCCAGTACTGCTCTGTCTACCTGGGGACCTAGAGATCCCAGGCAGCCAGAAGGTGCCCCCCAGGTGCAGCTTCTTCTCCTGGGACTTCCTAGCCTCCAAACTCATAAGGAACATATTTCTTTAGTTTATGAATCACTAGTCTGTGGCACAATTATAGCAATAGAACACATGATAAAACAATATTAAATATGATAAACAAAAGAACACTGGTATTCCCAGGAGTTCAGTTGAACAGAAACACTCATAGTTTGCATGTAAACATCTGGGCTCCCTGTCAGTCCTTAAAAATTGCGATTTTTAAGTCTTTGGGCTTTACCCAAACCAACCAGAAGGTGGCAGAGTGGCTACTTGAGAGAAACCAAACAGAAAAAAAGCATTTCAGGAAAACGTCTTCTCACATCAGAGAATCGAAACTGCAATGGAGACAGCTTTATTTTTTTTCCCACTTCCTTAAGCCCTGTCAGCGTCAGACACACCCTGGTACTTTTCAGCCGCCTTGAGCTGGTACCAAGGTAGAAGTACTGTCTGGTAAAGCTTTCATCAAGACTAAGTGAAGGCGTTTTTATCTGAGTTCTCAGGAGGAAGAAAATACAGACACCAGACATTTGCTTCACCAAAATGGACAGTTTTTCGCTTTTTTTTTCAAACATAGAAGAAATTTGAATGTTTTGGTAAGTACAAAATCTTTCCTATTATTGTTGTTATTACTGGTGCCTGTAGCAACCGCTTATTGAACAGGCAGAAATGTGCTTTGAGGCTAGAAAGTTTAAATATGCTTTAAAACAAAACTATTAGGAACCAAGATCGTCTGGACCTTGCTGTGTTGAGAAAGGAGTCTGCTCTATATTAGTCACAGCCGTCTGTGGAGATGCAGTTGGAAATCAGGGACACTTCTACTAATGTCTCCCAAAAAAGCAGCATCTTCAGAAGGAAAAATAAACATTTTAATGCTGACGTTTTTGAAATACACAGCCCCCAAGTCACTCTAAGGACAGGCAGTTTAGACATGGAGCTCTTCACAGCCTTTTGGAGAGTAACATCAGATCAGAGGCATCTTTGAGAGACAGGAGAGCTGATTTGCTATGGCTTCCTCTTCTAAGCTTGGAATAGGGGAGTTTCATGTTCCTGGTGGGAGCAGGAGCCTTTGTCTGATTTCCCCACAAAGTAACTGATGATGTCACTCAAGGGGAATGTGTTGCTGAGTTATGACCTCCTTCAGAAAAGCTGACAATACAGGCAACCCCATGCATCCTAAGTGTGTGTCGGGATTTTATATCTGTGTGATCCTTCAGAAAAGCTGACCACACACAGTCAACCCCACGCATCCTAAGTGTGTGACAGGATTTTATATTGTGTGATCCTGTAGCACCTTTCAGGTTTCTTTTATAAACACAGGGCATCTAAAGAAACTGTTACTACAGCGGCATGTAGAGAGAAGTTTTGTCCCCTAGAGAACCCTCCTGAAGTGGCCTCTTTGGTAGCACAATTACATCTACAAAGTAGCAATGAAGATGATTTTATGCATGGGGGTCACCATAACATGAGGAACTGTGATAATGGGTCACAGCATTAGAGGGGCTGAGAGCCACTGCTCTAGAGGAAACAGTGTGGAAAGTGAAATCTGTTCAGTTGCATTAGCTAGGAGTGAAAACAGTGTAAATTCACCCTTTAAACTTTATTTGCTTACTTTCTCAAGCAAATATTCCAGCCTAGATCTCCATGCCTCCAACTCTGATGTGGAGACTCAACTCTATACTCTGATATGTTTATGGCATGCAGCTCAGGCACAGATAAGTCACCTAACTCATGACCCACTAAACCCAAAGGGGTGGAGACCACATGTGTATAACTGTGAAAGGTTTTCACTAATAACATTAGGGAGACTCCTGGTGTCCTGATAAAATGTGGCACCACAACCTTGGGCCTGTACTCAGGAGCCTGGGCACACCAGGCAGCTGGATGGCCATCATGGCTCACTGTGTGTCTCAGCAGTGAGAGGGCAGCAGAGGCGGCCCGAACAGAGCAGAGAAAGCAGGTGGCAGTTGAGCTCAGAGCTGGACAGTTGCCTGTGAGTGCATGAGGCTTTGCTTATATATGGGAGTAACTAGTAGTCAGTGGGATTAGGTGTCAGACAGTTGCAATCAGTAAAGGCACAGTCATTTCCTGACCCTTTCTTCCTTGCACAGAAGTCACATCAACTGTACAGAAGGAAGCAGTGACAGAATGGAGATGGCAGTTCTCTGGCATTCACACAGCTCTTGTATCATGTCTGGGTCACTTCTGTTGAGTCCCAAAGACTTTCATGCACAAAGGTGCAGTCAAAAGATGTGGAAATTGATGCTCTTAAGATCTATATTGTCTTATGATTTGTTACTCGAGCAGTATCAGAAAGCTACAATGGTACAAGTGTCGAAAAGTTGGACGAGGCCAAGGTGGGCTGCTGTGCACAGACGGGATAATATGTATCTCTGATGTCCTGTGTCCTTCAGAATCTTGCCTTTCTGGTCTAGACAATACTAAATCTACTGGAATGTTATGAAGTTATAGAAAATAGTGCACCTACCTGGTTATTTATGTGTATGAAGCTTAGGTCGGAAACAGAATGCATAATGAATTACGCACCTCCGTCAGGAAAGAAAAGGCAGAATGTCACCTTAAAACAGGTCAACCAAGTGATATAAGTTACTACAAGGACCTCTAAAGGGGAAGGCAATAGCATCGAGCAGGCTTCTGGCAGAGAAAGCATAGTCATTTGGAATGTAATTCTCGGACTTCTAGAGTGATGTGCACCAACCCTGCGAATGCTATTGGAGGTGTGTATGAGGGAGTTGTCGCTCGCAATCCCCTACACGGTGAGCAGAAGAACACTGACATTGTGACAGAGGTCATCCACAAGGTTCATGTTTGAGAACCATCCACCACAAATAAATTACATGTTCACACGAGTGTGCACACACACAACATACACACACACTCATGATGTTTTAAGTTAGGTTATAACTATGGGTTAGACTGTATTTCTAACTGTCCTTGTCTGTGTGCAGCCAGGGAGCCATGCGTTAGATAAGCCAATGAGGTATAAATAAAACACTTTTCTGTCTGTTTTTTTGAAATTTAAAGTCAAACAGAATACATGACAATGCCCTAATATAAGGCTGAAGAGATGACTCAGTGGATAAGGACAACACTTGTTGTGTGTGCAAGTGTAAGAATTTGAGTTGTAATCCTAAGCTTGCACTTAATAAACCCAGGAGTAGAGACCTGCCTGTAACCGAAGAGGATGGTTTGCTTGTTCCCAGCTTACCTGCATTCCGGATAAGAAAACTTCACTCAAAGGAATAAAATGGATAGCAGTGGAACAGGACTCCCAATTTCTGGAAGCACATAAGCACAGGCATATGCACACACGCTCTTACACAACACACACACACACACGATGCATGCATAGGCATGCATGCACACACATTTAATGCATAAGTAAAAAATTTAAATACAATTTTAAAAACATTATTTTGTATGCTGACTAAGAATGTTAGTGAAACAGTGAACAGGAAGGACCAGGGGGGCATTGTCAAAGGACTTTCTGATGTGCTGGGGTTGTAATTTTAGCAACTTAAATTCATAGTGTAAGAGTTCCCTTCACTGAAATCAGTCTCATTATTCAGAAAGTTTATTCCACTTCAAAGTCTGCAAGTGAGACGTGAATGTTTCTGTTAGACTTTCACCATGAAAGGAAATGTGCAGACACAAACACAGCACAGAAAAAGAGAGCAGGAAGAGAGAGAGAGAGAGAGAGAGAGAGAGAGAGAGAGAATAATAAACCACAAGATATATCTACGAATATTGGCTAGAAGCAAGTTTGTCACCTAAAAAACTGCACAAATATGGATGTAATGTAGTTTCAGGCTGCAATCTGGTGCCTAGCGAGGTGTTTGTACTTCTGTGTACTGAGCTGTATTAAGGGAGGGCAGACACTTCTTCAATTCCTTCAGTTGGTGTTTGTTTTCATGAGCTGGAAGTCTAACTCCAGGTCTACCACTGAGCTATATCCGGAAGTAGACAATGCTGAGGTAAAGTTTTAGAGAAGTCAAGGAAAACAATACTCAGAATGAAGTGTGAGTGGAATAAACAAGTTGAAGCTAGTCCTGAAATCTGAGGTAGAAGTACTGACTGATCAAATGAAGACTTGAAACCTTGACTTGAACTCATCATTACCCTCGATTTTGGAGCAGCCTGTGTTGTGTTTCAGTCATCTGTTTACTCCATCATGTATTTTAGAGGTATCATCGGCTTCTTGAGTGAAGGGTGATTTATGTGACAGGGGCTTTTCTCCATGATACAGTCATTTAAGTAGCTTCCCACGTTCCTTGCTCCCATTCCCAGAAAGCACACTCCTAAGCAGAAACTACTGATTTAGTTTACCTCTTCCTGTCCTTTACTTCATGAGAATACAGTCATACAGTGTGTTCTCTTTGTCAGTGCCCTAGTTGCCTGTAGTTTGAATTCTAATTGGTCTTAATAATAAAAACCCAGAGTCAGATATTGCGGGTGATTGCTAAAGGCTCAGAGAGATGGTGCAGCCAGATGCTAGTGAAACCTTTTACCTTAACCAATGGTCAGTCTGAAGGGACGATCTTGTCCTCAGCCTTCAGAGACTTTGTCCTCTGCCTGCAACTGTCTCCACCAAAACTCAGCCTGCACTGAGCTCCTGTGTCCTTCTGCCTCACCTCCCTCCTCCACCCAGCCACATCACTGCTGGCTCCACCTCCCAAGTCCTGGGATTAAAGGTGTGTGCCACCACTCCCTGGCCTCTAGTGGCTTAGCTCTGCACTCTGATCTTTAGGCAAGCATTATTTGCTAAAACATAAACGTTCACTAATGTGTGAGAACTCTCTGTGTTGTTGAATCAGCACTTCGGTCTTTCTGTTTTTGTTGACTTAAGAGGCGAGTATATACTTAATTTCATGAAAATATTCAAACTGTTTTTCAGATTAGCTGAAACAATTTGCATTCCCACAAGCACTTTCCAAAACCCCATTCACTCTATGCTTTCACCAACATTTTCAGTTACAGGGTTTAACGCCAGCCATTCTGTTGTAGTTTAATTTTTTTTTTTTTTTCGAGACAGGGTTTCTCTGTGGCTTTGGAGCCTGTCCTGGAACTAGCTCTTGTAGACCAGGCTGGTCTCGAACTCACAGAGATCTGCCTGCTTCTGCCTCCCGAGTGCTGGGATTAAAGGCGTGCACCACCACCACCTGGCTCTAGTTTAATTTTTAATGTCTATAATCAGCTAAGATTTTGGAGCTGCTGTAGACTCCAACCTACTGCATCCATCCACATTGCTGGCAAAAGCCCTGCAGGTTTGTCATCCTCCAGTTCGTCCTGGCTTGTCCTCAGTTCCAAACCAGAACTGGCAAATTGTCCCCAGTTCACCTAGGTAGAGACCTTTCCATCCCTGGACTTGAACACACTCCTGCTATGTCAGCTGTCTTCAGCTACACAACCTCAAAGTCTAAGCTTTCCAAACGCGTGAATCTTGTTTCTTGTCACTCTAGTGGGAACATCAGTGACCTCTGTGATCCACGACCTTACCCTGGCAGTGGGAGTCCTTTCCCTGACTCTTGAATCGGTTTTGGTAAGTCACATATTTCCTCTCACTTCTCACAGTTTATCCATGTAAAGTTGGTTGCAATATCCTCTGATTCACCGTAATTTTGCTCTAGCATCTGGTAAGTTATTCCATCGCTCTTTCATTCTTCATGGATTCTTCCACACGTGTCATTTTTATCACGTTGTATTGCGTATCACTTTTTGGCTTGGTTGGGGTTTCTCCTTTGTGCCTGTGTTTTCTACTTTTCTCTCTAAATTTCTTCCTTTAACTCTGTTTTCTTCCTCTTTCTTCCCTATGTAAGCTCGCTGTGTTGCACTTTAAGCTCACCTAATTATCAGTCATCTTTTATTTTTATAGAAGCATGAAATCCTGTAAGTTTCACAGACATTGATTGTACTGTTTCTTTCATGTTTTGATACTCAACATTTTCATGATTGTTTACTTTTAAATATTTTCTCTTTAAAGCGTGCCTTTCTAATTTTGCATACTTTTAATTTATCTTTTATTTGCAATCACACCATATGAATGCAGTTATAAGAAATAATCATATAGCAAATATACCTTTTATCTTGTTTCCTAATGGTAAAGTCATTCAACACTACAGTACAACACTGCATTGGCATTTGTACCTTCGAAACACAAGCACTGCAGCACAGACATCTCCCCTGTGTGTCTTTCTAGCTGTGCTCATCCCTCATACTCCATCTTATCTTAACTCCATAGCAACTAATCTGCTGTCATTATAATGGCCTTGCCATTTCAAGAATATGTGTAAGTTGGGGCTGGAGAGATGGCTCAGAGGTTAAGAGCATTGCCTGCTCTTCCAAAGGTCCTGAGTTCAATTCCCAGCAGCCACATGTTGGCTCACAACCATCTGTAAAGAATATGTGTAAGTTGTGGTGTACAGACTGTGACATCAGGGGCTGACTTTTGTCCTTCTGCAGAATTCTCTTGGGGTTTATGCAGGTTATTGTGTGTTGTGGTTTGGATATAAATATCCCTTGGAAGCTCATGTGCTGAAAACTTGGTCCTTGCAATGTACAGAAATACTGCATCTTAAAAAGGGTACGGATCATCCAGACTCTGACAGAATACATGAATTAATCCCTGGATAGAATTGTGGTTTGATAGCTATATTGGAAAGTGGTAGAAACTAAAGGAAGTGGCCTAGTTACAGGAAGAATGTTAGTAGAGGCATGCTTTGAAGACTTTGTTTAATCTACCAGACTCTTCCTCTCTGACTCCCTCTCCCTCTCTGCTTCCTGACATGAAGTAGGCAGGTGTTTCCCACTGTGCCTTTCCTCCATTATATTTCTGACCTGACTTTGCTAAACTTGACCATCTCCAGTTCCACCTTTTCTTTTGCAAGTGACATAATTTTGTTCACTATCATTGCTTACAGTTTCAGAGATAAAAGACTACTTTTATCATCATGGCAGAGAACAGTGCCTGAGAGCTACATTGTGATATGAAGGCCAAGATAGAGACACTGAGCTTGGCATGAGCTCTGGAAACCCATTCCCATTAACAAAGCCCACTCCCATTAACACTCTCCCTCCATCAAGGCCACACCTTCGAATCTTTTTAATCTTTCTCAAATAGCCATGGTGACAAAACATTCAAATATATGAGCTTATGGAGCCATTCTTATTCAAACCACCACAGCCTCTATTATTTTGAAATATGTCCTTCATATCCCTAGTCTCTCCTGTATTTTTATCATGAAAGTAGTGTTGGATTTTGTCATTGGTCTTTTCTACATCTGAAATGATCTTTTTTTTTTTTTTTTTTTTTTTTGCCTTTCAATCTATTTATATGGTGGGCTACATTTTTCTGTTTATATATATTAAGACATCCCTGAATCTTAATCTCTTAATATCATAATATTTGAGAGAAAATGATGCCAAGTTGATCATGGTTGATGACCTTTTTTGTGTGCTTGGATTTTGTTTGCAACTCTTTTACAGAGAATGTTTGCATCTGTGTTCATAATGGAAATCAGTCTGCAATTCTCTTTCTTTATCGCATCTTTATGTGATGTAGGTATCAGGGTAACTGTGGACTTGTATAAGAAATTGGGAAATGTTTCTTGTTTCTATTCTGAGAAATAATTTAAGGAGGTTGGTGTTAATTCTTCTTTGAAATTCTGCAGAATTCTGCCTTATAACCGTCTGGCCCTGGACTTGTTTTGGCTGGGAGTTTTAACTACTGCTTCTATTTCATTGGGGCTTATAGGTCTGCTTAAATCACTTGTTTTATCTTGATTTAACTCTGGTATTTGATATATATCAAGAAAATTATCCATTTCTTTAGATTTTTTTTTCAGTTTGGTGGAGAATAGGCTTTTAAAGTATGTTCATATGATTATCTGAATTCCATATCTGAAGTTATGTCTCCCTTTTATCCCTAAATTTTTTAATTAGGATATTCTCTCTGTGTCATTTAGTTAATTTGGATAAGGGTTTGTCTATATTATTGATTTTCTCAAAAAATTAATTTTGTGTTTCATTGATTGTTTATCATTTGTTTACTTGCTTCTATTTTGCTGATTTCATCACTGAGTTTAACTATTTCTTGCCATTTACTCCTTTTGGGTGATTTCTTTCTGTTCTAGAACTTTCATATGTGCTAATAAATGCTGAAATAAGATCTTCCAATTTTTTGAGTAAGCACTTAGTGTTATGAACTTGCTTCTTATGCCTGCCTTCGTTGTTTCTTTAACTTTGAGTATGTTCTGTTTTCATTTCATTCTAAAAGCTTTTTAATTCCTTTTTAAATTTCTGTCTTGACCCATTTTTCATTCAGTAGAGGGTTGTTCTGTTTCCATGAGCTTGTAAGCTTTCTGCTGATGATATGCAGCTCTAATCTATGATAGGATGTAGGGTGAAATTTGCTTTGTGTCTGAGTCTGCAGTCAGTTTTGGAGAAAGTTCCACAAGGTGTTTCAGAGAAGGTGTACTGTTTTCACTTGTATTAAATGTTCCGTAAATGTCTATCGTGTTCATTTGGTTTAAGATGTTAGTTATCTTCAACTTTTCTCTGTTTAGTTTTTGTCTTGGTGAAATTTGGGTACCGAGTTCACCCACTCTCAGTGTGAGAAACAATATGTGATTTTAGTTTTGTGGTGTTTCTTTTATAAACTTTGCTGCCCTTGTTTTTGATATGTAGATTTACAATGTCCTTTTGGTAGAATTTTTTTTGATGAGTATCTAGTGTTCTTCCCTATCTCTACTCAATAGTTGTGGTTTGAAGTTTATTTTTTTCAGTCCTTAAATGGTTACATGAGCTTAATCCTTGGGTCTATTTATTTGAAATATCTTTTTACATTTTTCTACTCTGAAGTAATGTTTTATCCTTGATGTTAAGGCATATTTCCTGGACACAGAAGAATTAATCTGTTTTTCTATCTGCTATGTTAGTCTGTATCTTTTTATTGGGAAATTGAGACCATTGATATTGAGTCACCTATGAGCAGTATTTGCTGGTTTCCCTTTGTGCTGGCTAGTGCTACATCAATTTGACACAAACTGGAATCATCATAGATGAAAGAGCCTTGATTGAGAAAATGCCTCCATAAGATGAGGTTCTAGGTAAACCAACGGGGCATTTTCTTGATTAATGATTAATGATGGAGGGTCTAGTCCATTATAGATGGTGCCACCCTAGGTTGGTGGTTCTAGGTCCTATAAACAAGGAGGCTGAGCAAGTCATGAGAAGCAAGCTAGTAGGCAACACTCCTCTATGGCCTATGAATCAGTTTCTGCCTCCAGGTCCCTGCTTTGTATTAGTTCCTGTCTGACTTCTTTCATTGCTCAACAGCGATGGGGAAATGTAACGCAAAAACCTTCTTCCTCCCCAAGTTGTTTTAGACATGGTACTTCATCACATCAATTATAGCACCAACTAAATCACCACTATTTTGTTGTTCTCTGGTGTGGTGTCTCTCCTCTCTTTTTTAATTTGCTGGTCTGAGACAATTATTCTTGGGTCTTTTGGGTGTGGTCAACCTCTTCAGGTTAATCACCTTGAAGCACCTTCTGTAGAATTGGATTTGTAGATAGATGCTGCTTATGTTTGGTTTATATTGGAATGTCTTCCTCCATCTATTATTATTGAATGCTTTGCTGGTAATAGCAGTCTGGGCTGGCATCTGTGATCTCTAAGTCCTTCCAGCTTTTAGAGTCTCCCTTGAAAACTGTAATGTTATGCTAAAAAGGTCTATCTTCATATGCTACTTGATGTTTTTCCCTTGAAGCTTTGACACTCTTCCTTTATTGTGTACACTTACTGTTTTGATTATTTTATGTCATGGGGAATTTCTTTTCTGATCCAGTCTACTTGGTGTTCTGTATGCTTCTTATACTTCATAGATAACTCTCTCTTTAGGTTAGGGAAATTTTTGTCTATGGTTTTTGTTGAAAATATTTTCTGTTCCTTTTTCTGCATTTCTTTTCCTTCCTCCATTCTTATTATTCATAGTTTTGTTCTTTTCACAGTGTGCCAGATTTCCTAGATGTTTTGTACCTGGATTTTTTTTATTTTTTATTTTTTTGTATTTAACATTCCCTTTGACCAAGGTATTGATTTCTTCTATCTTTCCCTTTGACCATGGTATTGACTTCTTCTATCTTGTCTTCTGTGCTTGAGAGTCTCTCTCCCATTTTTAGTATTCTATTGGTGAAACTTTCCTTTGAGCTTTCTGCATGAATTCCTAAACTTTTCATTTCCAATTTTACCTCAGTTTGGGTTTTCTTTCATGATTCCATTTCCACATTCTTTTCATTCCACTGTTTGTGTTTTCATGGATTTCTTTAAGGGATTTTTTCATCTCTACTTTAAGGAGCTTGAGCATATTCATAGATGTCCTTTCTTGTGCATCAGCTATATTTTATTTCTCAAGGCCTCCTGTTGATGGGTTGATGGGCTCTAGTGGAGTCATGTTGTTCCAGCTATTATTGGTTGTGTTTTTATGCTTGTGTCAAAACATCTGAATTTGGGCCTTAAGAGCTCAGACCGTTGCTCCAAATTGAGACTCTGTCTCTACCTCGATCCATCGCCAGATGAAGGTTCTAAGGTGATATGCAAGATATTCATCAGTATAGGATAGGGTCATTTCAGCTCTTAAGGTCCAAATGAGGAGCAGAAGGAGGGAGAACATGAGCAAAAAATCAGGACCACGAGGGATGCACCCACCCACTGTGACAGTGGAACTGATTTATTGGGAGCCCACCAAGGCCAGCTGGTCTGGGACTGAATAAGCATGGGTTGATTCTGGACTCTCTGAGCATGGCGGTCAATGAAGACTGATGAGAAGCCAAGGACAATGGCACTAGGTTTCAATCCTAATACATGAACTGGCTTTGTGGGAGCTTAGCCTGTTTGGACGCTCACCTTTCTGGACGTAGATAGAAGGACCTTGGTCTTCCCGCAGGGCAGGGAATTTGGACTGCTCTTCAGTATCGAGAGGGAGGGGAATGGTGTGGGGGGAGGAGAAGAGGAGTGGGGATAGGGGGAGGGGACTGGGGGGAGGGGGCAATATTTGGGAGGAGGGGAGGGAAATGGGAAACGGGGAGCAGGTGGAAATTTTAATTAAAAAAGAATAAAAAAAAAACATCTGAATTTGGGATCATTGTAATTCTAGCCGCTGATAGCTGGTCTTATCTTTGTTGAGAGGGTTTTGTTCTTGGTTTTCCATTGTTCTCTCAGATTCTTAGGAGAGTGTGTTTTGCCTCATAGGGTATATTCCTAAAATCCAGGCGTGGCCACTCGGGTCCTGAGTAAAACTTGTTTCTAGGTATTGGGAGCTGACACTAAGGGGTGTGAATGAGTTAGAGGGGTGGGGCTGTGGGAGCACATAGAGAGAGGAAAACTGGGTGTGCCACCAAGATCTATGCAGACCTCGGAAATGGGGCAGAGGAAGGAGAGGCCACAAGTTGTCTGCTACAAAGATGAGGTTAAGACTGGAGAATTTTAACTGAAGAAGGGGAGGGAGAGTGACAATCACCTACCTGATTTTCTGGCCACCATGGCCACGAGGTTTCCTGGGAGTGCCTGTGGGTGGTGGCTGGGACATAGGGCTGAAGCAGTAGAGGAAGGCTGTAGAAGAAAATCTGCATGATCACTGGGAATGGGGAGAGAGAGGAAGGGGGGGTCTGCAGTGGATGGTTTGCTATAAAGCTCTCTTTATCTCCCCTGGTTAGTTTGGATTTGAAATATTTAACAGATGTGAAAAATCCCTGTGTTGATTTTTTGGTCTACTGCAACTTCCATTTGTTTGGAAGATGAATTTCTAACTATTGACTCTCAGTTTTTAGATATCTTTCTTACTTTTATAATTAGAGTTTCTATTGCTGGGAAGAGGCACCATGACCTGAGCAACTCTTATAAAGGAAAACATTTAATTGGATGGTTTATGGTTCAGGGGTTCAGTCCCTTATCCTTCACTACCCTGACTCTTCTTATTCATGGAGTCATACAGGAAATTTCTAGCCTGTCATCACTCCCTGGAGTGACCACTGTCACTACTCGTTGCTTTAGTCAAATGAATGCATATTAACATCTCTTTGTGGTTTTAATTTACATTTCCTGATGGCTAATTATGTTTAACATTTTCCAACATGTATATTTGCCATTTATGCTTTCAGCAGTAATATCTCTTTCTCTCTTTTTCTTAGTTTTCTAGTTGTATATTTTCACTTATGAGTTTTAAGTGTTTAGTATATATATAAGTCCTTCATGTAGTTTGAATACAAATATTTCTCTCTACAGCTTGTTTTCTGATTATCTTTATGTTGTCTTTAATTTTTATTAAGTTAAATTGATTAGCCTTTTCATTATTAATAATGCTTTTAGTGGTAGGACAAACATTTTTGACTATTTCTAGATGATGAAGATTTTCTTGTATACATTTTCATAATATTGTTTTGTATTATATACGTAAAACTATGACCCATTCCAAATTCACTTTGTGTATATGATGGATTTCCCATTATGCTAGCATCCATTTGTTGAAACAACTGTCCAAGACTCTGCCACAGAATCGACTTTTGAATCTTTCTCAAGTATCATTTGGGTATATTTGCATGAGTCTATTTCTGGGAACTTAATATAGTGATATATTTGTCTCTTCACTAATAGCACAGACCTTAAATAATTGTAATTGTCAAAATGTCTTGGAAGATTTCCCCCATCTTATTCTTTAACCTATCCTACTGTATCCTTTGATTTTTCCATATAAATTTTATAATAATACAAAGAATACTGTCTACTCATAAAACTATTGAAATTTTGATAAAAATTGTTTTCAACCTTTTTTGGAAAATTATGCGCATTAGATGGCCCTGATTAATCTTGGGGGCTTCAAAACAAAAAGAATAGACATGAACATGAGAAAAAGCCTTGTGAGGAGGAGGGAAAATGGACAGAGTGTTAAGGAAGTGGAACTGTAAAATAAACAACCAAAAATAGCATGAGAAACTGAATGTAAAATAAAAAATTAAATACAGAATAAGTGTGTGTGTGTATGTGCATGCATGTGCGTATGTGTGTGCAAACATGTTACACAAGACATGTAGAGGTCAGAAAACAACTTTTTGGAATTGGTTGTCTCTTTCCATCATGGGTCAAGAAGCAGAGTGGTGTAGGAAGTTCTTCTGTTCATGTGTTGCTTTTATTGGTTAATGAATAAAGAAACTTCTTTGGACATGATAGGGCAGAACTTAGGTAGGCAGAGAAGACAGAACTGAATGCTGGGAAGTAGGGCAGAGTGAGAGAGGCCATGGCTCCTCTGCCTGATGGATGCCAGTTAGAATCTCTGGTAAGCCACAGCCATGACAATACACAGATTAATGGAGATGGGTTAAACTAATATGTAAGAGTTAGCCAATAAGAAGTTAGAGCTAATGACCAAGCAGTGTTTTAATTAATAGAGTTTTTGTGTGGTTATTTCCGGTGTAAGCTAGCCAGTCAGCCAGGACAGACAAGCGGCCCACTCCCTATGCAACAGCAGAGAGTAACAAACACTTGTGTGTCATGGAATAATCTTCTTGTACACTGTGAAGATGTGTCTTTGCCAAGGTGCCTTCTGATTAGTTGAATAAAGGGCTACGTGGCCAATAGCCAGGCAGGTAGCGGTTAAGCGGGACTTATGAACAAAAAGAGAGACTGGGGATGATAAAGGTAGAGTCGTGAGTCACATGCAGAGAAAGCAGGAGATGAACATGCCAGGTTGAAAAAAGGTACCACCACATGGTAGAGCATTGATTAGAAATATGGGTTAATTTAAGATGTAAATGCTAGTTAGCAACAAGCCTAAGCTATCAGTTGAGCATTTATAAGTAATAATAAGTGTCTAAGTGGTTATTAGGGGACCAGTGGTCCAGATAAAACCCCACCTACACTTGTTCTCACCTTGCTTTCTCCTTATTCAGTCCTAAATTCCAACCCTTAGAATAGCACCACTCATATTTAAATTGAAGTTTTCTATCTCAAGTAACCCAATGTAGACAATCTCTCACAAAAATGCCTGTCTTAGGCAATATTCTATTGCTATAGAAAGACACCATGATCCTGAAAAGTCTTATAAAGAAGAGCATTTAATTAGGGCTGGCTCGCAGTTTCTGATGCTTAGTCCTTTATCAGCATGGCAGGAAGCACAGTGACATGTAGGCAAATATGGTGCTGGAGAAGGAGCTAAGAGTTATCAAGTCCTCAGGCAGCAGGAAGAGAGAATTAGTGTATTAGTCAGGACTCTCTAGAGCTTATAGAATGACTACAGAGCTTATAGAATGACTCTGTGTGTGTGTTGTGTATATACGTGCGTATGTGTGTATGCATGCATATATGTATGGATATGGAATTTATTAGAATGACTTACAGACTAAAGTCCAGCTGAACGGAAAGTCTAAGAATCCAGGAGTTGCTCAGTCCACAAGACACAAGGATGTCTCAGCTAGTCTTCCAGTACAGGCTGTAATCTCAAAGAAGTAGGCACTAATATACCAGTGAAGGAAAGAATGTGCTGGCAAGATGAGGGCAAGCAAGCAAAAAATGCAAGCTTCCTTCTTTTATGCCCTTATATAGACTTCCAGCGTCATAGTCCAGATTAAGGTGTCATCCTGTCTCAAGATCCATATCAAAGGTATGTGTCTTCCTGCCACAAAGGTCTGAAGGTGGGTTCACTCTACTTCAAACCAAGCAAGAAAAAAAGACTCTCACAGGGTACATTTATTCATTATTTCATTGTAGTTACTTTTAAGATTACAATCTATTACTTGATTGTAGTTTATTCAAGATGTAGTTAAGTTGACAACCAATAATAATAGCCATTGCACTGGGCTTGATTTGGGCTTTAAAAAAATCTCAAAGACTACCCTCAGTGATATTCTTCCTCCAGCAATACTTTCTTCCCTAAGCATTCGAATATATGCACTTATGGGCTTATTCTTATTCAAACCACCACAATGCCCAAAGATTTGTTTCTATAGTGGTTCTAAAATCCATCAGTTGACAATCATGTGCACCCATCAGTGTACACCCAAAGGCACTAAATAAATACATTAAAATCTTAAGGATTATATTGTGATTGGCAAACATTCAATATGATTTCAATTATTTTAAATTTGTTGAAGTTTGTCTTATAGTTTAGGAAATGGAAATCTTGACTATTAAAAAATGGTATTTTGTGGTTCTTAGATTATTATATAAAAGCAGTTTACAGCCTATTGATTGATGGTAATCTTAAATTTTTCTATATGTTTTCTATTGTTGTTAACTATTGTATCTACTATTAAGGCAAAGAAATATATTGAAGCCTCTAGTTATAAATGTAGATTTGCTTAAAATTGTAAAATCCCAACAGTGTTTACAGCAAACATTTTGCAACAATTTTGTCTGGTGCAAATACCTTCAGCATTTATGTGACATCTTGTTGGGTAACCTTTTATCAGTATATAATATCCTTGTCCCTGATTATTTTCTTCATTCTGCTATCATGTTTTCTGATTTGTCTGTAGTGTGTTGACATAACTACTTCTGTGTTTGATTGAATAATATTTGAATGATATAGATTTATATATACTTTTACTTTTAATTCATATCATATTTCAACTGGGTGTCATATAAACAGGATTCAGTATAGCCATGTTTATAATCCAAGCTACTAATTTTGTATTTTTAATTTCTGTTTATAAACAGTTATATTAAAAGTGATTATTGACATGTTAGGACTTAATCCTGCCTCTGTGCTTTCTCTATTCTCTATTTTTCTTTGCCCATCTTATCTGTCTGTCTTCTTTTCAGCTACTGGACAGTTTTTCTATAATAACATTTATATGAATATTTTGATGAATTATTTAATAGCTTTTTAAATGTTTCTTTAGATATTTTACCATATATGCACAAATTATGGCCATCTAATAACATCCTTTTACTAATTAAAGTGCTGGAACCTAAATGCACCCAATCTCATCTTGTCCAAAATGTTGAAATCTACCTCTCTTTCTGTGTTCATATTTTGGGTCTATCCAATGGGATTGAACAATAGAAAAGGTTCTCAGTCAATGGCATATACTTGCTCTAACCAGAAAGATGTAGACAAGTAATTACATCTGACCACAGCTAACTGTCAATTACCTTGGTAATCTACCCTGGAATTTATGTTTTCTGAGTAGATAGAACAAAATATCAGAATATTTTACCACTGGGAAACCCAATTAATATCTCCAAATATTATGTATTTTATGTCTCTCATGAATCATTAATTACTATTTGATTATTCTTCTCTTTTCTGACTATGCTTAACACTCATATGTTGTTTCGTTTGTCTGTATCACATCAAGTTGAACAAACTATACTTAGCTCTACTTAGTTTCAAATATTTCTTTTCTTCTATATACCAGATTTGAACATTTTTAATAATACAGGAAATACACATTATAGTTGACAACCATATAAAGGATGATCTATGAATGAAAGTATCCCCATATACTTCATATATACAGCAAATCAAATAAAGAGAGCTGCCAATGATGTGCACAGTTCATATGAAAGTGCTGTGCATTTGTATTTGGTGGTTTTTCTCTTGGCTGACATAAAATAAACTGGTCTCAGAACTTTTCAAATGTTGTGACATATGCATATTTTACCTACTTAAAAACGGCATGTTTCATGTTTTCACTTATAAACTACAACCTCATGTTTCTTCTTCTCTATACAGCTATCAGAATGGCAGAGAAACTCAACCTTCCAGAAAATACAGATGACTGGACTAAAGAGGACGTAAACCTGTGGTTACAAAGCCATAAGATTGACCAAAAGCACAGGGAAACTTTGATGGCACAAGATGTGAGTGGAGCAGTCTTGAAGTGGTTAAATAAAAACAATCTTGTTGAAATGGGCCTAACCCATGGACCAGCTATCCAAATAGAAGAGCTATTCAAAGAATTGCAGAAAACATCTTCAAAACATTCTACTCAGACATCTAAGGGGAAAAAGGGTAATAAAATAACTCCTAAAACACAGACAGAAAGTAGAGAGAATTCAAAGAAAAACCAAAGGGGTGAGGAGAATGCAGATAAGGCTGATGCCTCTGCAGTGAGGCCAGAGACTAAAGGGTCTAAATCAGAAAAAAATGAGCTGATGGAAGACAAGACAGAGCGACAGGGTGAACAGTCACCTCCAGGACCGACATGTGTTGCATACCCTTTCAATGAATTCAGTCATTCGTATCGTTACAAATTACATTTCATCCTACAGCCTGAAACAGGGCCACTTAATCTCATCGACCCAGTACATGAATTCAAAGCCTTCACAAACACGGAAGCAGCCACAGAAGTGGACATTAAGATGAAATTCAGCAATGAGACTTTCCGGTTTGCTTCAGCTTGTATGAATTCGCGTACTAATGGCACCATTCATTTTGGAGTCAAAGACAAGCCCCAAGGAAAAATTGTTGGTGTGGAACTCACCACGGTCACTAAAGATGCCATAATTGACCACTTCAATCTGATGATAGACAAGTATTTTGAGGTCCATCAGGTCCAACAAGCAAAGAAGTGTATTCGAGAGCCAAGATTTGTGGAAGTTTTATTGCCAAACAGTACTCCATCTAACAGATTCGTTATTGAAGTAGATGTCATTCCACAATACTCTGAATGCAGAGAAGACTTTTTCCAGATCAAAATGCAACATCTTAAGAACCAAACATGGCAACAAAGTTCAAAGTACTCAGTCTTTGTGCGAGATGGGCCCAAAAGTAAAGACATCATAGGGAATAAAGTTGATTTCAAAACTTTTAAGTTAGATTTAAAAGCAGTGACAGAGTCTAGGAAAGAAGCAGAAGCAAAATGCAAAGTAAAAGCCGATGGAAACAAGAGCGAGGGACAAAAGCTAATTGAACTGTTGACAAGAAACCAGGATCTGTTAGATAACTCATACTATGAATGGTACATACTTGTCACCAACAAATGCCATCCAGATCAAAACAATCACTTAGACTTCCTGAAAGAAATTAAATGGTTTGCTGTGTTGGAGTTTGATCCTGAATCTGAGAGCAAAGGTGTAGTCAAGGCTTTCAAAAGAAGCCGAGTAGCAAATCTCCACTTTCCAAGCCAATTTATGGAAGGAAAAAATACATTAAATGAGAGAATTTCCAGTCTGAATCTTTACCACCAACCCAGCTGGATTTTCTGCAATGGCAGGTTAGACCTTGAGAGTGAAAAATATAAACCCTTAGATCCAATTTCTTGGCAAAGAGAAAGAGCTTCTGAGGTCAGAAAGCTGATTTCATTTCTTACACATGATGACATAATGCCAAAAGGGAGATTCTTGGTAATATTTTTATTATTGTCCCCTGTGGATGACCCAAGAGACCCTCTTATTGAGACTTTCTGTGCTTTCTATCAAGATCTTAAAGGAATGGAAAATATACTGTGTATTTGTGTACACCCAGACATATATCAGGTATGGAAAGACCTTCTTGAAGCAAGACTATCAGGACAGCAAAATGAAATATCAAACCAAAGCATTTCTACTTTAAATATTGCAGAGATAAATGGCACTATTCTTAAGTTAAAATCTTTAACTCAGTCTTCAACGCGATTCTTACCATCTGTTGGTTCATCTACTGTCCTTCTGAAAAAGGAAGAAGAAGTCATGACTGCCTTGGAAATTCTCTGTGAGAATGAATGTGAAGGTACACTCTTGGAAAAAGACAAAAAGAAATTACTTGAATTCAAGACATCCAAAGAGAAAGACTTCTACAGGGGTGGTAAAGTATCCTGGTGGAACTTCTACTTCTCTTCTGAAAACTATTCTTCATCATTTGTGAAAAGGGATAAATATGCAAAACTTGAAAAAAAAATTCAAGAATGGGCAGATTCTTCTCAACCAGTTTGTGCAAAAATTATCCATCTCTATCATCATCCTGGCTGTGGAGGAACCACTTTGGCCATGCATGTTCTCTGGGAGCTAAGAAAGAAATTCAGATGTGCTGTGCTGAAAAATAAGACAGAGGATTTCTCAGAAATTGGAGAACAGGTGACTAATTTAATCACCTATGGAGCAACGAGCCATCAGGAGTACTTACCTGTGCTGCTCCTTGTTGATGATTTTGAGGAACAAGACAACGTCTACCTTCTTCAGGCCTCCATTCAAACTGCTGTTGCCAACAAACATATTCGGTATGAGAAGCCTCTGGTGATCATTATAAACTGTACAAGGTCACAAAATCCTGAAAAAAGTGCAAAGCCCCCAGACAGTGTTGCTCTAGTCCACCAACTGTCTGACAAAGAACAGAGAGCATTTGAGCTTAAATTGAAAGAAATCAAAGAACAACATGAAAAATTTGAAGATTTTTATTCTTTTATGATCGTGAAATCGAGCTTTAACAGAGAGTATATAGAAAATGTGGTCAGGAACATTCTGAAAGGGCAAAATGTCGCTACCAAGGAAGCAAAGCTCTTTGCTTTCCTGGCTCTTCTTAACACATATGTACCTGACACTACCATTTCCCTCTCACAGTGTGAGCATTTCCTAGGAATCTCGAACAAGAAGGCTTTCTGGGGAACAGAAAAGTTTGAAGCCAAGATGGGTACCTACTCTACAATTCTAATCAAATCAGAGGTGATAGAATATGGGAGCTACTATGGAGTACGCATCATTCACCATGAGATTGCCACTGCCTCACTGGAAGAATTGAAGAGAAGCTACAACTTGAACAAAAGTAAAATCGTGATGGATATGCTCACAGAAAATTTGTTCTATGACACAGGTATAGGAAAAGACAAGTTTTTCCAAGACATGCAAACACTTTTGCTCACAAGACAGCGTGATGAGCATGAAGGTGAGACAAGAAACTTGTTCTCCCCATTCATCGAAGCATTACATAAAGAAGAAGGAAATGATGCAGTTAAAGATGTATTACTTGAAGCTAATCGTAGGTTCAACCCCAATGCATTCATTTGCCAAGCCTTAGCAAGACATTTCTACCTTAAAGAGAAGGACTTTACAAATGCTCTCTTTTGGGCAAAACAAGCAAGAAAGATACAGCCTGATAATTCCTACATCTCAGATACACTAGGTCAAGTCTACAAAAGTAAAATAAGATGGTGGATAGATGACAATGCAAGAAATGGGACTATCTCAGTTGATGATCTAACTGATCTGTTAAATTTAGCCGTACATGCATCCGATGCTTTCAAAGATTCTCAACACCAAACTGAAGATAGAGAATATGAAGGGAAAGAAAGGATGTATCAGAAGTCTAAAAGGAGGTATGATACTTACAACATAGCTGGTTATCAAGGAGAGATAGAAGTGGGACTCTACACTATCCAGATCCTCCAACTCATTCCTTTCTTTGACAACAAAAATGAACTATCTAAACAAGATATGATCAACTTTATATCAGGAAAATGTGATATCCCAGGGAATCTAAATGAATTTAAGTCAGCACTCAAGAATTTTATTCCTTATCTAACTAACCTGCAGTCTTCTTTGAAGAGATCCTTTGACTTTTTTGATGATTATTTTGTTCTTCTAAAGCCCAGGAACAATATAAAGCAATATGAAGAGGCTAAAAGTCGGAGAAAGGTAGGTTTGCACTTTAAGAGGTATGTAGAAATATTTGGCCCCTTGGAAGAATCACAAAATCAAAACTTTAGGTCAAAGCTCAGTCTACCACTTCAAGTAGAAAAGACTCGGAGAAGCCTAGAAGCTTTAAAAGCAGACAAGTTTTCTGGACTCTTAGAATATCTTATCAAAAGTCCAAAAGATGCTGTGGGTTCCATGGAAGACATAGTGAACAAATACACTTCCCTTCTTGAGCAAGGTGTTATCAAAACCCAGCAAAAGGAAAAGCAAAATTTCATCTTGGCCAACATCATCCTCTCTTGTATTAACCCTACCTCCAAATTAGTGAAACCAATTAAAAGACTGAAAGAGCAACTTCGTGAGATCCTACAATCAATTGGACTGACTTACCAGTTTTCAGAACCTTATTTCCTAGCTTCTCTTTTATTTTGGCCAGAAACCCAAAACCTAGATCAAGATTCTAAACAAATGGAAAAGTATGCTTGGGCACTTGAAAATTCTTTCAGGGGGCAATATAAACGCATGTATCGCACGAAGCAACCAATTGCATATTTCTTTCTTGGGAAAGGTAGCAATAGAAACAGACTTATCCACAAAGGGAAAATTGATGAAAATTTCGAAAAAGTATCTGATATTAATTCTTGGTGGCATAGTGGAAAAGTATGGGAAGAGAAAAAAGTCCAGGATCTTTTGGATCGTTTACAGGGACGAGCTGAAAACAACAATTTATACATAGAGTATGGAATCAATGAAAAAATCACAATACCAATTTCACCTGCTCACTTAGGTCAACTTAGAAGTGGGAGGAGCATAGAAAAGGTGTCTTTTTATCTAGGGTTTTCCATTGGAGGCCTTCTTGCTTATGACATTAAAACTGTTTAAGATCTTGAATGTCTTTATCTAGAAATGTGGTTTTAGTATCATCTTTTTTTCTTTAATTTGCTTATAGATATAATTCAGTAATTTTGTGTAGTGGGAATGGTAGTAGTCGAAGAAAACTTCAGGTTATTTCTGTGCAATGGGTACATAGAATCCTTTTTACTTTTTAATTTTCCCTCTGTATAACCATGTTGTCAAGAAATTACTCTAAAATATCCACAAAATAAAACGAAGCCAAAATTTATAATTTGTTTTGATCATCATAGTCTCACTAGAATCCTGCTGGGAGGAGATTCCCTCCTGCCTCTTACATAAAATTCATCTCCATAATTTATCAGTTCACTCTTTACTTTTACTTGACAAATACATAGTTATGGTAACCAATGTGATGTTTTGAAATATGCATGCATTACAAAATGATTAAACTAAATTAATTTGAAGAATCTATTGATTCACAAACTTACATCTTGTCATAAGAGTATCTGAAATTTTCCTAGCAATTCCGTGTGTGTGTGTGTGTGTGTTTGCTTGTTTTGTTTTTGTTTTGAATCAGGTTCTCTTTATGTAGCCCTGCCTGTCCTGGAACTCACTAAGTAAACCAGGTTGGCCTCAAACTCACAGAGATTGACCTGCCTCTGCCTTCCAAGTTCTAGGACTAAAGGGGTGTGCCATCATGTCCAGCCTAGAATTTTCAATAATGTGCTGCTTTGCTGTTAAGTATAATCATCATACTATATAATAGAGCCTCTTGTCTACCTTGATCCTCATACCCCTTTACTAGTATCACTTCATTTTCAATACTTTCCTAGTAATTGTCATGTACTCTTTGTCTAGTGCCTTTGCTCCTATGAGTTCATTTCCTTGGGTTCCACATTTATGTGAGATTATAGAATTTTTCATACTTAATTTATTTCATTTCTGAAAGATGGTGATATCTTAAGATTATTATTGGTGAAGATATTTTAATGATGTCTAAAAAATAATCCCTCTAAGCAAACACAGTCTTAGTATAGAAGTTAGGGTATCTGGTCATGGTTTTTTTCTGAGTCAGGTTTCAGTGCATTCTGCATAGAATCACCCCTGCTGAAGTCTTACCTTCACAGCTGATTCTTTTGAGCTCAGTATCTTTTGGGTCAAGCACTCTCTCCCTCATGACCCACCTTGGGTACACATCAAGCACAAGTGTTTATTTCACCATTGAAAAATGGTGCAGTTGATTTCTAGTTTCAATTGCAAGATGCCTTGTAAATTTAGGGTGATATGCACCAAGCCCTCTCAGAAGGCTGTCTGAACGATTTCTGTGCCTAGATTCCTTTGGTAAGACTGAGAAACTTTCTTCAAAAGTACCTCCTCATAAAGGGTTGGAGGTTCAGAGGTCTCATCTAGATACATGAAGCTCTAGTTCAGTCTCCAGAGCTAAAATAAATAAAAGATTTTTGAGACAGAAGATAGAGTTCAGTGATAAATCACTTACTGCACATTTTCAAGGCACTACGTTCAATCTCCTGTACTGAAATAGTAATATTTTTAAAAGAGCCTCTTTCTAAATTCTGACTTTCTCAATGCCAGCAGTAGGCAAGCTACAGACTATAGGATAAAGCACATATTTTTGCAAATATTGTTTTATTTACCCCAACATGAGTAAGGAGTACCTCTTTTTGAGTTCCTAGTCAGGGGGATCAAAGAGACTGCCAAAATAATATAAGCTGTTGTCATTATGCCTAGCTGTCTGCCAGACATAAATGTAAGGCCTTATTGCTGAAGAAATAACACTTTGTCACAGGGCTTGACTAAATCAAGCTGGTACTGACTTGGAAGCCTCCTTCCTGATCACCAGATTCCAAATGAGAAGAGAAATCAGTACTCCCACCCAGCTATAAAGCTTGAGAATCACAATAAAAATATGACCAACACTATGTCCTCGGTGGAGTGATACAGGCACTTGTATCCTGAGAGTAGCCAATGGCTGTCTAACTTAGTCTAAAACTCACTCTATTAAAAAGAATTCACATGTATAAATATAGCAAAGAACCTAGATCCCAGAGGAGACTTCATCACTATCATCTTTTTAAAGTGCTTTGTAAACACTCGTTTTTGTATATACATAGGTAAGTGCAGCTCTCACATATCATCAAAAAGCTTCTCTTCCAAACAGGTAGAGGCTATTAGAGCATTTTACAACTTGACAAAATTCAGACAATGACCATGGAGTGGTCGGTTTTAAATTGAACATATGTAACACAGCCCTTGTACCTAGGGCTCAGAGAACATTTTGGGAGAGGGGATAGAAAGACTTAAGTCAGAGGATCAAGATGACTATGCAATAATTCTTTGTAGACAGTACAGGGATGTTTCAATCATGAACTCAGAACAAAATGGCAGCCTACACAAGACCTACAAAGACCACACAAACTGACACTCCAACATGGACAGGAAAAAAATTCACAAGGCTCCACCCCTAAGTAAAGAGCTACAGGGAATGAATGACTGTTGAGAAAGGAAGAGCCGAAGTGTTGTTGTTGTTGTTGTTGTTGTTTTTGTTTGTTTATGATTTTCAGATCTGAGATTCCTACCCTAAGCCAAGAGATAAATCTTAAATACATGCAAATAGAGACAACACTAATTGGGCTTAGATATTGTGTGTGTTATATTCTATATCCCAATTCAACCTAACTAGGAAGGCGAAATGATTTCCTAGAAAAAGTATTGACTGGGTCACTGTGAAACAGCAAAATTAATTAACTCACTAATCAAACAAATAGGTTCAGCAATGCTCCCAAAAGAGATAGAAGCCTGGAAATGGAGCTTAGAAAATATGCAATATCAACCACAAAGAATCAATTATAAAAAAAAGTCTTTAAAAAAAAAAAAGAAGAAGCCAGAGGATGGGACTCTGTTAGGCCCCCCATGACATTAGTTCAAGAATAAAAGGACTTCTATCTCCCCATCTCCCCTTTCCCCCATCCTACCCCACCCTGGAGAAGGAGGAGGAGGGGAGTGGGGGTGGGGAGTGCGGGTGGGGAGTGGGGGGAGGGGAAGGGAAAAGGGAGGTGGGGAGGAGGCAGAATTTTTTAATTAAAAAATGTAAAAACAAATTTAAAAAATAATTTACTTTAAAAATGAAAAAAGAATAAAAGTACTTTTTAAATTATTAGAAAAAAACTAGGAGTAAATGTCAGAGATCTGGCAAATGAAAGATGCTTTAGTCTTTTCTCTACCCTCTCGCTTGGGGTCAAACTTGCAACAGTCTGATGGCTTCTCTCACTCTCACCAGAATCTGTTTACTCTCTTTATATATACATAAGATATATATATATATATATATATATATATATATATATATATACTTTATATACATATATATATACTTCATATACATAAGGAGAAAGATGAGTATTCTATTGAATCTGCTATTGATTCTATTTCCCTGGAGAACTCCAACACTTTCCTGGAAACCCACATGTGATGTGGGAGTGATTTCTTTCTAATCTGTTGCTTTCATTGGTTAATTAATAAAGAAACTGCCTAGGCCCATTTGATAGGCCAACCCTTAGGTGGTTGGAGTAAACAGAACAGAATGCTGGGAGAAAGAAGCTGAGTCAGGCAGTCGCCATGATTCTCCCACTCCAGACAGATGCAGGTTAAGATCTTTCCTGGTAAGCCACCTTGTGGTGTTACACAGAATATTAGAAATGGGTTAGAGCAATATGTAAGAGCTAGTCAATAAGAGGCTGGAACTAATGGGTCAGGCAGTGTTTAAAAGAATACAGTTTCCATGTAATTATTTCAGGTATAAAGCTAGCCATGCGGGCCACCGGGTGCCAGGAATGTAGCCCCGCCGCTCCTCTTACAACAGAGTGGCACTCCAACGTGATGGACTAAATCCACTTAAAAACCTGAGAGGGCTTTAAAAAGAAAGGGAGAGAGAGTTTAACACAGCTTTTGGTTGTTTGTGGGTGGCTTGCCGCAAAGAAATTTTCCTGACTCAGCAGCATGAAAAAACTGGCTGTTTTAAAATGCCGGCTTTCTGGGCTGTGCCACCATTGTGATCTCTGTCTGGCTTCTGCGGGAGACAAAGCTTTTGAATGGAGCATTTGGAGTAAACTGCTACAGCTTGCTTGATGGCAATGTGGACGGCTGTGTGCCTGGAACTGTGTGTGGCTCAGGGGCACCAAATGGCTCTGAGGCAGGAGTGTCTTGGCTCCATCATGCTGAATTATGCTGATCTCAGGCAGTAACTGCTGTAATTACCATAATAACACTGCAGTTAAGGTTTAGACTGGCAGTAAACAGGCAGTACCGTATTATCCCTACATGGTGCAACTTAAGTTTTTAAGAAGTGCTTAGCATTTTAAGAACTGCTCCTGGATAGTAAAAATATTACAGATTCACAATAGGACAGATTCAGACATAGGCTTGGGAGAGAGAAGAAAAAAAATTATAGAGAATAAAGTTAATGGTTAAAAAATAAGGTAAAGTCTTTAAAGAGACAGAATAAAGTGATAGAGCAAAAACAAGCCACGTAAAAATGGAAAATTCACAGAGTCTGGATTCTGTACATTGTGTTTTCTTTAAAATTTTTGACTGTGAAGGAGCTAAGTACAGAGAGACATTTCATTATATGGGCTGCCAAGTGCAACCAGAATGGATATAAGGGTATTATGATTTCAGAATTTGGGTCTAAGGATATGATGCTTTGGAGAGGGTCTTCTTTTGTTTTCACAGAGGATGAGACTCTGTGGATTGTTTCTATCCCAATATGGTACGATAGACCACGCCCTCCTGAAAGGTTGCCGTGAACACCTTCAGAAAATTATTTCACTCAACTGCTGACTG
Organism: Chionomys nivalis; assembly: GCF_950005125.1. Taxonomy (NCBI): domain Eukaryota; kingdom Metazoa; phylum Chordata; class Mammalia; order Rodentia; family Cricetidae; genus Chionomys; species Chionomys nivalis. The sequence goes on from NC_080086.1 coordinate 198,690,154, forward strand.
AGATGACCCTGACACACAGGTTACACCATGAAAGATCTGAATAACAACGCCCCCATACAGCAGGAAGCAGTTTGGAGAGAAAAACTGTGCCCATGTTCCCATATATTGTTTATAAATGTTCTTTTACATTTAAAGGGGGAAATGATATAGATATGAATAATTTGCATTGGTATGGATTTTAAGGTCAATTTTGTTATATGTATATGCATATTTCTAATCTTGATTAAGGTATTGTGATTGTGTAGTTCATTTTTAAAATGTAATGTATAATTAGGAAATATAGGTTGTTAATGGATAATCATGAATAATAGTCAAGCTTGTAGTCATGTTAGTTAGATTTTCTAGATATATAGAGATATATTTCAGTTGGATAGGCATTCTTCATATCTTTCAAAGACTACAGAATATGGCATTTTAAATGTTTTAATAACTTAGGGTTTTCATGGCAATGAGACATGTCTGCTCCTGGCAGCACCAGCTACTTCAAGAAGAAGATGGGCATCGAAGAGGATCTTTATGGAGTTTGATAGCCATTTGGGCAAGAAACTGCTCTTGCCTGGACTGATGCATGAACTGGACACAAAGAACCCACAGAGAGAGGACTGCTGAACTTGCCTAAAGGTGAGATGATCTTTCGGGGCTCCTGTCTCATGAAAGAGTCTGTGAGACATTCTGCAGGACACAGCAGATAGTGACTGAACTGTCTTTGAAATTTCCTGCTTCATGGAAATGTCTGCTGAACACTATGGGCCTGAAGGCCGAAGACGGATGCCCCAATGGTACAAAAGAACTTTGGGTGACTGTACAGGCAGCAAGATGTCTCTGTAATTTCTAGAGTTTTGGATTTCTTGTTTGTTTAGGTAATATTATATCCTTCTGGAGCCTTTGATGGAGTTGAAGAATGGATACATAGTTGCAGTTTTCCTTAGTTATGATAAAAGATAAAATAGATATAAATATTGTAACTGTAATTCTTGCTTGATAACTGTTTTGCTATATGTAATTTTACTATGTTAAAATGAAAGCCTTCTTTTTTGTTTAAACAGAAAAAAGGGAAATGATGTGGGAGTGATTTCTTTCTAATCTGTTGCTTTCATTAGTTAATTAATAAAGAAACTGCCTAGGCCCATTTGATAGGCCAACCCTTAGGTGGGTGGAGTAAACAGAACAGAATGCTGGGAGAAAGAAGCTGAGTCAGGCAGTCGCCATGATTCTCCCACTCCAGACAGATGCAGGTTAAGATCTTTCCTGGTAAGCCACCTTGTGGTGTTACACAGATTATTGGAAATGGGTTAGATCAATATGTAAGAGCTAGCCAATAAGAGGCTGGAACTAATGGGCCAGGCAGTGTTTAAAAGAATACAGTTTCCGTGTAATTATTTCAGGTATAAAGCTAGCCATGCGGTGGCCGGGTGGCAGGAACGTAGCCCCGCCACTCTCATCACTACACACATGTCATCAGATGAGGCATACATCTCTCAGAAACCAGCCTTAGGGTACTTGTATCAGTTCTGAGTCTAAGGTAAGAACAAGTTAGATATGCTAAACTAAGACGATTTGTTTCCGAATGCTATAAAAGTGAGACACTTTATTTCAACAAATGTCTTTCTAGAAGCTTTAAGTGAACTGAGAATTAAATAAAAATGTTTTTATTATTGACTCAAATGCGGACTACAGAAAAAACTAAGGTAATTAGCACTGGAAAAGAAAGGAGCTGACCAGTGCAAAAAAGGATCCAAAGATCGTATAGCATGCAGAAGACCATATAAGACAGGGACTGGGTGGGAGACAGCTAAAGCAGCACAGTACCTGCTAAATAAACAAGGGGCCCGTGTTCAATCCCTGGCACTGGAAAAAAACAAAAAACAAAAACCCTGTGTGGTAATCCCAGTGCCGGTGAAGCTTACTCTACCTGACAAACTCAAGGTCCCAATGTATACCCAGACTTTCTTTGGACTACCACCAGCTCCCAAATAACGACACAAAGACTTCTTAGTAATTATGAAAGCATGGCTTTGGCTTAGGCTTGTTCCCAACTAGCTCTTATAACTTAAATTAACCCATTTATATTATCCTACATTCTGCCAGCTGGTTCATGACCTCTTCTTCATACTGTACATCTGACTTCTTCCTTGTCTTGCAGGCAAATCCTTTGCCTGCCTTCTTCCCAGAGTTCCTATGTCTTCCCAGAAGTCCTGTCTAGATAATGGTCATTCAGCTCTTTATTAAACCAGTCAGAAAGTACCTGGGCACAGACACATCTTCACAGTGTACAAAAAGATTATCCCACAACACCAATGAGAGACTACATCAAAGTAGTGGACACTCCAAACCAACCTATAGCCTCCACACATATGTGCACACATATGCACATGAACATACACACACAGAGATAGAGAAGGAAGAAATATCATCATATAGAAATTAACTATTTTCTAAATTCCTTTACTGTGTTTCATGTAATATGCAGCAATCTAAAGTGGGGTTTTATGATGTCTGAGGTTTTCTATCTGCCTGCTTCCTGCCGTTGTTAAGTCCCAAAGAAATCACACAGAGATCTATATTAGTTATAAACTGGCCCATTAGCTCAGACTTCTTATTAACTCTTATAACTTATATTAGACCATTATACTTGTCTATGTTAGCCACATGGCTTGGTACCTTATTCGGCCAAGCAGTCACATCTTGCTTCTTCTGTGGCTGGGTCACGACTGTAGAATCAAACTTCCCTCTTCCAAGAATTCTCCTTGCCCCACCTCTACTTCCTACCTGGTCACTGTGCCTATACTTCCTGCCTGGCTACTGGCCAATCAGCATTTATTTAAAACATAATTGACAGGGTACAGACCATTGTCCCACAGCAACTCCACATGCTGGTTCCGTGATAGAAACTATCATCAAATGGAGCAATAATGTTCTTTTACTTACTTCAGTCTGAATTAAATACTACCTCATTTACTCATGTTTCAAGAGTTATAATAATAAATCCTGACAACTCATGTTCATCTGGAAGCAAACAAACTTTTAACTATGCAGTAGGTTCCTGAATCTTCCTGGGGCTTACCTCACATCCTCGAAGGCATTGATCCTCACAAAACTGTCAAATAAATTTGTCATTTCCTAAATTCAATTATTTAGGGGTTCAATATGACATTCTATAGGATGTCTGAATCTATTCAAATACTGTCATAACTAAGGACTCAAGAATTTACACAGTCCTGTGGTAAAATTATTGATAAATAGTCTTATCAATTTCTGATTATTTTTCCTGGTTTCAGGACTAGACTGTATGAACTCTTACCAATTTCAATTAATAACTAAAGTAGGGACTCACATTCTCAGACTACAGTGAAGAAGCTGAAGTGGGGGCAGAAAAAGTGATAGATTTACCTTACAAATAATTGGAAGTCTGTCATCAAGGTGTGGCATGAAGAAGTATGACTATAGTTAAAAGAAGAAACAGAAATCCATCAAAGAAATGAGAAATAGTGAAACATAATAAATAATAAAGGCTATAAAGCACTACACAAAAATTTTACAATTGAAATAGAAAGTCAATGGATTGATCAAATAGCAAAATGAAGAAGACAGAAAAATGGGTTGGCGAATTTGAAGAAGGCACACTAGAAAACATTCAGTCTGAGCAACCAAGGAACAATAAACTGAAAAATGCAGACTCAGGAACCTGTGGACAATAAATATACATATAAGCATATGTAGTTGGATAATAGGTAAATAGATAGATGATAGACATATGGATGCATATTATAGATAGATAGATAGATAGATAGATAGATAGATAGATAGATAGATAGATAGATAGATAGATAGATGATAGATAACGTAGATGATAGATATAGATATATAGATGATAGATAATTAGATAGATAGGTAGATACATAGAAAATAGATGTTTGTTTGTAGGGAATCTCAGGATGAAGAAATAAGGCAGAGATGAGAGAGACTTGAAGAAATAATGATTAAAAGTACTCTAAATTTGGGAAAAGGTTAAGAATACCTTAGCAAGATAATTTCAGAGAAAAGCACACCAAGACACGCTTCTTTTTAAGGAAACAACCAGGAACTGGCAAAATTAAATTTTTTTTAATTTAATGATAACAAGAAAGAAAAATCAGAAATTAAAAATTATTATAAAATATCAATAAAACAGATGACCTCTATCATGACTCACACACACAAAAGAAAAGACACAAATTATCTAAAATTTTAAAACTACTGGAGAAAAACCTAAATGAAAACTTTCAGGGTGTAGGAAGAGGCCATGACATGGGTGCACCTCTAACCTCACCCCTAGTGGGCGTGGGCTAGAGACAGGCAAATGATGCCTGGAGCCCAAGAGCTGACTAGTTTAACCAAAGCATTGGTCTCCACATTCAGCTCCAAACATAAGGTGAGTAGTGACTGTGGAAGACACCCAGCCTCTGGACTCCACATATATAAACACACAAGTACATGCATATACATGTACACATACATGAACATGTATTCACACACAAAAACTAAACTAGCCTCAAATAGTTTTACTTGAGAATTCTACCATATTGAAAAATTTAAGAATTCTAACTGTTTCCCCAGATCCAATTCCCAGTCTCATCCCTAACTCTTCAACAGAACACCCATAGCCTTCACTGCACCCCTGTTCCTTACCTGTTAATCTCACTTCTAACCTCCTACTCCCTACTCACTGCTTAATCCAAGTCCATAAGCCCAGGCACCCCTAGTGAACCTAAGAGCCACTCCTGCTAGAGCAACAAGTAGACTGAGAGCAGATCCACACCTCTCATTCTGATCCTCTATATTCTCCAGGCTTAGCCCCAGCTCTTTAGCAGAAAACTTGATGTAGTCTCCTTTTCCTCTCTGCCCTTATCCCTACCAGATCACAAAAACCCCTTCATCCATCTTCTTCCCCCACTCCCACCATACCAGAATCCTAGTCTCTTTGTGAACACACCAACTGAGCAGGCCAGGGAAACAGGTAAGCTAACTGAAAACCTTCCTCTCTTCCAAACCCAATCCCCAAATCTTATCCCTATCTCTGCAAAAGAATACTTGTTGACGCCTTCTTTCTCCCTCTTCCCACATCTCCTGTGGACTCCACAGACCTTCCACTCCTAAAGTCCTTCCTCCCTCTTATCCGAGCCCCCAGCTATAGCAGAAACTCCCTGTTAACCCACAGACCACTGCTATCAAGGGGACATGTAGGCTGCTTGTAGCTATTCCCCTCTCCTTCTGGTCCTCTAAATCCAAACTCTAGTCTTATCTGCAGCTCCCTAGCAGACCTAGCTCTATAGAAGACCTTCTCTTCACTGTATTCCCCCATTCTGAGGAGATGAAATACATAGACCCTAGTTGAACATTCTGCTCTCATCTCTCCTGTTAACAGCTTCAGACCTCTATAAAATCCCTTCCAACCTGCCTATCCCCATTCCTAAGAGTCAGATTCCAATACCCGAAAATACATTTTGTCTGGAAATCCTTTTCAGATCCAAAGAAAATTTCCTACCAGGCAATGCATAGCCATCACACTCTGAAAATGCAGAGAGAAACAGAAACTAAGGAACAAATCACTCACCCAACAAAGACAAACCCAGAAATTAGCACCTATACTTATAATAATCCTAAACCCAGCCTAGATACCAGCATAAAAAAAAAAACAATCAACAATAGTTAGTGTCTCTACTAGTGCCCAGCTATCCTACCACAGTAGGCCCTGAATATCTCAGTACAGCCAAAGCACAAGAAAAAGATCTTAAAACTACCTGTGTGAAGGTGATAAGGGTCCTTAAGGAAGAAGAAATTTAGGAAAACACAGTAAAAGGAAATGTATGAAACTGTTCAAGACCTGAAAATGGAAATAGAACCAATAAATAAAACCCAAACTGAGGGAACTGTGGAAATTAAAAATTTAGAAATTCAAAAAGGAACTACAGAGGCAAGCTTCACCAACAGAATGCAAAAAGATGGAATACTGTTGAAGAAACAATAGAAGAAGTCAAAAAAAAGTTAAATCTAAAAAACTTGCATAAAACGTCCAGGAAATATGGGAAACTATAAAATGACCAAACCTAAGAATAATAGAAATAGAAGAAAAAGAAGATTCTCAACTCAAAGGACCAGAAAATATTTTCCACAAAATCATAGAAGAAAATTTTCCTAACCTAAAGAAGGAGATGCCTATAAAGTTAGAAGAAGCTTACAAGACACCAGATAGATTGGACCAGAAAAGAAAATCTCCAAATCATATAATCTAAACACTAAATGTACAAAACAAAGAAAGAATATTAAAACTTCAAAGGAAAAAGACCAAGTAACATATGAAGACAAAACACATTATTTCTCAATGGAGACTTTGAAAGCTAGAAGGACCTGAACAGATGTGGTGCAGACTCTAAGAGACAATAGATGCCAACCCAGAATACTATACCCCCCAAAATTTTCAATTACCATAGATGGAGAAAGTATTTCATCGTAAAGTCAAATTTAAACACTTTGTTTCTACAAATCCAGTCCTATAGAAGGAAAATTCCAGCCTAAGGAGGTTAACTAAACCCATAAGAAAACAAGGAAAACACAGGAACAAATAATTTCAGACCAGAGAAACCAAAAAAAGGGAAGCACGCTTGCATGCATGTGCATGCACACACACACAAACACACACACACACACACAACCACCACCACCAACAACAACAACAAAATAACAGTAATCAATAATCATTGGTCATTGATATTTCTCAATATCGATGATCTTCCATTCCCAATAAAAAAGCACAGACAACAGAATGGATATGAAAATAGGATTTGTCATTCTGTTTCATCCAAGAAATACACCTCAACATCAAGGAGAGACATCCACCTCAGAATAAGGGTTGGAAAAAAGATATTCAAAGCAAATGGACCTAAAAAGCAAGCTGGTGCAGCCAGTTTAATAGCTAACAAAATAGACTTCAAACCAAAACCAATCAAGAGACATTACATACTGACCAAGGAAAAATCTACCAAGAGAGTATTGCAATTCTTATCAGTTATGCACCAAACAGAAGGACACCCAAGTTCATTAAAGAAACATTACCACAGCTTAAATCATATCTTGACATCACAAACACTGATAGAAGGAGTCTTCAGTACCCCACTTTTAACAATGGACAAGTCATCCCCCCAATAAAACTAAAAGAGAAATAGTGGAGCTTACAAACATAGACCAAATGGACCTAACAAATATTTGTCAAACATTTCATCCAAACAAAAGAATACATACCCATCCTTCTCTGCACCTCATGGTACAGACTCCAAAACTGACCACACACTCAGACACAAAGCAAACCTCAACAGATACAAGAAAATTGTAATAGTTCCCATATCCATTTAGACCGCTGAGAATGAAAGCTGGATTTCACCAACAGAGGAAACAGAAAGTCTACAAACTCATGGGAAACTGAACAACTCCCTACTGATGAAAAATGGGTCAAGACAGAAATAAAGAAAGAGTTTAAGGACTTCCTAGCATTCAATAACGTAAAGGAAGTACTTAAGAACGTTCTAGAATTCAATGAAAAAGAATACACAACATACCCAAACTTATGGAATACAATGAAGGCAGTTCTAAGAGTCAAGTTCATAACAATAAGTACCTACATTAAAAAAAAAAACTAGTCAGATCTCAAACTGTCATCTTAACAGCACACCTAAAATTTCTAGAAAAAAATGAAGTAATCATACCCAAGACTAGATGGCAAGAAATAATCAAACTTGGGGCTGAAATTAATAAAATAGAAACAAAGAGAAAAATACAAAGAATCAATAGAACAAAGAGTTGGTTCTTTTAGAAAATCAACAACATAAACACTGTTCCAAATTATTTACAAGACAGAGCATGATATGTAAACTAACAAAATAAGAAACAATAAGGGGATATAACAACAGACATTAAGGAAATCTAGAGAATCATAAGGTTATACATACTTTAAAAGCCTACACTCCACCAAATTGGAAAATCTAAAAGAAATGAATATTTTTCTTCAAGGTAGCACCTATCAAAGTTGAGTAAAAAATCAGATAACCAATTTAAACAGACCTATAATCCTAGAAATAAGAACAATCATTAAAAGTCTCAAAAAAAAAAGCCCAGGTCACATGATGTTACTACCAGATTGTCAAAGAAGAGTTAATATCAATATTCCTCAAATTACTCCACAAAATAGAAACAGAAGAAACATTGCCAAATTCATTTTGCACAGCTACAGTAACCCTGATATCTAAACCACATAAACACCCAACAAAGAAAATTACAGATCAGTTTCCCATATGTATCTATATGCAAAAATACTCAATAAAATATTTCCAAATTGAATCCAAGAGCACATCAAAAAGATCATCCACCATGATCAAGTAGACTTTATCCCAGAGATACAGAGATGGTTCAACATATGAAAGTCAATAAAATGTAATCTACCATATAAACAATCTGAAAGACAAAAATCACACAATCATATCATTAGATGCAGAAAAAAGCCTTGACATAATCTAACACCTCTTTATGATAAAAGTCCTGGAAAGATTAGGGATATAAGAGACATGCCTCAACACAATAAAGGCAGCTTATAGCAAGCCTATAGCCAACATTGACCTAAGTAGAGAGAAATTCAAAGCAATTCCCTAAAATTAAGAACAAAGGAGGGTTGTTTAGTCTTTCCATGTCCAATAGACATTCATTATAATACTTGAAGTCTTAGCTAGAACAATAAGACAACTGCAGGAGATTAAGGGAATACAAATTGGAAAGGAAGAAGTCAAAGTATTGCTGTTCACAAACAATATGATAGTAGATGTATGAGACCCTAAAAATTGTACTGGGGAACTCCTATAGCTGATGAACAATTTTTGCATAGTAGCTTGGATACAAAATTAACTCACAAAATCCTATTATATATAAAAAAATTCCATTATATTACCTTGGAGTATTATAACAAGTAAACGGTTTGTATGATAAAACTTTCAAGTCTTTAAAGAAAGAAATTGAAGAAGATATCAAAAAATCAAAATACGTCCCATGCTTATGGATCAGTAGAATTAACAGAGTCACTGCAACTTCCAACAAAATCTTGATACAATTTTCACAGACCTTGAAAGGACAAAATTCAATATTATATGGAAAAGGAAAAACCTAGTGAAATAGAAAAGCTTCTGTAAGGTAAAAGACACCATCATTTGGGCAAATAGTAACCTACAAAATGGGAAAATATTTTTTTACCAGATCCACATCCAATAGAAGACAAATAACTAGATTATATAAAGAATTCAAGAAGCTAAACATTTTTTAAAAATACACACAATCCAATTAAAAATGGGGTACAGATCTAAACACAGAATTCTCAATAGAAAAATTCACATGGCTGAGAAACATTTAAAGAAATGTTCAACATCCTCGGTTATGAAGGAAATTTGTAATAGCCAGAACGTGGAAACAACCTCGATGCCCTTCAATGGAAGAATGGATGAAGAAAGTGTGGAATATATACATATTAGAGTACTACTCAGCAGTTAAAAACAATGACTTCTTGAATTTTGCATGCAAATGGATGAAAATAGAAAACACTATCTTGAGTGAGGTAATCCAGACCCAAAAAGAGGAACATGAGATGTACTCACTCATAATTGGTTTTTAGCCATAAATAAAGGACATTGAGCCTATAATTTGCAATGCTAGAGAAGCTAAATAAGAAGGTGAACCCAAAGAAAAACATACAGTTATCCTGGATATTGGAAGTAGACAAGATTGTTGGGCAAAAATTGGGAACTGGGGAGTGGGGTGGGATGGGAGAAAGGTGAGATGGGGAGAGAAAAGTGAGAAGGGGAGGATGGGGGGAGCTTGAGGGAATGGGATGGTTGGGATAAAGGAAGAGTAGATATGGGAGCAGGGAAGTATATATCTTAATTAAGGGAGCCATTTTAGGGTTGGCAAGAGTCTTGACTTTAGAGGGGTTCCCAGGGGTCCCACCAGAGAGATGTCCCCAGCTAGGTCCTTGGGCAGCTGAGAAGAGAAAACCTGAAATGGCCCTATCCTATAGCCATACTAATGAATATCTTACATATCACCATAGAACTGTCATCTGGCGATGGATGGAGATAGAGACAGAGACCCACATTGGAGCACTGGACTGAGCTCCCAAGGACCAAATGAGGAGGAAGGAGGAAGACCATGAGCAAGGAAGTCAGGATTGCGAGGGGTGCACCCACCCACTGAGACAGCAGGGCTGATCTATTGGGAACTCACCAAGGCCAGCTGGACTGGGATTGAAAAAGCATGGGATAAAACCGGACTCTCTGAACATGGTGGACAGTGAGGGCTGATGAGAAGCCAAGGACAATGGCACTGGTTTTTGATCCTACTGCATGTACTGGCTTTGTGGGAGCCTAGCCTGTTTAGATGCTCACCTTCCTAGACCTGGATGGAGGAGGGAGGACCTTGGAGTGCCCACAGGGCAGGGAACCCTGACTGCTCTTCGGACTGGAGAGGGAGGAGGAGGGGAGTGGGGCAAGGGGAGTGGGGTGTGGGGAGGGGGGAGGGGGAGGAAAAAGGGAGGTGGGGAGGAGGTGGAAATTTTAAATAAAAAATAAATTAATTAATTAAAAAGAAACTTCTTTGAGATTCTCTCTTACACCTGTCAGAATGGCTAAAAATCAGTGTAAGCTCATGCTGGTAAGGCTGTGAATTAAGGAGAAGTCTCCTCCATTGCTGGTGGAAATGAAAACTTGTATGGTCACTACAGATATTAATATAGTGGTTCCTCAGAAAGTTGGGAATTGATCTACCTCGAGATCCAGTTATATCAATCCTGAGCATGCTTCATCCTGCCACAAGGATGCTTGTTCAATAATTTTCATTGCTGCTCTATTCATAATATCCACTTTCTCTTCTATCAGATTCAGTGTGTTTGGACTGATATTGAGGTCTTTAATCCATTTGGACTTGAGTTTTGTGCATGGTGATATATATGGGTCTATTTTCATTCTTCTACAGATTGACTTCCAGTTTTGCCAGCACAATTTGTTGAAGATGCTCTCTTTTTTCCATTGTATACTTTTAGCTCCTTTATCGAAAATCAGGTGTTCATAGGTTTGTGGGCTAAAGTCAGGGTCTTCTATTCTATTCCATTGGTCGACTTCTCTGTTTTTATGCCAGTACCAAGCCGTTTTCAGTACTGTAGCTCTGTAATAGAGTTTGAAGTCAGGGATGGTAATGCCTCCAGACAATACTTTATTGTATAAGATTGTTTTGGCTATCCTGGGTTTTTTGTTTTTCCATATAAAGTTGATTATTGTCTTCTCCAGATCTGTGAAGAATTTTGATGGGATTTTGATGGGGATTGCGTTGAATCTATAGATTGCTTTTGGTAGAATTGCCATTTTTACTATGTTGATCCTCCCAATCCAAGAGCAAGGGAGGTCCTTCCATTTTCTGGTATCCTCTTCAATTTCTTTCTTCAAAATCTGGAAACAACATATATGTGCTTCAACAGAAGAATGGATAAAGAATATGTGACACATTTACATAATGGAGTGTTACTCAGTTGTTACAAAAAATGACATCATTAAATTTGCAGGAACTAGAAAAGAATAATCCTCTGTGTTGTAACTGAGACCCAAGAAGATAAATATGATATATATTCACTTATATGTGGATATTAACCATTAAATAAATTATAACAAATCTATAGTCCAGAAAGGTTAGATGTAAAGGAAGAAACTTAGGGGAGAGAACACATGGATCTCCCTGGCTGGGATGGAAACAAAAGGTCAGCTGGGAACAGGGAGGAGAGATAGAGTTGGTAAAGGGAATTCAGGAAGAGACAGCCGGAACTGAGCGGTATTTGAGGGGTGATATGGAAACATAGTAAACGGACACTTCCTAAAATATCTGAAGGCATTCCTAACAAGGTCTCCTAATAATAGGGGATATGGAGTCCCAACTGCCATCCCTTGTTACCAAATGAGGTTTCCAGGACTCGAACTAGATTGGACTAGATGATGACTAAGGGGGATCCCATGAAAATTCCCAAACAACACAGGCTGAGGCTAAAACAATGGGCTGTTCTCTGCAAACTGACAACGGTACCCCATTGCTGAGGATAGCACCCACACAGCTCACTTTTCATGGAGAGTCAAGCTGGTGCCTACATGGAACCTACACCCCTACATTCTAGTGTCTTTAGTGTTAGAAGGTACTCTGCAGGCTGACAAAAGAGAAATGTAAACACCAACCCATTCACAAGACCTTTGACCTACAATCTGTCCTGCCTGCTAGTTCAACTGTGGTACAGATCCTGTGCGAACAGCCAACCAATGTCTGACTAGACTTAAGGCCCACTCCAAAATATGGAGCCCGTACCCAACACTGCTTAGGTGACCAAGAACAGGAGACCAAGGGTAAAACCAAACATTACTGGTCTAAGGGGGGATAAGTACTAATAAATTGACTTGTAAAGATTTTCTGCTATACTCATATATTATTTATTGTCTTATTCATTCATCATCAGAGAAACAGAGGAATGCAGCAGATAAAAGCAGATACAAAAACCCACAGCCAGACATTACAGAGAGAGAAAGAGAGAAACTTTGGTGCAGCTTGAAATAGGTTGTCATAGTTAAATCCCTCCTCTCAGAATTCAGGGACTCTCATCAAAGAGGAAGTGGATGCAGTATAAAAGCAACAAGGGATGGAGGGCCTTGGGAGAACAAGGCCCTGTGAACTCACAGAGACTGAAACAGCAAGCAAGGTCTGCACAGGTCTGCACAGGTCTGCACAGGTCTGCACAGGTCTGCACAGGTCTGCACAGGTCTGCACAGGTCTTCCGCATATGTACTATAGCTGCCAGCTTGGTATTTTTATGGGAATCCTGCGTGTGAGGGTGAGAGGGTCCCTGATTCCTGTGCCTGCCCTTGGAACTCTTCTCCTTCTACTAGACTGTTTTGTGTAGCCCTGGGAGGATGGCTTTTTCATGTTATTATATTTTATTTTGTCATGTTTGGTTGCTATCTTATACTTATCTTAGATGCCTATTCTAAGACAGAAAGGGAATGAATCATGAGGGAAAGGGAGGGTGGAGGAGCTTGGAGGAGTAGACTAGGGGAAATAGAATCAGGATATTTTGTATGAGAAAATAATTTTGTTTCAATAAAAAGAAAAAATGAAGGAGAAGATTCTATTTTATCAAACAATTCAACAAGAATTTCTATACATTCTCTTTCAGAAAATAAAAGAGTCTAACATGTCAGAGCAAACATTGGCCATTAGTACCTGTTACACTGGCTCCTCAGCCCTCTCACCCTCCTGCCCCCTTCCCTAAACTTCTCCAACCCCAGAGCCTCACTTTACCTCCCCAGGTTTCTCTTCCGTATATAACCCCGCCATTTTGGCTGTTTGGCCTCTTGGCCTCCTGGTTCCTCTCCTCCTCTCTCCCTCTCTCACTCCCCTCCTCTTATGACCCAACCTTTCCAGATGCTTCTGACTGGGCTCTCCCTCAAATCTACAATAAATAAACCTTATTCTCTTCCATCATACCTAGGAACCGTCATATCCTCATTATTTTTTTCCACTCAGCTGTGGCCACAGGCAGGAATTTGCTCACACCTGGAAAGATCCTCAAGAAAGGAAAGGAAGACAGCTTAGGGCAGGTCTTCACCCCTCATTTAACTCTCTCTGGAAACTTTTCACAGACACGCCCAATGGTAACGCCCTCCATCCAGTCAAGCTGACAACCAAACTTAACCGTCACATGTGGAGTCTTGTTTTATGATCAAGGTGATACAGCAGATTAGGGACAGGCTGTGAGCTGAGCCGGTAATTCCACTGCTAGCGTTTTTCCACCCTTTACAGCTGCATGGCTTTCAAATGCTCTATATCTGTGCCAAACTAAGCATTATTCTGTTTATTATTTTCTGTTTAATTTTCTGTGATTATTCAGCTAAATAACCACATTTTGCTGCAGCTTTACCGGTCATTTCATTTCCAACTATAGGAACTGGAAAGAGCAGGCTTCTCAAGTTTCTTGGTGCTGAAAGCTTCTACTGTTAGATAAGGGTTGACATTTACAATTAAAGTACCGACACATAAGTACAATATGAGCATCGCATGTATAACTTGACACGTTACAAGAAATGTCTCGATGCCTCGCTCCACATGTCATCTCCACAGCTCTCCTCTCCTTTACCCCTTGCTCTCTCTCCTTCTCGTCTCTTGTGTAATTATCCACCAGCACCCACGGAAAACAACGCTGGAAGGTCCTTCTGGTAGCATGGACTCCCACTTCCTAAAACACTCGCTCCACTAAGGCCTCCGAAACAGTTCACTCTTGAGTTCTTCCCAACATCACTGACTGTTCATTCTTCATTTGTTTTTATGATTCTACCCTATTTTTGTTTGAGGGTTTAAAAAAGCACAAAATCTACATATAACTGCAGTGATTTTTACAAATCTCATGTATCCAAAATGAGAGTAAGTGTGTATGGACATGCTGTGTATTATGTGCTAGGACAGACAGAGCAGGTCTCCAGGTCTCCAGCTCAAGTCCTTTAGATGTCCCGGGAGCTGGGTCTTATCTCTCCTCTTTTTCACTTATGCTCGCTCACTTGCTGGTTCCGTCCTGATTTTTGAACTTCAATGCAATCTATGTGGTTATGACTACACCTTTATTTCTGTATCCTAATTTTCCCTCTGCATTTCTATCTTAATATACCAAGAAAATGTCTAATGGGCATCACAAACCTTGAATGCATCCTGACTGAACTTATTAGCATTCTCAAATGTGTTTCTCCCAAAGTTCCCCCAAATTTTGAAAATTTCACTCTTCCAGTCTGTCAAACTATTAATTCAACTCTAACATGCATCATGTTCTTTTTTCTAAGATGTATTTATTTATTTTATTATTATGCATGCAGCTTTCTGGCAAGTATGCCCACATGATAGAATAGGGCTCCAAACCTCATTATAGAGGCTCGTGAACCACCATGTGATGTGGTTGCTGGGCACCGAACTCAAAACCTTAATCTCTGAGCATCTCTCCATGCATCATGTTTTTTCTGTCCCACATTTTATCCTGAACTTTATCTGTAACACTTTTCAGAAAAGATTAAATGGGGTGGTGATGAAGACCCGCCCTGATAAAGACTTTGCTCGCTCTTTCTGGTGTGCAGCTCACCCCGTCCCTACTTGGCTGCGAACATGGTCCTCACCTCCACACTCCTCACCTGAGGGTTGTGTCCATTCTTTTATTATTTTGCCTATCCTCCATATACTCCAGAGTATTTATGAGAACCCAAGTCAGCCTGCAATCCCTGTGCTCAAAAGCCTTCCCTGGCTTTGCAAGGGACTCAGCCGGCAGTGACACTCAAGGCCATCTGAATTTGGGTTCCCACTGCCTTATCTTTTCTACAAATGTAACCCAACCTGCAGCAAATACAATGCCTACTGTGACTGCTAGTAACTGAGGTCGGCAGACTGCAGTGGGCATGGTGAAAAATGAAAAGCAAAACCTGTAATTCTGGTCCAAAGAAGTGTGATTGTATTAGACACCAAAGTGAGAATGCTGAGTTTGCAGGATAGAAGGTTCCTGGTGCGGATAGACTAACCGGCTGCAGAGCTGAGCTTGGGACCCACTGGCGTGCTGTACTGATTCCATTAAAATTGAAAATACGTGTCCCATAACTACAGGCAATATAGAGCTTTAAGAAAAAATATAACAAAAGTAATAAAGAGCCATTGTGTGCCACACAAAAATCTTTTAATACGTTGCTAAAGAAAACACCAAAAATAGTAGAGACAGACAAAAGAAATCAACACAGTTTGGGAAAAAGAAACCAGAATACATCAGACTAGACGTGAAGAGATGGTCAAACTCAGTAGCAAAGAAGGAAATATCAATTGAAATATCCCGGAGACATAGTTGCACCCACTAGATTGGAAGAAAATACTCTTGCAAGTGAAGGTTTTCAAAGCTACAGAGGAGCAGTGCACAGCCCTGGGGAAGGGAACCTGGGATAGAGTGCAGGTGTGGAGCCCAGGACTGCTCTTGCTCACCCACCTCCCCAGGCCCATCACCTCCCCAGGCCCATCACCTCCTCAGACATGGCTCTTTGTCACATAGTTCACGATTTTCAAGGATGTGCCACGGCTTATCAGGCACAGGAAGACGCGGAGAGAAAATACAACTTCAGACTTTCAACTTTCCTATCTATTCTTTCCTAAAAGTGAAACGCAGGAAAACGCCCACTGTTCACTCATGTCTCGAACAGTTTGTTCTTTGCCTCCTCCCATTTGACAAACAGTCTCCGCGTTCCACTACACAGAGCACTGAATTCCCAGAGCAAACACTTCCAGGGACCTTTTCCCTTCTCAGTAACCGGCAACACCCTGGATGGACATCAGCCTGCATTCCAGAGTGGGATCAAGGAAAGGGAATTCTCAGCTAAGCCAAGCCCTCATGGCCAGCCCCACAACCAGAAATAACAGTGTTTTGGCCAGACAGGTTTTATTGGTATATCCAGGAATACACACACACGCACACACAATACACACATGCACACATACACACACATGCACAAATATACACACAAGTGCACACACACATACGCTGTATTGACTGATACAAAGACATGCCTCTGCCTACTCTAAACTTTGTTGTAGTGCCTTATCCTACATGTGAAAACTTCAGGATCGTCAACTATAGGGCCAATTTGACATATCAGTTTCTCCTTTAATAGTCAATGATCTACAATCTAAAAGCTGTTTATTATGCCAATTATAATGATCTTAAATGGTATTGATTTTATAAAATTTATAAGATATTGTCACCTTATAAACCATTAACTGTGTCTATTTCCCCTGGGTTATGTTCTAATGCATTTTCAATAAATATATATCCCCTTTTAAATAGATAAATAGGAGGCATTTGATCATGATGTCCAATAAAATTACTAAAGTTATTCTGAGTTTCAAGGACTTCTAATGAAAGACCCGGATAAATCCAGACCCCTCTAGCAGAAAAAATAGAGCCAAAAATTTAAGCAGGGAGAGAAGAATCAAAAATCTAGATTAGCCGGTTCAGTGACTCTGTTTCAGAAACTAGCTGAAGATAAAGTTAGATTATAATCTTGAGAAACAGGGAGTTATCTGCTTGTGATTATCACTGGTATTTTCGGAATTTTCCAATGATGCTCTCTCTACCCACTTTGGGTTATTGGGCTACGGCTTCTTCCCTTAAATACCCCTTCTCCAAGCTACTCGGGGTCAAACTCCTCCCCTGCGTGGAATATGAGTCTCGGCCCCAGTGCACTGGTTCCTGTCAATAAACCTCGTGTGATTGCAGCAAGGACAGTCTCTCATGAGTTCTTCGGAGGTTGTGTTATCCCAAGATTTGAGTGAGAGTCTCCCCACACTGGGGATCTTTCATTTGGGGACTCATCCAGGATTGGTGACAACCCTCGTCTCCGAAGACCCACTTGGAGGTTAGACATTGTCTGTGTGTCTGTGTCTTTTTGTTTCCGTGCCGGCTGAATTCAGGTTCTGTACAGGTTCTGTATTTTCGGTTTTGGTTTTGTAGTAGTTTGCGTCTTGGGAGGAGACAGAGGGAGATATAAGCAGATGTGCTAGGAGATCACCAACTGCCACCCTGGGAGATTTCCCGGGAGGTCAGAAGGGACCCAGGGACGCCTGGAAGATTCCCATCTGGGTGCTGGTGAGGATATGGAAGTTCTCCTGGATTGGAGGAACTATATGCCCTCTCCGCTGTCTGTATTTCTGGAATGGTTTTGTCTGTCTCAGTGGAGATGAACATTTATTTGTTTGTGTGTCTTGTGTGTCTTCAGTCTTTTGTTTTGTCTTACTTGTGACTTTGACAATTGGGACAGACTGTGACATTGACTCTGGATCAGTGGTTTTGTCTTTCTAAGTTTTGTTAAACCTTTGTCTGTGTGTCTTTGGTCTCAGTTTTGTCTTACGCGCAGGTAGCGTGTTCAGTTCTCTGCTGAGATACACAGGTGGCATTTCTCAGTTCTGTGGTATGACACTCAAGTGGAGTGGTCAGTTCTCTGTAGAGACATGTGGATAGCGGTCTCATTTTGATAGCGAGGCAGGTCACACCTGCGAAGCAGCTTGAAGCTGTGTCTTTGGTTTGTTTGGCGCCTTTGTTCTGTATGTCTGTGTAATGTGTGTTGTGCTTTTGTCCTGACTTAGACCGACCCTGACAAACTCAAATCATGACTTCTTTGACTTTGATATTGTGACCACTTACAAGACTTTAGAAATAGGGCCATAAGCATAGGGGTATACTTCATAAAAAAAAAAAAAATTCAGCCTCGGCCCCAAGCACATGGCTGCAGAGCAGCATGCTTGTATGGATGGCTGGACTATTCAGCCTTGCTGTTATCGAGGCTGCCAGACACAGTTGTAGAAGGCAGATGTACCCCAATAGAATTTCAAACACTAAACAAAAAAATCTGAGGGTAATCCCTATGGCCTAAAGAGGTTAACAATCTTTTTTACCACCCTGCCCTCCCTATGCACGCCTCGAACCTCTGGTCAAAGCTGACCAAGGCTTGGCTCCGCACGTGAAGAACTCTTTCAAATCCTATGGGTTATAAATATCTGTCATCATTTATAGGAGCTGGTTACAAACTATTGTTGGTTAATGTAAAAAAAACCCTATTGTTGGTCTCAAATGTTTCAAGTGGTACAGGATTTTATGTACTGTTCTTTTAAAAAATATATTTAATTTATTTATTATGTATACAATATTCTGTCTGTGTGTATGACTGCAGGCCAGAAGAGGGCACCAGACCTCATTACAGATGGTTGTGAGCCACCATGTGGTTGCTGGGAACTGAGCTCAGGACCTTTGGAAGAGCAGGCAATGTTCTTAACCTCCGAGCCATCTCTCCAGCCCCCCATGTACTTGTTTAAAATGTAGCCATACATCCCCCACTGAGAAAACCACAAAAAAGACTTTGGTAAGAGTTTTTATGTTGTCTAAAAAGCAAGAGAGATTTTGGTTAAAAAAAAAATGTGTAAACAGAAATGGGCCTTATCTAGTTTCCTGTGTCTGTTTTCAAGGTCAAACTTGAAGCAGGTTGGGAGTGACTGGCAGTCTATCGCCACTGAGCTCTCAGGGTCCTGCCTCAGCGTGACGTGCCCTGCTTTGTTGAAGCCTTTGGGAGGCCTGTCCCCTTCAGAACAGAAAAGGGTGGTATCCTGTCTCTACAAGTCCTCAGACTGTCCTCCTGCCTGATACTCCTCTTTCTACCCAGCCATTATGTCCCTGTCTCACAGTCTAACTTCACATGGAATAAAAACTAAGTGTCTGTGGACATGAAAATGATTGACTTCACATACTCAGAAACCATGTGGGGACCTGAAGAAACCTCTCAGTTCTTAAGAATGCTTGCTGCTCTTCCAGAGGACCTGAGTTTGGTTCGCAGCACCACACAAGGTGGTTTGAGAGCACCCCTAACTTCAGCTCTGAGGAGCCTGACCCCTCCTCTGCCTTCCATGGGCGTCTGCACACAGAGATACATAAATAAAAAAAATTCTTTAAATACATATATATTATAATATATACAATATGAGTGGAGCTAAAAATGATCAACCAGAGGTACATGAGGCAAGAAGAACATCAAAACAACAAAACCAATGAAATATATTTTTTGACAAGAGAAGACAGAATAATTTTTAAAGCAGGCATGGATTTAACATTACATCCCCAGTTCCAAGGGGGAAGACAGATGTGGATTCCAAGTGCTTGCTGGCCATTCAGTCTAGCCAAAATGGCAAGATAGCAGTCTGCACACATGCAGACACCCATGGAAGGCAGAGGAGGGCCTGAGCTGTTTCTTCAGGTCCCCATGATTTCTCACCGCTTCAGGAGAGACCCTGTGTCAAAAATTAAAGTGGGGAGCAATAGCAGAAGGCCGACATGGACTCTGTCTTCACTCATGCGTGAACACACATGCACGTGAGAGAGACAGAGACAGAGGAGGGAAATGAGCAGCGGATAAGGGAGCCCTGAAGGCAGAGGCAGTCCTGCAGGAGACGCAGCAGGAACTACAGTGGCGAAAAAGACAGTGTAATGAGAATCTGCAAATCAGAGGCAAAGAGTTTATGTCATCTGTGTCGGAAAAACGGTGTCATGTGACTTCTGCACCCAGGAATATTTAAAAAATTTAAGCAACCCAGTTAATATTTAAACTTGCCATGTTAGATGGACATTTACACACATGAACATAAAAGAAACAGGGAAAGAGTGTATTTCACCAAATGCTCTCAGAACTGTGACAAAGCCCCAGCATATATTAACTTTGAAAGGAAGTCTCAATAAATTCTAAAGTGATGTACCGTTCCCGTCACAGTCTGTCACCAAGATAAAACTAAATCAAGAAATAAAACTGAAAGAATACTTTCTAAACACTAGCATCTGCATGACGACCTCTGATTGGCTCTCGTTAGTAACCTCTGATTGGCTATTAAAACGGGAAGAAGGAACTGATTCTCCGGTTCGTTCCCTCCAGGGCAGCCAGCTGCTTTCAGAACCTGGGATCCAAGCGAAGTACAGCGCCGCCTCAAATGGTGACAGTGACACAGCATGACCACTAGATGGCAGGGTTGCCTCACATTTATCCTCATTTAGCTGCATCCCTATCATAAAAAGTAGATCACATTTCAGATTCAGTTTTGGTCCCTTCCAGGTTTATCTCAAATAGCTAATAATGAAAAAACAATACTATTTATGGTCAATAATTTTATTATTCCATACAACAAATATTTTTCTCAAACAGACATTTTCTAAGTCTGCATATTTCCTGTTACTTTCTTAGTTTGCTGAAGCATTTTTGGGTTCCATGGCGATAAGAGAAAAACATTTGCTGTCAGCTAAAGTGTTAGGAAGAGAACTGGTTTTAAAGAACTGAAGCTTTCTAGATTGTCTCTAATTTGAATATATAGTAAACGATATTGTCAACACAAGTATATAGATGCATGGAGAAACTGGTCTTCAAAAAATCTATCTTGTGTATTTTCATCCTATCAAAAACAAACAAACAAACAAACCAGAAACAAAACAAATAAGTGAGAAGTTAATCTATTTTTAAAGAGTCTACAGGAGGAAACCACTAGTCAGGAAGTTGCTCCTGTCTATCCAAATCACCCCTGCTGAAGCTTCCTCTAGCAGAGGCTTGGGGAGGATGAAGGTCTCTGCAGATAGGGATCGCACCTGCCTGGCATGCTGGGGTGTGCCTGTGAGGAAAAAGGGACCTCAACCAGTCACAGAGGTGGGCGCGACCTCAGGTAAACCAATGGCTCCAGAGTTGTCATAGAAAGAAACTCTCAAATAAAAGCCTGACATAAAACGGGGTGAGTGCAATTATAGAAAAAGAAGCCATGAATTTGAAGAGACCAAGGGGCTTGGAGTGAGGATGAGGAGATGGAATAATTATTCTCTCAAAACGAGAGAGAGACAGAGAGAAATCCTACTTGAAGTTCAAAGATAAAATCTTGAAGTAAAGAGATAGCGGTATTGAACATAGTTAACAAGAGATGTTCTGGAATCTGCTACTGTTTTTTAAAATAAATGTGAACAGACATTAGAGGAAGCGGGATGCTAAAGTCAAGACATTAACCAAAAATTCCTTCCTCCCAGGCGTGGCCTGTGATGAACTTTCAGGATCAAAACTGGGACTGCGCTGGCCTTGCCTGCTGCCTGCCTCTCGCTCTCCACCCCTCCCCTTTTCCTCCCTCCCTCCAGCGCTGGACAGTGCCCACACCCAGGCCTCCCTCCTTCCCCTTTTTCCTTTCTTTAAGTCCTCCCATCTTTTTCTTCTTTCTCTCCTTTCCTCTCTCTGCTTTTTCATGTCCTTTCCTCCTTCCTTTCTTTTTTTGTTGTTTTTATTGAGCTATATACTTTTCTCCACTTCCCTCCCTTCCTATTCCCTCCCCCTCCCCTCTCTCACAGTCCCTATGTTCCCTTACTCCCTCCTTTCTTTTTTAAGTTATAAAACAACCACACTTACCTTGAGAAGAAAGTTCAAACAATACAGGCATAGCAAACAGTGAGCAGGACAAAGCATTGCCACTGGCTAACCCTCCTGGACTCTCTCTAGACAGCATGCTCAGAGAAGGCCAGAGAAGGAATCCATTTCTACACATCATCTGGGCCAGCACTGCCCACTCCGCCCTGTGGGCTACTTTGCACACTGAAGCATCCCAGGATTGAATATGTTTGAAAAGTTCTACGGGATTGGTTGACCATTTCCCCTTGACCACACGTAAACCCTGCCATTGGCTGGTTGCCACTCCCCACACTACAGAGAGGTTTCTGTCTCGTGTCACATTTCATGTGCTTCTGTGAAGTGGATTCCATGCCAGGCTGTCCTGAGTCTCCAGGATGTCAGACTTCTTCAACTCTATCGGTGGATTAGAAATCATTGCTATTTTCACAGAACAGGCCAATACAGTATAGATGCTGATGTGGGCTCTTTGCAGTCTTAAACAGGCCTGGGCTGCACAATGCATTCCAGGTCAGTATAAGACCATCCAGTGAGACCAAGTCTTGGGAAAACAACCAACTAAACAACCAACCAACCAATTAACCAACTAAACAACCAACCAACCAATTAACCAACTAAACAACCAACCAACCAATTAACCAACTAAACAACCAACTAACCAACCAACCAACTAACTAACCAACCAACTAACCAATCAACTAACTAACCAACCAACCAACAAAAAAAAAAACTAAGAATAAAAACAAGGCAGACAATAAGGACGACAGAGAAAGAGGAACTTGAGAATCTCCAGCTAAAGGGAACTTCTCTTTTCTTCATGTTTTATGAAAATGTGGCATTTATGAAGTCTATTTGTGGTTTGGTTTGGGGACATTCTACGAAATCGGTATATGGTGAAGGTCATAAAACACCTATGCGGTACATTCCGTGAGGATGGTAAGTGGGGTGAGCAGTATTTCTTGCTTTGGAAGTTTGTTAGTACCCTCTTCCCAGAACTCTCAGCCTCCTTGAACAGTCTCCTTCCTGTTTCTGTGGACCTGTTTTGGGTTCTTTGATTACATGCCTCAGATGGAGTTGCTGAGAGACAGGTTTCTAGGGGTAACTCCCCAGCTACGAGCCAGCAGAAACAATGGAGGTGCTTCCATTTCAATCCCCTGCCACCTGCACAGTTGCCAGGTGTTCCGTGGTCTCCCCAGCTTCTCACGTGGCACAAGCTGGGGTTTTAATTTGTTTTGTCCTAATTCTGCAATGGCTAATGATGTCTGAGAGTCCATCATTGTCCGTTTCCTTCGTCCAATCGTGTTCCCGTGTTAACTCCTGCTTTAGAACTGTTTACTGAGAGGAGCCACCCTGCACGTCCGAGGAGACTTTCATCAGTTATGAGGATTAGAATTCTTTCCTGTCTTGAGCCTATTATTTGACAACAGATTCTATATTCTCCTCATGCTTTTTCTAATAACTTTCTGGTTTTTACTTTTAAGCTCACATCTACAATCATCTGACTAATATTGTGTGAAGTGGGAACCAAGGCTCCTTCGTATTTTTCTTTGTATGAATGTTAGGGACTCGCAGGACTGCACGCTTGTATGCGCGTACATGTGGAGGCAAGAGGTCAACTTGAAGTGCTGTTCCTCACATCATCCACACTGGTTTTGGTTTTGTTTTGTTTTGTTTCAGTCGGGGTCTTTTCCTGGCCTTGCACGGGCTGATGAGGCTCAGCGGGCCAGCCAGTGAGCCCCGGGACTTGCCTACATCTGCCTCCCCAGCGCTGGAATCACAGGCTCGTGGCCCCAGTCCCAGCTTTTTATATGGACGCTGGGACTCACACTCAAGTCCTAGCCTGCACAGCTCATTCCCTGTGAGCTGGTTTGGTGAGGTTTACCGTCTCTGGCAAATAGAGACTCCCTTGCCATTTACGGAAATGAGAGAAGGGTGCTTTCGTTCACTTTTGGTGAGTGCATAGAACAAATCATAGGCAGGAAGCCCAGGTAAAGGAATTCAGTGACGCGGGAAGTTAAAGGTGTTTATTCTGTGGGCTGTAGTTTGGAGATTCCTGGTTGGACCATGGAGTTCTGGGTGGGTGCCATACCACACAGGACACAATTTTAGCCTGCCCTGGGATGGAGTAGAAGACTAACAGATTCAGTGAGTGTACTTCACCGGCAGCCTTCTGCAGGGCCTGCCCTCTCTGCTGGGGCACTGACCTTCCTGAGGGCACAGTCATGGCCACTGTCTGGCAAGCATGAAAAGCAGATAATGCATGAGAAGGGGATGTGCCCCGGGGGAGAAAATGCACTCGTTCAAGGAATTTTCTGGTCAGGGATGTCGCCCACGTCTTACGTCAAGGTCAAGAATACGTGCGGTGGTCTTGAACCACGCATATTGGGCTGAAAAATATAAGGCATGGTTGTTATCAACTTGTGGGCATAAAAATATTCCTAGAAATCAGCAACTATTTAGTAGCAGAGCACAAATGAGGTAAAAATTTGTCCTTGGCTACACAGTTTTAAATCAACTTTTAAAAGCTTTAGATCATTAAAATTGATTAGAATGTCCTGCAGACTGTTTTCAAAGGCATTCCAGACTCTGAAAAGGGGCCTGCAAGTCGAAGAAAATGCAAATCCCTGCAAGGGAGGTTGCAGGGGGGTGGAATGATTTGGGGTCCTGGGTTTGTCACAAAGTAGTTGAGTGACCTTTCACCTCTTTCTCCAGCTCTCAGACATGTATTTCCCCATTTGTTTACCGAGCAGGCACTGCTTTGATGAAGAGTCCCAGTGTCACCAAGGTTTAGCTGTTTGTCATCATCCCTTCCCACCCAAAAAAGATTTGCACGCTTTCTTATTCAGAAAATATGAGCATGAACCTCTGCCATCCCCATGGCCACAGCTGCTCCGCTCAGTGTGACAGCTGTGGCATTATGCAGGAAGGGGAGACTGCACCCCAAGAACTCCCTTGTGAGGCAGCTTTCACTGTCCGCACCGCCACTTCAGAGGTCTGCACACAAAGAGCTCTGTACCACTGGGACCATCACATTTCATAGTCAGGAAGTCTGCTTACCTCGGCTCAAGGGCATCTCAAAGATGGCATCCTGGGGGCCATGCCTCCTAGTTAACTGTGGTTTAAGGAAGGTAACACAAGTTTAATGGTAACCAGACCCACCATGGTTATGTGCATAAGACAGCAGAAAGAACAACCCTAGGGTGTATCTTATGGCTAAGTAAAATTTATTTCTATTATTCATCAATGAGAAGTAATCCTTCCCACTAGTTCCTTGTAAGGGCATGCCAGCGTTTCTTAAATCCTAAGCGTGCACCCAGCTGGCAGCATCCTCGCTCACGCAGACGGTAGTGATAATCATGTAGGTCTGCAAACGTCAGGAAGCTAAATCCTCGAGAGGACAGCACCACGTTCATTTTAAGGAGCACATACATAACTGACTTTCCTGGCTGCGGGCTAGCATCTCCTCAGGGTGGCAGCCGAGCTCCTTCAGGACGATTCCTGTGAGTCCTGGCTGAAATGAAGCACTGGAGAACACAGAAAATGATTAACATTGTCCCCCAAAAAACATCGGTGTCTGGGTGATTATTTTCTAGGAGATTTTGGTCTATCACATAAGAACTCACTATCACGCATGCAGCCTAAAATACCACAAAGTCGTGTTGAGCCCCTTGGCACACAGCTAAACTCTTTGCATATATTTTTAGTTTGTTCTTAATGTTCCTATTCCCTCTCAAATCTCTTTCTTGGGAGAGAGAGGAGGATCCACACTTAAATTTAATAGAGACAACGCTGTGTGTTCACCACACCCACTCCGTCAGGAACAGCTTCCTGTGTGAGGTGGGAGTTGAGGCGTATTAATTTGTCCCAGACTATACCAAAATTAAGCTGTTCATCTCTAAAACATTCCACGATTTCAGCTGCGAGAGGGAACTTGTTCAGCCATGTTATGGATTCGTCCCGTGTCCTTAACAAGGGAGACCGCCTCCATTTCCCACAGTGTGGAGAGCTAAATAAATACTCTCTCACAGTCAATGCAGAGGTAACTTTTTTTAATGGATAAAAAAAAAAAAAGAAAAGCCGTTCTGAGAGTCCATCGCTGTTCCAGCACCGCCATTCAGAGAGGGGCTTTTGTCTCTCTCTCAGTGGGAGCTGCCATTTTAATGGGGCCTCCAGCGGGGCCTGGTTTGACGGTGTGAAGTAGGCCTGGAAGAATCTCGGAACTTTTTTTTTTTTTAATTTAGATTTTTGGTTAATTTAACCATAGTAGTTTCAAAAGAACTGCAATGTTAAAGTGAACCCACAGAAAGTGTCTCCGAGACGCAGCTACCAGATCATTCCAAGGACTCTTTTCTGAAGCTCTCTCGTGTGAAAACCGGTGTCTTGGTCGAACAGGCCTTCCGAGCTCCCTACCTCGCGACCCCCAGTCTATTTGCAAAGAAGAAAACCGGGGAAGAGTTCATTCTCAGAAATATGCATAAGTATACACAGACACAAACACCCACCCTGAAACCAGATGAGCCGACTGGTGAGGCCAACCCAGGGTTTGGGGCTTTGTGGTAATTCTGGGGTTTCCCTCCTGCCTGAGTCAGACTCCACGGTATGTGAAGCCCTCCCCACCCCAGAGCTCCCGGGTGCCAAAGCTTCACTCCACACTCTTGCCCCACGTGAGGATACCAAACTCCTGGGCACACTTCCCAAACTGCTGCTCTGGAGCTGGCCGGATGGAGCCTGCAGAGCCAAACCTGAGGGCGGTCAGCTCCCCGAGGGTGGCGCTGACAGGCGCTTTGCCTCCGCGGTACCCCGCAGCCACACGCTGACTGCGCCTGGCAGCGGTGAGCCCAGATGCCAACCACTGGAATGTGTTTTATGTTCCCGCGCCTCTTCCTGGACTGCCTGGGGGAAGGCTCTGGCTGGGCCTCGTAAGTGAGGCATTGGGTGGCAGCAACTGGGGAACGGAGGTGCCCTCAACCTGTGAGAGCTTGTCATCCTTCGGAAGCGCTTATCCCCGGATGAGCATCTGATCCTCTTTGTAGAGCTAAAGGCCCAGTGTGTAGCCTACTGTATGGATCTCCCGTGTTCAGGAAATTCATTGGCTGTTTCTTGCAAAGAGTGAGTGCTATCATGTAGAAGTGAGCACCACACACACACACACACACACACACACACACCACTCAGGACTAGAATCATTCTGGAGGTATGCAATTAATTTTGTAGTATTTTTCCATGATTCTGGTATCTGGAAGTCCACACAAAGATACACAGAAGTCAACTGACAAAATCGTTCAAAGGAAGTTCTTGAGTAGAAAGTGGAAGGAGAGAGTTGCCCTCTTGAAATTAACTTGAAGTCAGCTTTGTTTTTTCTAATAACCAGGCTGCCTAAGACTGGGAAAGGCCAAGGCACTCAGAGCTACACACAGCAAGAGACAGCAAGAGCCTTCTAGGTAGTGTGGATGGTCTGAGGTTACTTTTCACATAAAGTTTTAACTCTTTCAATTGATAACGTGATATCATGCCATTGGTGGCTAATCCATTTTTTTTATTCAGATTTATTTGTTAGATGTAGTTACTCTCAGGTTTTTGTTTGTTTTCTTTTTCTCCTTGTTGAAGTGGTTGGTCCAAAGGTTCCTCAGTCCATCAGTGTGTCTCTTGGTTATGTGGCTAACTTCTCAAATTAAAATATTACCTTCTGCAAGGGGGAAGTGAGTAAAATCTGTAAGATGAAATGAAGGAAACATACAAGGCCCAGGAAATGTAAGAAATTTACAGGGCTCAGGAAAGCCATAAAACTTAACAAGATTTATGAGGTTGTGTCTGACCCATCCCCAAGTTATAAAAGCAGTAAGACATGCAAGGGTGGGGGACTCTAAACCAGCATAGTCTGTAAGTGCAGGGAGATGTATTCAAGGATGCAGGTTTGCTTTGTCATAATCCGTGCTGGAATAAACTCTTCAGTGAAGTAATGTGCATTGAGTCATCATGCTTGTGTAATTAACCCCAGGAAGCCCACTGGCTCAGGATGCTGCATGTGAGTTGGCTGTCAGTGCCCTATCTGGGGTGGGCAGAAATCCTCTCACCTCTCCCCAGGAAAAGTCACACAGTGTAAACCATCACCACCAAGAGCTTGTAATAAAACACAAATTGAATTTTCTTTGCCTTTCTGTACTTCCAACAGAAAATGACAGCTGTATACCAAGAGTCTAGACATATATTTGGCCCTAAGTTATCTACTGCAAACTCAGTATTAGGTGGCTGTGGGAGCTGTAAAGGATGCACAGCAGCTCATAAAATCAAACCTGGAGCAGATGTGCACTACCTTTAAACATGGCTTCGACTGTGAATACATCCATTACCTTCTTGTAAAATATATGACAGTATGATTGGGCATCTCTTGGGTATATTCCCAAGACTGGTATTACTAGATCCTGAGGTAGATTGATTCCTAATTTCCTGAGAAACTGCCACACTGATTTCCAAAGTGGTTGCACAAGTTTTCATTCCCACCAGCAATGGATGAGTATACCCCTTACTCCACATCCTCTCCAACATAGGTTATCACTGGTGTTTTTGATCTTAGCCATTCTGACAGGTGTAAAATGGTATCTGAAAGTTGTTTTGATTTGCATTTCCCTGATCACTAAGGATGTTGAACATGACCTTAAGTGTCTTTTGGCCATTCGAACTTCGTCTGCTGAGAATTCTCTTTTCAGTTCAGTACCCCATTTTTAATTGGGTTAATTAGAAATTTCATGTCCTGTTTCTTGAGTTCTTTATATATTTTGGAGATCAGACCTTTGTCTGATGCGGGGTTGGTGAAGATCTTCTCCCATTCAGTAGGATGCCTTTTTGTCTTAATGACAGTGTCCTTTGCTTTACAGAAGCTTCTCAGTTTCAGGAGGTCCCATTTATTCACTGTTGCTCTTGATGTCTGTGCTACTGGGGTTATACGTAGGAAGGGGTCTCCTGTGCAGTCTACTCCCCACTTTCTCTTCTATCAGGTTCAGTGTGGTCAGATTTATATTGAGGTCTTTAATCCATTTGGACTTGAGTTTTGTGCATGGTGATAGATACAGATCTATTTTCATTCTTCTACAGGTTGACATCCAGTTATGCCAGCAGCATTTCTATACTTTTGTTATTGGGAGCTGTAGGCTGCGTTCCTACTGCCCCGGCTCCCGGCCGCCTGGCTAGCTTATGCCCTGAAATAACAACACACAAACTGTATTCTTTTAAACACTGCTTGGCCCATTATATCTAGCCTCTTCTTGGCTAACTCTCGCACCTGGACTAGCCCATTTCTAATAATGTGTTTAGCACCCCAAGGTGCGCTTACCAGGAAGATTCTAGCCTACATCCATCCTGAGTTGGAGCTTCATTGCGTCTGCCCCAGAGAGGAGAGCTATTGAGTCTGAGCTCACTTCCTCTTCCTCCCAGCATTCTGTTCTGTTTACTCTACCCACCTATGTTCTAACCTATGAGGGCCAAGCAGTTTCTTTATTTTTTAACCAATGACCTCCCCCCATCATTTCCCCTTTTTCTGTTTAAACAACATCAACAAAAAAGGAAGGCTTTAACTTTAACATAGCAAAATTACATATAACAAAACAGTTATCAAGTAAAAATTACAATATTTACATCTATTTTATCTTTATCATAACTAAGGAAAACTATAACTATAACTAACTATTCTTCAACTCTATCAAAGACTCCAGAAAGATACAATATTACCTAAGCAAACAATAAATAAGCAACTTTCAAACTCTAGAAATAACAGAGACATCTCGCTGCCTGGACAGTCACCCAAAGTTCCTCTGTACTGTTGGGGCATCCATCTTCAGCCTACAGGCCCATAGTTTCCAGCAGACATTTCCATGAAGCAGGAAATTTCAAAGGCAGTTCAGTCACTATCTGCTGTGTCCTGCAGAATGTCTCGCAGACTCTTTCATGAATCAGGAACCCCAAAAGATCATCTCACCTTTAGGCAAGTTCAGCAGTCCTCTCTCTGTGGGTTCTTTGTGTCCAGTTTATGAAACAGTCCAGGCAAGAGCAGTTTCTTGCCCAAATGGCTATCAAACTCCATAAAGATCCTCTTCGATGCCCATCTTCTTCTTGAAGTAGATTGGTGCTGCCAGGAGCAGAGTGTCTCATTGTCATGAAAAGTCCTAAGTTATTAAAACATTAAATAGCATATTCCATAGTCTTTGAAAGATATGAAGAATGCCTATCTAAAATATATCTATGTACATCTAGAAAATCTAACATGACTACAAACTTGACTATTATAGATAACTATTCATTAACAACTTATATTTATAACATTTTTACATGAGCTACATAATCACAATACCTTAATCAATATCAGAAATACATATACATATAACAAAATTGACCTTAAATTTAAATCACTAAAGCAAAATCCATATCAATGCAAATTATTCATACCTATATCATATCCCCCTTTAAATGTTAAAGAACATTTATAAACAATATATGGGAACATGGGCGCAGTTTTCTCTCTAAACTGCTTCCTGCTGAATGGGGCGCTGTTATTTAGGTCTTTCATGGTATAACCTGTGTGCTAGATTCATCTCAGTCAGCAGTTGAGTGAAGTGATTTTTTGAAGGTGTTCACAGCAACCCTTCAAGAGGGCGTGGTCTATCATACCATATTGGGATGGAAGCAATCCGCACATCATCTGTGAAAACAAAAGAAGAATCTCTTTTCCAAAGTATCATATCCTTAGATCCAAATTCTGAAGTCAAGGTATTTTCAAAATATCTATGTTGGATTAGTTCAGCAGCATTTATAAACAAATATCTTTTAGCAGCTGTTGCTCCTTCCTCAGCATTCAAACAATTCAAACAGAGCATAATAGCATACAGTATCAAAATTCTCTGTGTATTTTCCATCTTTGTGCGCTTTATTTTAACCTCTATTTCATTTATTTTCACTTTTATTTTTTGAGACGCGTTCTCTGTATATCTTTGACCTGGAATAACTCTGTTGACCAGGCTGTCCTTGAACTCTCAGAGATCCTTCTGTCTCTGCCTCCCAGGCATTGGGATTAAAGGTGTGTACTGCCACACCTTGAAGTCAATTTCCCTCTGCCTCCCAAGTGTTGGGATTAAAGGTGTGTACTACCACACCCAACTACTCTCTTTCTTCCTTTTTTTTTTACTTTAAGAACTTTAACTTTTAGCCTGCATATATTTTTGGTTTTTTTTTTTTGTTTTTTTTTGTTTTTTGTTTTGTTTTGTTTTGTTTTTTGGTTTTTGGTTTTTGGTTTTTTTTTTGGTTTTTCAAGACAGGGTTTCTCTGTGGCTTTGGAGCCTGTCCTGGAACTACTCTGTAGACCAGGCTGGTCTCGAACTCACAGAGATCCGCCTGCCTCTGCCTCCTGAGTGCTGGGATTAAAGGCGTGCGCCACCATCGCCCGGCTTAGCCTGCATATATTTTTAACACACTGTAAATCATTTAAAAATTTTCTTTGTCTTTGAATCTCTCTTTACTGTATATTTCTCTTTTTCTGACCACATGAGTCTTTAATTTACCAAGCAATATCAGTAGGACGAAAGCCGTGGCTTTGACGGCTGGATCCAGCCCATTCCTTGGCTTTCCAGCCTCACGGCAGAGATACCAGCTGTAATCATTTTTATTGTCACAACTCTATGTCATTTCAAGGTCCTTGCCAGCAAACAAGCTGCAGCATTCTGCTCACATATCACACTCATTCGGACTGACTGCCTGAAAGAGTCAGAGTTTGCCCTGGCAGGACAGACCAGAAAGCCAGCATTTTAAATAAAACAGCACAACGTTTTTCCTGCTATGGCTGAAAACAAACAAGCATTCAGTCAGCTTTTATCAACACCATTTAAGTGCTTCGGGGCAGGACTCTTAATGAGCTGCAGGGTTTTGCAGCTAAAGCTGAGTCAGGAAGCCTCTCTTAGATGAGAGCACTTGCTTGCCTCTAGCAAGCAGAGCAGACCTGAGAAATTGCTGCTACCAAGAAAAAATGCTTTACTCTTTTCTTTCCCAAGCTTTCTCAGGCTTTCTGTGGATTCAGTTATAAACACATTGGCGTTTCTTGTTTGCTTAGGTAATATTGTATCTTTCTGGAGTCTTTGATGGAGTTGAAGAATAGTTAGTTATAGTTATAGTTTTCCTTAGTTATGATAAAGATAAAATAGATGTAAATATTGTAATTTTTACTTGATAACTGTTTTGTTATATGTAATTTTGCTATGTTAAAGTTAAAGCCTTCCTTTTTTGTTGATGTTGTTTAAACAGAAAAAGGGGAAATGATGGGGGAAGGTCATTGGTTAAAAAATAAAGAAACTGCTTGGCCCTCATAGGTTAGAACATAGGTGGGTAGAGTAAACAGAACAGAATGCTGGGAAGAAGAGGAAGTGAGCTCAGACTCAATAGCTCTCCTCTCTGGGGCAGACGCAATGAAGCTCCAACTCAGGATGGATGTAGGCTAGAATCTTCCTGGTAAGCGCACCTTGGGGTGCTAAACACATTATTAGAAATGGGCTAGTCCAGGTGCGAGAGTTAGCCAAGAAGAGGCTAGATATAATGGGCCAAGCAGTGTTTAAAAGAATACAGTTTGTGTGTTGTTATTTCAGGGCATAAGCTAGCCAGGCGACCAGGAGCTGGGGCAGCAGGAACACAGCCCACAGCTCCTACTACATACTTTTAGCTCCCTTGTCAAAAATCAGGTGTTCATAGGTTTGTGGGTTAATATCCGGGTCTTCGATTCTATTCCATGGTCAACATCTCTGTTTTTATGCCAATACCAAGCTGTTTTCATTACTGTAGCTCTGTAATAGAGTTTGATGTCAGGGATGGTAATGCCTCCAGAAGTTCCTTTATTGTATAGGATTGTTTTGGCTATCCTGGGTTTTTTGTTCTTCTGTGAAGAATTTTGTTGGGATTTTGATAGCGATTGAATTGAATTTATAGATTGCCTTTGGTAGAACTGCCATTTTTAGTCCCCAAGGTCTAGCTGAAGAGCAGAAGGAGGGAGAAGATGAGCAAGGAAGTCTTTACTGTGAGGGGTTGATCCACCCACTGAGGCAGTGTGCCTGTTCTAATGGGAGCTCACCAAATCCAGCTGGACTGGGACTGAATGAGCATGCAATCAAACTGGCTTCTCTGTATGTAGCTGAAAATGGGGGCTGGCTGACTGAGAAGCCATTGGTAAAGGCACTGGGACTTGTTTCTACTGCATGTACTGGTTTTTTGGGACCCTAGTATATATGGATGCAAAGCTTCCTAGGCCTGGATGGAGGGGGGGTTTGGACTTCCCACAGGGCAGCATTCCCTGCCCTCTCTTAAGAAGGGAGGGGGAGGGAGGGGGTGAGTGGGGGAGCGGGAGGGGAATGGGAGGAGGGGAGGAAGTATAAATTTTTTGAATGGAAAAATAAAAAAATAAATAAAAAATAAAAAAATGACAGTTCAAAATGTTTGAAATTTTTAAAAATTAACATCATTGTCATTCCAACTCCCTAGAAAAAAATTACAGACCTTCTTTCTGGTTTTTACACACACACACACACACACACACACCTGACTTATGTTAGCTTGACTGACAACTTTTCAACTTTATTTTGGTGCACAAGAAATACATATTCAGAAAACTACATATCCTGATGTTTGAATTTTGATATTTTCCCAGGCTAGTCATGTGTAACACTTTACCCTACCAACCCCACACACCTCCTAGTAACTAGGAAGCCAAAGAGAAGAAAGGGCCCGAGGCCCGCTCGCCCCTGTCAAGGGCCTGCCTCCAGGGATCTGACATCCCTCCGAGTCTACAAATGTTCTCCCACTCTCATAACACTGTCCGTTCAGCTAGCAACCAATCTGCAACACACAGGCCTTAGGGGGATCGAATCACAACACTTAAAATGAGCAGCCTTCAAACTGTAAGACTATGGAAGGAGACAGCTCAGCGGGAGAGGTACTTCCCACCAAGAGCATGAGCGGTTCTGTCCTCAGGATCCACGTGGTGGAAAAGAGACTTGATTCCTACAAGTGATCCTTTGACCTTCAAACGTGTACCATGGCATGCGCTTAGGACCACATGTCCACACACACACTGAATAGGTAAATATAACTGAATTTTTAAAAATCAAATTTAAGTACTCAAGCCTAACCTTCAGGAGCTGTGGCATAGCTACACATTTGAGATCCAGATTTCGAACACCTCTTTTAGGGGTCTTACTTTTTCCTCTCTCCTTAATCACTGTCATTCTCAAGACTGACAGATTTGTGTCAGCAACATCATCGCTTTTGAAACCAGGTCTTATACATCACAGGCTGGCTTCCAGTTCACTGTGTGAGCGTCTGATCCTCCTGCCTCGCCTCGCGAGTGCTCGGGTTGCAGGTGTGCAGCATTTGTCTAGTTTCATCCCGTTCTGAGGCTCAGACCCAGGGCATCACGCTCACGCTAAGCGAGCACTCTCCAACACGACCCACGGCCCCAGTTTCCGTTGTTGTTTGCTTGGTTTGATGTTGTTGTTGCCGTTGTTAGTTTGGGTACTGGTTTAGTTTTTGACATTTTGGGTTTTAAAAATCAGATTTTTTTTTTATTACAAGATTGTTTTCTTCTCTCTTCTACAAGGGGGAAAATGTTCCTTAATTTATGAAAACAACCTGCTCAATTGTTTTTATTTCTGTCCTGTCTGTCTCTCAATTTCCTGGGTAAGCACACTTGCTTTCAGCAAGCATTTGCTATAGCAAATAAACTTCAAAGCCATGCAGAATGCGCTCAACATCCTTTGGCAAGAACAGGCAGATCTGGGATCATATCAAAGATGTTACTTGGTGATGCTTTTCTGTGGAATGACTGAGTGGTGAGGCCACGCTTTCCTTTTATCCGTAGGAGTGAACAACCCATTTGTGAGACTGACCTCGTCTAGAATGTCTCATCTCAGGGTCACGGCTGAAGTGGCGCCTCCCTCCCACCACCCTCAGCAGCGTCACTGCATCTGCTTCTGCTCCTCACGTGATTTCTTGCCTCCATCAGTGGTTTTTGTTTTTTTTTTACAACTACAGAAAATGACAAACTTTAAATCCCTATTTTTAAAGAAAAAAACTTTAAAAAGACTGCAAAGACAATGTTTCCACACTTCTCTTTCTTCTTATTTGTACTTATTTTTGTCATTCTGTTGTATTTTACGTGTATAGGGTGTTTTGTCCAGATGTCTGTCTACATAACACATGTCTAACTGGTCTATGGAGGTCAAGAGAGGGTATCAAATACCCTACAGCTGGCGTTACAGGTGTCCCAGCGGTTCCTCTGGACAAGCAGCCAGTGCGCCTGCCCACTGTGCCATCTCCACAGCCCCTTCTTCCCTGGTTTTAGTTGATAGCTTTGGGAAACACTGAGACAAAATCAAAACTTGATAGAATAGTATGATTTCTTATTTTTTTTTCCAGGGGATCCTGTCATTATTCCATTTGATTATTTTAATTTTTATCACTGTGGGAAATGAGTAATAATAAAGTCATTCTTAGTATACTAAAATTTCAAATAAGAAAAAATAATATTACTAAAATTTTATAACGTAAAATGATACAGGATCCCAGGAAAGTATATAGTGATTTTAATGTGCACTAGATTTTTGTTCTATTAAAGGAAACTGGATACATTTTCTCTTGGCCCCGTGGAAGAAAATAGTCACAAAATATCTTTATGAATGGTAATAAATGTGATCAAAATAGAATCGAGTGCAGTGGATTTTGGTGTATTGAGGTTTAAGGACTGGGGTTATTTTATGTGGTCAGCTCCTTTATGGTCACACAAGTTGAGAGTGTGATGATTAGCTAAAGGGGCAAGGGCTGAGACGAGATTTCATTTTAGGCCCCTGAAGAATCAACACCAGGTAAAAATTTAAAATATGTTTATTAGAGTAATTCCCAATGGTAAACAATAGAATCTTAGAAGTAATTTCAAAATTTTAATTTGAAATCATGTCTGTTCTATATATCAATGTCTAACAGAAAAATTAAGGTAAAAGTTAATTAACTTACATAACTAAGTTAGTTGAGTGAAATATTCTGATCCTCAAAGCTGTGGTCTTGCATTCATTCACAAGCACGTACTGACGGTTCGGGTATGCAAAGACCTGGTATTACACATTATGTGATGATATCTCAAAGCATGTCCGGAACTAGGCTGGGGCGTGGCTCTCCAGGTAAAAGCATACACTAGACAGACCTGGCAGCCCAAGTTCAGTCCACTCTCATCCTTTGTTAAGGAACCCATGTAAAAAGCTGGATGTGACAGAATGTTTCTGCAATCCCAGAATTCTCTGGGAGAGACAGGAAGCAGATTCAGGATTGCCTGTGAGACTGAACCGCTTAGTCTGGAGTTGGCCTCATAGCAGCAGACAGAAGAAGAGAGACCCCACTTCAATAACTCCTAAAGCTGCCCTTTGACTTCCGCATATGTGTTATGGCATGTGCGTTCACACACGTGCAAACGTGCACACACACACTAATAGTGATAAATTATTTTTAAATGGCTGAAACAGACATATTATAGAAATATACTACTTAAGAACAGTATATATTTTTCCGATCTTCGGTCTCTAACTTTGAGAACGGCTCTAGGACTTAGGAACGGTATGAGCCGGGGACAATGAGCCTCTGCTGATTTTGCCCATGGAAACTTTTTTTGTCCACACAGTAGCAGGCATAAACAGAACTGTGTTCTTTGTTCTCCTCAATTTGGTTGAAAGATTTGCAACTTCATTTCTTCCAGAAAGATTTTAGTTTAGATATTCTTTTTAAATCTCGTTTTGCCCTGGAATAACTTGCTTTCTTTGTTGATGGTGATTGAAAACTTTGCTGGGTATAGTAATCTGGGCTTGCATCTGTAGTTTCTTAGTGTCTGCAGCGCATCTGTCCAGGACTTTCTGGCTTCAGAGTGTCCACTGAGAAGTTAGGTGTAATTCTGATAGCTCTGCCTTTATATCTTATTTGTCATTTTTCCTTTGCAGCTCTTAATATTCTTTATTCTGTATACTTAGTTTTGATTATTATATGGTGAGGGGACTTTTTTTGTCTAGTCTATTTGGTGTTCCGCAAGCATCTTGCACCTTCATAGGTATATCCTTATTTAAGTTGGGAAAGTTTTTTTCTATAATTTTGTTCAATATATTTTCTTTGCTTTTGAGCTGGAGTTCTTCTCCTTCCATCCTATTATTCTTAGGTTTGGTCTTTGAATAGTATCCCAAACTTCCTGGATGTTTTATATATAGGATTTGTTGGATTTAACATTTTCTTTGACCAATAAATCTATTTTCTCTGTTGTATCTTCTTGAGATTCTCTACTCTATCTCTTGTATTCTTATGCTTGCATCTGTAGTTCCTGCTCATTTGCCCAGATTTTCCATTTCCAGAATTCCCTCAGTTTGTGTTTTCATTATTGCCTCTATTTCAGTTTTCAAGTCTTGAACTGTTTGAACTGCTTGATTCACCTGTTGAAGTGGTTTTTCCCCCCTGGTTTTCTTGTGTTTCTTTAAAGGATTTAGTGATTTCTTCCAATTTTTTGTTAGTCTTTTTCTCCATTTCTTTAAGGGAACTTTTCATTTCCTCTTTAGGAGTCTCTATCATCTTCATAAAGTTATATTTAAGGTCATTTTCATCTGCTTCTTCTGTATTAGGATGTTCAGATCTTCCCATTGTAGGACCACTGGGGTTTGTGTTACCATGGAGCTTTTAGGTTGTTGAATGTATTCTTGCATTGGGACCCACCCATCTCTTCCTCCAATTGATACAGGCAGTGTCTTTGCCTCTTGGTCCAATCCTTGCAGTTTCTGTTTGTGTCTTAGGGAGCCGCTCTTGGTCCACTCTTTGGAGTTGCTATCTGTGTCTCAGGAAGCCACTGGGGTCTCTGGTGATGGCTGGGTTTGGAGGTGGAGTGGGTCTTGGGTCTGATAGATGGTGGGGTTGCTGGAGCAGCCTACCTGCAAGAAGCTTTCCTGCTGGCAACTAGTGCAGCTGAGGTGTGGGGGAAGATCCTAGGGTTTCAGCCCAAGACCTGGGGCCTAGAGACCAGGCTGTCCAGCTGGGGAGCTGGTTACTCACCACTTGGTCTTCTCTGTGCAGATTTACCCAAAGAAGCCAGTTATACTGGAAAGACAATTTCCAGGATAGCTACAAAAGTAAAATAAATTCTATCAATGGTAACAACATAACTAAATCCAGGGTGAAGTATACCTGGGCTACTGATTCTCACTCAGAACATTTCACAAGTTAACTAACTGTGCAGGTCTGCTAACGAAGGAGCTCCTACACACTGCCATTGTCTAGAGGAGTGACCAACCAAGCACTGTTGGCGGCAGCTCTTCAAGACATGAATTCAGTGTGGGCATGTGGAATTGTTGAAAGCCAGTAACGCATCACTGTGGCACAGCACAGTTCAGCCAGTCAAACCTAGCTTGGTTGAGAATGCTCTAAATCAATTATTCTGCTCTCAAGGCTAACAAAATGGTGAGATGCTTGCTATATTTGTCTGCTTCTGAATCACCTCTGAGATCCAAGGAAAGGCCTAGGAACCCCCCCTCACCATTCCTCACTA
Organism: Chionomys nivalis; assembly: GCF_950005125.1. Taxonomy (NCBI): domain Eukaryota; kingdom Metazoa; phylum Chordata; class Mammalia; order Rodentia; family Cricetidae; genus Chionomys; species Chionomys nivalis. The sequence goes on from NC_080086.1 coordinate 198,728,812, forward strand.
GCCTGCTCCAAGGCTGTCCATGACTGACAGTCATTCTGATAATTGCCTAAACTGGCTTCTAAGATGTGCTGACAATAAAACCCTCATTTGCCCCAAATACCAAAACACCAAAAAGTTCAAGTTGTCATAAATAATCTTATACATGCCTTAAAAATAATCACTGGTGGCCGGGTGGTGGTGGTGTGCATCTTTAATCCCACCACTCCAGAGGCAGAGGCAGACAGATCTGTGAGTTTGAGACCAGCCTGGTCTACAAGAGCTAGTTCCAGGACAGCCAAAGCTACAGAGAAGCCCCGGCTTAAAAAAAAACAGAAGAAAAAATAATCACTGGGAAAATTTAATCTCAAATTAATTTTAAACCATCCATGTTATACTTCAGAGCACATTAAATGCATTCAATATTATGCATCAACATACATCAGTGTGGGCTGCTTCACATACATAAAACTTATAATACATGTCATACTTATGTGTTAGTAATATATATTTGTGCAGCAAATTCACTTTTTATAGGCTTTTTGATTACTGGATGATTTCTCAAGAGCAGAAAACATATTTATCATGTGTATTGTTTATTATATTTATTTTTCTCATTCCTAACACAGTACCTGGTACACAGTAGGTACTCAATAAATGTTAACTGGGTTGATAGCGCCTTTATAAAAACTATTAACAGTATGGCTGTGTATAGTCAGAGATGGTATCAAAGTTGATAAATATACAAGAAAAATGTAAATTCTTTATCTCTAAATTACTTGGATTTTTGCTAAAGTGTGTATTAACTTTTTAATATGTTTTAATATGTTACTTACTTCCCCCCTTTCCTGCCTTCAGCCTTTCCCATTTCCCCTCCCTTAAACCCTTTCTATGCCCCTCCATTCTCAAGTTGACATCCTAGTCCTCTTTGTTACTGCTGCATACTGCGTACACATACATGTATATACATATGTACACATACATATATGTAGGTGCATGTACAAATCTAGAAATACAACCTGCTAAATCCATTTTTGTTGTTTGTGTGTATGTGATTTCAGAGCTGATCATTCTTCATTAGACAACCAATAAGGAGTTCATCTCTGGAAAAGGCTAGTTCTTCTCCCAGCAGCCACTGTCTGCTGCGCTTTGTCTAATTTTCCCACCAACCATGTTAATATTCCCATTGATATTGCCATCGTTTCTGTCTTGTTTATGCAGCCATTTCTAGGAGAGGAGGTTTTATTGCAGACTTTCTGGTATTGTGGTTCTTGCAACTTTCCACCCTCTTTTCTTGATGTTCCTGAGCAGTAGATAAAGCTGTTGGTTTTGTTTCCATTGGGGCTGGGCAACCCCATTATCCATCGATCTCTAATGTGAGGGCCCACAGATGTGAGCCTCTTCCACCTTGTCTAAAGGTCAGAGAGTTTGAGATTACTTTTGCTTTTTCAAAGTTGTTGACAACGGGTGTGGCTACAAACAAGAGATCCTGACCTAGGATGTGGTTAATTAGTATTTTGAGTATAGAGGTGGATTCCTTCCACCTTGTTAGTCCTGCTCCTTCAAGGAGATTGGCAGGAGGTTCCGGGGAGTAGTTACCTGCAGGATACTTAGTCTATTCCTTATATCATGTAAATGAAGGCTATTGCCTTCCCCTTCCCTTTTGGAGTGAAGTATATAAACATGTGGAAAATAAACGCAGGCGGGTTCAGTATTCACCGTCCCGGTGCTGTCCTGTGTTTCTACCTTGTATTCTCCCACATCTCTGTTCCTTTTGCTTAATAATTTTAATTCTCACACTCCTACCCTGAAACATGCAAAACCCATCAAGGTTGGACCCCGACAGATGTCACTCCAATGTGTGGTTTATGACACTCTAAATTGTGTCCAGTTGTGGTTCTGTGTGATGGTCTCCATCTGCTATAAAGAAAAGCTTCTCTTTGATAAGGGGTGGCAGCCACACTTATCTGTGGGCATAGGAGAAATATTAAAATGTAGGAAGTAATTGTAATCATTGAGCAAAATGACAGCAGCAGATTCTTTTCTAAGTTGCATGACCTCACCAGCTCTGGGAAACTGGCTAGGTTTCCAGCATTGGGAATATTGTTTTCCTGTTGAGTGGGCCTTACGTCCAATTAGGCAACTGTTGATTGCCTCCAATATGTGAGTGGCACTTATTACAACTTTATGTATATCTCCCATGCTGGTCATCGCTATGGTCCGTAGATACTGCAGCTGGATAGGGCTGTTTGATTGCTTCCTCCCTCAGTACATTGCACAGTATTCTTTTGGTACCAGAGATGCTAGCCTGCAGGAAGGAGGCTTTCTGATCAGATCCAGCTAGAATCATATGAGTCTTGTGTCCTTTTCGGCAATATAAGGTCACCCTCAGCCCAAGTGGTAACCAAAGGCTACATGAACAGTCTATGTTGTTCTGGGAGTTACTTAAACTACTCTGACCAGTCAGTCATTCACAAGGAGGTTTCTTATGCCTGGCACTGAGGATTTTGTTAAACTATGACTTTTGTGGGAAGCACTGTCAGCCCAAGTAGTTTAACTTTCTTCTATATGTGATATATTATATTATATTAGTAATATTGCATATCAATTGATAATATGTTAATATAAGATGTGCAAGTATAAATATGTGTTGTGTATAATTTTGGTAAGTATAAAATAGTAAGATTCCTTGAGGCTTTATAAAACAACCTGGGGCTGTTTGTCCCTCATCACCCACCGTCATCTGTGCTGACTGACTTCCCGCCCTCCTCCCCAGTTTTAACTGTATTTTGTAAATGAAAACATCTTACAAACTCTTTGCCCTTAATTATAGTACATAAAAGTGGGAGGGGAATGATCCTTGATTGCATGAGGGAACGCTTTATAAATAAACTTTGCTACATGTATTAACGTACGGGAAACCTGGACCATTAAAAACAATTTCTAACAGTGAAAGCAAAGAGAAAATGTCCTTTGGTATTTTTCTAGAGTGTACTAGGTTCCACACTCTCTGACTTTCACTCCAGATTTACAATGGCACGGAGACTCACTCCTTACTGGGCCTTCTTTCAGGAAGAGCTTATTCTAAATGCCAAAGTCTTCCACATGTACCACCCTACTGTCTTCAAGGGGCCAGAGATATCTTCAGCAAATCAAGATGCAAAACAGGCTGGGAGAACTGCGTAGAGAAATGAGCAACCACAGCATGAGCCTGTGTTTCATGCACTACTCACACCCCCTCCACCACAGGGAACATTTTGCAGTTCTTACAAACCACATTACCCCAACTTCATTCTTAATTCCAGTCTACCCACCTCACACACACACACACACACACACACACACACACTTGCACAACTGCTCATTCATAGAACCACAAGTGTTCTGGGTTGCAGTCTGCTCTGGGATGCCCCATTCTATCCTTATGAGAAGAACTACAAAGCTCTTCTCTGAAGTCGATTTCATGTGGTGATTTCCCACCAACTCCGGCATTCCCTCGCCCACACAGAAAGAACTTTGTATTATGGTGCCCAGATAGAAACAAGCGGGTGCTGCGGGAGTCCACAGAAGGGTACTAGAGTTTTGCAAGCCTACCCGGGATCACCCTCTCAATCATCTGGTAACACCTTGTCGGAGTCAGAGTGCCTCATGCCCTCTTCCTTAAAGGCTGACTTATTGTTCCTCCTCTCGTCTCCTGCCCTTTGCTCACCTTTCCGTTCTTTCTAACCACTGCATGCGACCCGGGAAAACATTATGCGGTTCAAAAATGTGGTTTTGTCACACAAAGGTGATCCAGAGTCCTTCAAGCCTCCAAATCCGAGCTAATGACCTCTGTGGAATGATTCAATCCCCATATTTTTAAGAATCTGATTCAAACAAAAAGTCATTTTCATAGAAAAGGGAAATCTGAGCCTCCAGCACGTCATTCATGGAGATCCATGTGCCATCACTTGGTCCAGTCCAGAAAGTTCTGGTCAGAAGCTCAGTCTGGCTAGTCCCAGTTGACAGATGATTGTGAGTCCTCCTCTCAAACTCTCTGATCCCCAGTATCCTGTTAATAATAAAACGAAAGGGCAGCCCACCTCCTAGAGTGGACTGAGACTCTCTTAGGAGTGTCCTTCCATGACACCACCTTGTCACCATAGCAACGGGGCTGTTAGTCTTTATGACTTTTCACTCGTTGAAAACCACCAGATTTAGAAAATAAACTACAAATTGCATAAGATTTAGTTGCCATTCCAAAGTTTTGAAGATTTTTTTCAGCATATTTTATTTCAGGGGACATGTGGTGGGTGGTTTCATGTACAGTAACTTTTGAAGGACAATTCTGTACCTTTTTTTAGTAATTATACTGCTTTGTGTATTTTGGTTTATTATTAGAATAAAAGTGAAGCATCTTGTTTTAGTTACTAAAGGAAATTCTTTTTTTTTTCCAAATCTTTAAAATGTTTATTTACAAGATATGAAAATGTAAAGTTGCAATAGTGAAAACAACATGCTCTTGTCTTAGAAAAAGGCAAGTGAATTAAAGAAATGAATGGGAAATGTCTGCCAGACACAGGCAGATATATATAAATTTATCTAGCCATTTGAAGAAGAACACATGTTAATTTATGTATAGAACATTTCAAGTTTGTGAAACATATGTAGACTATTAAACCACATTGAGAACATTAGTTATTGATTTAAAATAACTTTGATTTATGCCTTAAAGTACACAAAAATAACGTCTAAGAGAGTTTTTTTTTTTTTTTAAATTGCCAGTTTCATTTTTTCAAGATACCTACTTTTATGGATTGACTCTCAGTCATACCATAAACATAGATTTACTGAATTTGAGTCCCTACTCCTTCAGGGAGCCGTAGCCTGAACCTCAATCCAAAGGTCATGTGAAATTAGGACTGGTGACTTCCCACTGCAGCCCACATCCCCATCTCCAGTGGTTCACACAGATCTTTCCCTCCAAACTTCCTTCCCCCAATGCATCCCATTATCCCAGTCCTCAACCACAGCAGGTATTCCCTGAGAACCCGCAGGGCTGTCCTGCCAGGGAAGTAGGCAAGCTAACTTCAGATACTTACCTCTGCCTCTACTCCTCCAAATCCAACCCCACCCCACACCCCTTCCCATGCCCAGCTCTATCGCAGATCACCTGCCATCATCCCAGCCCCCATCTGTAGCAGGCTTTCTCTGGCAACTCACTAGCCAAGCCAGACAGAGAAGAAAGTAGGCCAGGGAAGCAGGCAGGCAAGCTTCAGAACTTCATTCTCCCTCCTCTCCTCCAAATCCAATCCCCAGTCTATTCCTATCTGTAGCCTACTGTCTGTTGGGACCTCTCCTCACTCTCTGCCCCCATTCCCAGCAATCTACACATATTCAGGTAGAATAACCTGCTCTCCTCCCTCCCAGTCGATTCCCGTTCCTAAAATACATTTTACCAAGAGCCCCCAGTGACCACATTTATCAAGATCCCAGAAGAATTTCTTACCAGGTAAGTTACAGTCCCCGCACTCTTCAAGAACAGAGAGGGCAACAGAAACCAAGGAACAAAAACATCCACCCATCAGACAAGACCAGATTACAGCCTTTCCAGATCCAGGGGCTGGCAAGCTTAAACACGTAGTCAGTAGAAACCAGAACAATGTATCTCCATAGAGCCCAGCAACCTACCACAGTAATCCGTGAGCATTGCAACATAGCTGAGGTACAGGACAAATGCCTTAAAACAGCCTTTATGAATATGATGGAGGTCCTTAAAGAGGAAATAAATAAATCTATGAAAATACAACAAACCAGTGAAAGGAAATGAATAAGACAGTTCAAGACCTGAGAAAAGGAATAGAACCAAAAAAAAAGAAAAAACAGGGAAAAATCTAGAAATGAAAATTTTAGGAACTGGAACTAGAACCTCAGAGGTAAGACTCTAAGACTCGCAAAAATAGTATCAGAGACAGAGAGACAGAAAGAAGAGTTCCAGGCATTGAAAACATTATAGAAAAAAGAAATACCTCGCTCAAAGAAAATGTTAAATCTTAAAAAAGAAATCCTGGCACAAAATATTCAAGAAATCTGGGACACTATGAAAAACCAAACCTAAAAATAATAGGATTAGAGGAAGGAGAAAATAGCAGCTCGAAGGACCAGAAAATATTTTTGACAAAATCATAGAAGAAAATTTCCCTAAACCACAAGAAGGAGATGTCTATAAAGGTATAAGAAGCATGCAGAACACCAATTAGATTGGACCAGAAAAAAATTTCCCTCAGCACATAATGATCAAAACACTAAATGTACAAAACAAAGAAAGAATATTAAACGTTGCAAGGGGAAAATACCAAGTAATGTATAAAGACAGACTTATCAGAATTTGTGGTGGTTTGAAAGAAAATGGTTCCCCAAAGAGAGTGGCACTACTATCAGAAGGCGTGGCTTTGTTGAAGTAGTATGGCCTTGTTGGAGGAAGTGCGTCACCATGGAGGTGGCTTTGAGGTCTCATATGTGCTCAAAATACTACCCCGTGCTACATTCACTTCCTGTTGGCTGCAAGATGTAGAATTCTCAACCTACTTTCTATTGCCTGCATACCAACATGTAGCAATTTCTTCTCCACTACCAGTCAGCCGGCTTCCACGCTCCCTGCCATGATGATAATGGCCTAAGCCTCTGAAACTGTGAGCCGCCACCTCAGTCAAATGTTTTCCTTTATAAGAACTGCCGTGGTCACAACCTCTTCACAGAATTAAACCTGACTTCTCAATGGAACTCTGAAACTCAGAAGGGCCTACAGACTCTGAGAGACCACAGATGCCAGCCTAGACTACCATGTCCAGCAAAACTTTCAGCCATAATAGATAGAGAATATAAGACATTCCATGATAAAATCAAATTTTTAAAAATCCAGAATTCCTACGGAAAACACTAGAAGGAAAACTCCAACCTAAAAAGGTAAACTACATCCAAGAAGACACTAGGAATAAATAGTACCAGACTAGCAAATCAAAGGAGGGGAAACACACATACCACCACCCCCACCACTACCAACAACAACAACATAACAGGAATCAACAATCACTGCTCATTAATATATTTGAACATCGGTAAACTCAATTCCCCAACAAAAAGACACAAACTAACAGAATAAATCCAAAAATAGGGTCCATCCTTCTGCTGCATCCAAGACACATACCTTAACATCAAGGATAGACATCACCTCTGGAAAAAAATAAGATGGAAAAAGATGGACCAAGCAAATGGACCTAAGAAGTAAGTCAGAGTAGCCCTTTTAATATCTGACAAAGTGGACTTCAAACCAAATCTTAACGGAAGAGATAGAGAAGGACACTACATGTACATCAAAAGAAAAATCCATCAAGAGGACATTGCAATTCTTAGTATCGATGACCCCTACGCAAGGGCACCAAAGTTCATAAAAGAAACACTACACAGCAGGGCGGTGGTGGTGCACGCCTTTAATCCCAGCACTCGGGAGGCAGAGGCAGGAGGATCTCTGTGAGTTCGAGGCCAGCCTGGTCTACAAGAGCTAGTTCCAGGACAGGAACCAAAAAGCTACGGAGAAACCCTGTCTCAAAAAATAAAAAATAAAAAATAAATAAAAAAAAAACCACTACACAGCTAAAATCACACAATGACCTCCACACACTGATAGTGGATAACCACAATACCTCACTCTCACCAACAGAAAGGTCATCCAGGCAAAACTTAAACATAGAAATACTGGATGTAACAGACATCATAATTCAAATGGACATAACAGATGTTTACAGAAAATTTCACCCAACAAAAGGAAATTTAGGGAATCATAAGTACATACTTTAAAAACAACCTGTTCTCCACCAAAATGAAAATCTAAAAAAAAAGGATAATTTTGTTATATTTCACTTACTAAAGTTAAATCAAGATCAGATAAGCAATTTAAACAGAACTATACCTCTAGTGAAATAGAAGCAGTCACTAAAGTCTCCCCCACCCACCAAAAAGCACAGGGATAGATGAGTTTAGTGTAGAATTCTACTAGACTTTCAAAGAAGAGTTCATTCCTATACTCTTCAAATTATTCCACACAATGGAAACAGAAGGAACATTGCCTTATTTGTTTTGTGAGGACACAGTTATACTGATACCCAAACTATATAAAGACCCAACAAAGAAACAGAATTAGACTAATTTCCCTTATGAACACACATGCAAAATTACTCAATAAAATACTTGCAAGCCAAATCCAAGAACATCAAAAATATCATCCACCATGAACAAGTAGGCTTCATCCCAGAGATTCAGGGATGAATCCCAGAGATACATATATTGATAAATGTATTTCACGATATCAACAAACTGAGAGAAAAAACTCATCTCATCTTATTAGGTGCAGAGAAGGCCTTTGACAAAATCCAACATCCCTTCATGATAAAAAGTTCTGGACAAGTTAGAGATAAAAGTGACATTTCTCAGCACAGTAAAGTCAGTGTATGCAAGCTAAATACAACATCAAGTTTAATAGAGAGAAATTCAAAGCAATCCCACTGACATCAGAAAGATTGCCCAATCTCTCGGTAACTATTCAATATAGTACTTGAAGTCTTAACTAGAGCAATAAGGCAATTGAAGGAGATCAAGGAAATACAAAATAAAAGGGAAGAAATTCAAGAATCTTTATTTGCAGACAATATGATAGTTTACATAAGTGACCTTAAAACTTCTACCCAAAATCTCCTACAGCTCATAAACACTTTTAGCAAATTAACTGGATACAAAATTAATTCTGAAAAATTAGTAACCTTCCTATAACAAATGACAATATGAGAAATAAATCAGGGAAACAATAAATTTCATAATATCGTCAAGTAATATAAAATATCTTGTAGTAACTCTAACGAAGCAAGTAAAAAGACAAGAGAAGTTATCAGAAGACAGAAAGATCTCTCATGCTCATAGGTCAGTATTAACAGTAAAAATGGCCATCCTACCGAAAGGAATCTACAGACTCAATGCAATTCCCATCAAAATTCCAACACAATTCTTTACAAATCTTGAAAGGACGATTTTCAGTTTCATATGTAAAAACAAAAAAGCCTAAGATAGTTAAAACAATCCTGAATAATAAAAGAATTGTATGAGGTATCACTCTCCTTGATTTCAAGTTGTACTACAGAGTGATAATTTTAAAAAAGAATGGTATTGGCACACAGACATGTTAATCAACAGAATCAAAAAAAGTCCCAGACAAAAAAATCCACACATTTATGGACACCTGATATTTTTATAAAGAAGCAAGAAATATATACTGGAAAAAAGGACATCTTCAATAAAAGGTGCTGGTCAAACTGGTTGGCTCTATGTAGAAGAATTCAAATAGCCAAAAACTTAACCACCATGCACAAAACTCAACTCCAAATGATCAAAGACTTCAACATAAAACCAGATACACTGAGCCTGATAAAAGAGGAAGTGGGGAAAAACCTTGAACTCTTGAACAGAGGAAAACACTTCCTGAAGAGAACATAAGCATTAAGATCAACCATTAATCAATAGGACCTCATGAAAAGGGAAAGCTTCTATAAGGGAAAGGACACTGTCAATTGAACAAAGAGTCAGTCTATAATAGAATGGGAAAATATTCTTATCAACCATACTACTACTACTATATATGTTGGACATATATAAAGAACTTTAAAAACTAGGTATCAAGAAATCAATTAACCAAACAACAGTGACACATGCCTTTAATCCCAGCACTAGGGAGGCATAGGCCAGGCCTGGTCTACACAGTGAGTTCCAGAATAGCCAAAGCTACACAGAGAAAGCCTGTCTTGAAAAACAAACAAGAAGAAACCAAATAGAGCCAGCAATGGTGGCACATGCCTTTAATCCCAGCACTTGGGAGGCAGAGGTAGGTGGATTTCTGTGAGTTCGAGACCAGCCTGGTCCACAGAGCTAGTTCCACAACAGTCAAACCTATACAGGGAAACCATGTCTTGAGGATCAAAAAGGAAAGAAAGAAAGAAAGAAAGAAAGAAAGAAAGAAAGAAAGAAAGAAAGAAAGAAAGAAAGAAAGAAAGAAAAGGAGGAGGAGGGAGGGAGGGAGGGAGGGAGGGAAGAAGGGAGGGAAAGAGGAAGAAAGAAAGAAAGAAAGAAAGAAAGAAAGAAAGAAAGAAAGAAGAAAGAAAGAAAGAAAGAAAGAAAGAAAGAAAGAAAGAAAGAAAGAAAGAAAGAAAGAAAGAACGAACAAGTCCTTCTAAATCAACATGAGCAAGGCTCATATGAACTCACAGAGACTGAGGCAGCGTGCACAGGGCCTCACGGGTCTGCACCAGGTAGAGTCCTGGAGCTGAAAGAAGTGGACACATCCCTAACCCAGAGCAATCTCCAAATAATAACCATTTGCAAATGCAAACTTACTTTCCTTTATGTGAATTTCACTGGGGAAACAAACTACTCTTAAGGGTAGATTACATGCCCAGCAGTAGATAACCAACAGAAGACAAGCAAAATGTCTGGCCATTCCTTGTCTCATAATGTCATGTCAGGGCTTTCCCTTTTTCTTTTAATTTTTTAAAAATTTTCTTCTTATTTTTTATTTTATTTAGATATTTTCTTCTCTCTTTTTATTCAATAAGTCCTTTGCATATCTATTATAGCTTCTAGTTTAGTACTTTTATGGGAGTCCTATGTGTTTTTTTCTTGAGCTCCTTTTTTCTGTTGGTTTTCTCTAATTCCAATGTGTTAGTTGTTATTTTATTTTACTTTGCTATTATCCCCTAGAAGCCTGTTTGTTTCTTAATGAAATCAGAAAGAGAATAGGTCTAGATGGGAGGAGAAGTAGGGCGGAACTGGGAGGAGTAGAGGGAGGGGAAAACACAATCAGGAAAAACATATTTCCAGTAAAAAGGAAATAAATGCAGAGTAATAAAGAAAAGAAATTAGAGCTGCTTGGATGTGCTGATTTTCCACCTTTCAGGGCGATCTTTGACTTGGAAATTGAACCCTTTCACCGTTTCCCCCTTATCACTGTCATCTTTTCTAATCTCTTCATCCCCTGAGATCCTCTTGCCTATGACTCAGTATGACAATGCACTAATATATGAGGCAAGTTGCCTAATGCACGCTGTCTGCCCCCTACAGCGCGTCAAAGTCCACCACTAGCAGTGCAGGGGTCAGATGCGAGGTCAGCATCTAACTCCACTGAGGTTTCAGGGACTGCTAGCCACAGTGCCTGACACAGTTGGTATGAAACAAAACTCTGATGAATAAATTAGAACCCTTTAGGATTTGGACCATGGTTTAATAAAGCAAATGTCTTCAGTAACAGTTTCCATCACCAAGTTTTCACCTGACTCCAGGTATTTAAATGTGTTTATAGGATGTCAGCCCCCTCTCCACAACACCAGTAGCATGGTGCAGGAATCTGTCTTTCTCATGCTATTCTGATAGAAGGAGGGCAAGGATGTGTGTGCACCCTCAGGGAATCTTCAAGAGACTGAAAGGAAAACAAGAAATGATAATTACAGCTCTCACTTGCTGAGTTCTTACTAGGTGTCGTATATTTAATACAGACTTCATATCAGCACTGTGTTTATTTCCACCTGACAGACAAGGGACTGATGCTTATAGACTTACAGGGATTTTACCAAGGTCGTATAGCTAATGTATGACAATGCTAAATGTTTTCAACAGCAGAGACTTGCTGCTGGACACGATACTTCTGGCCTTTGCTTCTTCCAAGGGGCAGAGGGCTTCCGAAGCAAGCTGAGGCCGGAGTAGGACCTCATCTACTTATAACTGCTTAGAGAAGTCCCAGTTTAGGCCAAAGGTAATTCAGGATCTATTTTTCCTCTTTCTAACTGAAAGTCATTTTGGGATCAACTAAAGATATTAGACCACTCATTTAATTTTGGAGGCTCATAATCAAACCCTGGACTTTGGGCAGCAAGTATTACAGCCCTAAGAATTCTATTTTATTATATGTGATATATATATATATATATTAGTCATTTACATATATTAATCATAATCAAAAAGTCCATCAGCTTTGACGTTAACTCAGCTGCTCACATTGGCTGCTCCTCAGTCTTTTTGAGAAAGCCGTGGGCAAGCACAGAGAATCTCCTTGTGTGCAAAATGTGTCATACGTTCTGTATAGGTGATGAAGCTTCAAAAAAACCCATCAATGCCTGCACCAAAACATGGACCCCAGAACAGAGGTATCTGACACTCCTCTGAGCCTATGTAACCAGCAGCAGAGCTGGTCCACCAGATGTTTTGTATGACGTTTAAATCTGAAGACTCGGAGAGAGGAAAGTAGAATACAGGGAATGATGTGTGTGGAGGGAGGTTCTAGAACTTTACTGCAGCTGTGTGGGAAGGGAAAAAAAGGTGGGAAAAACTTTTTAGGGGAGATTTGTGAAACACACGGGCCCATGCTGCTTGGCACTCTGAGACTAAGACTGATGTCAGCTATGTAGAAGAGTTCCCGATGGCAGTGGAGTGACACAGCAGTAATGTCACCTTCAGAGCTCTGCACTCTGAGTACAAACAGGTTTTAGGGTATGAGGGATCACCATCCTGGGCAAAGTGGCCCCTTAAGTGCTTTCAGGCATCTGAAGTCTACAGAGAAGCTGGAGCAAGATTACTCAATAGGGAGATGAGTGGCCATTAGGTTTCCCCAAGGACTTCTAGGAATACGCAAATAACATCCCTAAGGTGTGGTGTATTTTTATTGGACACAGTTAAAAAAAAAAAAACTGGATGCCTTGAATGATTGCTCAAAATGTGACTCACAGGACTTGGATTGTTAGGGATATAGGCTTTGTGTTACCTAAATGAATTTGAAGAATCACAGATGCGTTCGTGTAAAGTGACTTAGACACTCCAGTGACTCTCACACATTTGAAGAATCACAGATGCGTTTGTGTAAAGTGACTTAGACACTCCAGTGACTCTCACACATTTGAAGAATCACAGATGCGTTCGTGGAAAGTGACTTAGACTCTCCAGTGACTCTCACACATTTCTCTCCTCATCATCTCCCCCCTGCTTATACAACCCCAGCCTTCCTCTTCCTCCCAAACCTTGGTGATGGATGTGTTGAGCTTCTTGGGTTTGGCCTTCCTAATAGTTAAACATTTATTGCCATGAGCTTGTCCACTCACTCATCCACCCAGCTCTGTCCCACTTCTCACAGGTGGAGTCAAACCTAGAGCAAAACAGCATATAGGTTTAGTGAAACAGAGGGTAAAATGTCTGGTTTACATAATACACGTTCTAGGTAAAAAGACAAACATAAATGTCACTTTTAGAACATATGCTTACATATATTATCATTCCTAACATTGTCAAATAATGTTAGAAAGTCCCGTAAAGAGGGAATAGACCATCTGTGAATTATGACATACAACAGCTGTGATCACATTAAGAGGTGCATCACGGGTTCTTCACTTCAGTTATAAGTTGAGTCGTCCCTGCAGGGAAGAGCATTTCACATGCTAAGGTCTCATAGTCAGCCCCTGCAGCATGGTAGGGTCCATCAGAATGGCTGCACACCATTCAGGCTCTCAGAAGAGGGCAAGCGCAGAGGCAGTGAGAACCAGCTACGCCATCCTAGTTGTGCTCATATGATACCCTCCCCACTGTTTCAGCGTAGGATTGCTTGAAAATTTTTGCGTCATCTACAAGTTGAAATGATCAAATAAAGGAAGCAAATAATCCCACTCATTCATCAGAAAAAGACCAGTTCTGTAACCATAGACCACTGTGCTGCTTTGAAAAACAGCTATCAACTAGGGAATGAGTGCCAGAAGGACACCGCAGAAGGATACCCCAGGAGGATACCCCAGGAGGATACCCCAGAAGGATACCCCAGGAGGATACCCCAGGAGGATACCCCAGGAGGATACCCCAGAAGGACACCGCAGAAGGATACCCCAGGAGGATACCCCAGGAGGATACCCCAGGAGGATACCCCAGAAGGACACCGCAGAAGGATACCCCAGGAGGATACCCCAGGAGGATACCCCAGAAGGATACCCCAGAAGGACACCGCAGAAGGATACCCCAGAAGGATACCCCAGGAGGATACCCCAGAAGGATACCCCAGAAGGACACCGCAGAAGGATACCCCAGAAGGATACCCCAGGAGGATACCCCAGGAGGATACCCCAGAAGGATACCCCAGAAGGACACCGCAGAAGGATACCCCAGAAGGATACCCCAGAAGGACACCGCAGAAGGATACCCCAGGAGGATACCCCAGGAGGATACCCCAGGAGGATACCCCAGAAGGAGGCCTGAGTATCTGCGTCTTAACCCCCTTCACAGTGGTCATTGTGCACAATGAAACTTGAGAATTTCCCATGAATTTTGTAGTTCCTATAAAAATAGGAAGAAATGCTTCATGAACAGTGTATATTTTGTTCCTCACAGTAATCTAAGAGATTGAAATGCGTAACTATGAATATTTCTTGTTTTACTTGTGGAGTTTTGGTCTTTTATTTTCTGAAAAGGAGGGTAAAGTAAGCAAATAAGTTAGGAGGAAATCATATATGATAAAGATCTAAAGAAGCAGGTTGTACATTTCCTCTAGGGGGTGGTTACCATGGCAGGATTTACACATATTTGCAACCTGGCTAAGCCTGTTGTGTGGTATCATCCAATCAGAATTGCAGAAGGAAGGATTAGTTTCTTGGGAAATTAAAGAAAACAGCTTCCAAAATATCATATGTCCTTTCCCACACACACAATGTACAAAAAACTATTTAGGTAAGTTCACTTGATGGACGCTGTGTACCCCAACATATTTTCCTGAAAGCCTCTTTGGGCTCGATTGACTCTTAATAGCTTAAAGTGCAGTCCCCAAACACTGCAACAGCTGCAGCCTAATAGAATATGTGTTGAACTTATTCAGACTGTTTATTTATATTTATTTAATAAATAATAATAAATAAGACTTCAAAGTCTTTGTACAGCCCAGAAGACCCCACTGAAGGCACAGGTCCCTGGCACCTTGCGTTACAGCTTACGGTGGAGAACTGCCGCTGTCTCCTTGTCCTGTGGGAGCTCTCCTGAGTGCTCTGCTGACACACAATTTTATTTTCCATCCTATTGGCAAGAACTCAGCAGTAAGGGAAAAATCAGAATTAAAAATTTTAGATAACCAGTTTATCTTTCCCCATTCTGTTGTCAAAAAAAAAAGAAAGGAAGGATGAATGGAAAGAAAGAGAAAAAGGAAAAGAAAGAAAAAAAAAAGAAAAACCCACCTTTGAAAATGAAGGAAGAAATAAAACATTTAGTCAGCAAAGGAAAGTCTCCTGGGTCTTCTTTTGAAACCGTGTGCTTGTTCGGGCAGTCTCCGCTTAGAGTCCCCCCGACACTCCACCCGCCTCTCTGCGATGCTAAGGGAAGACCGAGCACCCTCCCCCAACCTCCGCCTGCTCGGTTTCTCTCCTCTTCTGCATCACTTACTGTGATTCACTCCGAGGACCAGATGGGCTGTTTTCCTGTCTTTTGTGTGAAAAATAGCCAGAACCCCATTTGGCTTTCTTCCCCTAGACGGAGTCTGATTTATGATCCAGAATGAGTTCTCAAAATGACATCCGTCCGTCCATCCATGAGAGGAATACATGTGTCCGTCTGAGGCCACACACTGCTGTGCCCTTCCGCAAACGGCTTCTGTTCGCTCGGCCTCTATTTTCCCATAAGTAAAATGGCAGTGATCGAATCTACTTCACACGCGAGAAAGCAAGGTTTTTTTTTTAATTATTAATGGATTTTTATTTATTTATTTTTATTTATTTATTTATTTGTTTGTTTGTTTGTTGAAAAAAATTTCCGACCGGGCGGTGGTGGCGCACGCCTTTTTTTTTTAATTTTTATTTTTATTCTTTTTTTTTGGTTTTTTGATTAATTAAGATTTCCACCTGCTCCCCGTTTCCCATTTCCCTCCCCTCCTCCCAAATATTGCCCCCTCCCCCCACTCCCCTCCCCCTATCCCCACTCCTCTTCTCCTCCCCCCACACCATTCCCCCTCCCTCTCGATACTGAAGAGCAGTCCAAATTCTCTGCCCTGCGGGAAGACGAAGGTCTTCTATCTATGTCCAGGAAGGTGAGCGTCTAAACAGGCTAAGCTCCCACAAAGCCAGTTCATGTATTAGGATCGAAACCTAGTGCCATTGTCCTTGGCTTCTCATCAGCCTTCATTGTCCGCCATGCTCAGACAGTCCAGTTTCAACCCATGCTTATTCAGTCCCAGACCAGCTGGCCTTGGTGGGCTCCCAATAAATCAGTTCCACTGTCACAGTGGGTGGGTGCACCCCTCGTGGTCCTGATTTCCTTGCTCATGTTCTCCCTCCTTCTGCTCCTCATTTGGACCTTAAGAGCTCAGACCATTGCTCCAAATTGAGTCTCTGTCTCTACCTCGATCCATCGCCAGATGAAGGTTCTAAGGTGATATACAAGATATTCATCAGTATAGGATAGGGTCAGTTCAGGTTCCCTCTCCTCAGTTGCCCAAGGTACCAGCTGGGGACATCTCCCTGGACACCTGCGAACCCCTCTAGAGTCAAGTCTCTTGCCAACCCTAAGATGGCTCCCTTAGTTAGGATATATACTTCGCTGCTCCCGTATCCACCCTTCCTATATCCCAACCATCCCAATCCCCCAAGCTCCTCCCATCCTCCCCTTCTCACGTTTCTCATCCCATTTCCCCTTTGCCCCATGCCTTTAATCCCAGCACTCGGGAGGCAGAGGCAGGCGGATCTCTGTGAGTTCGAGACCAGCCTGGTCTACAAGAGCTAGTTGCAGGACAGGCTCCAAAACCACAGAGAAACCCTGTCTCGAAAAACCAAAAAAAAAAAAAAAAAGAAAATTTCCTCCCCCTCCTCTCCCCTCCCCCCACTCCTCTCCCCTCTTGTTTATTTTCTCCTGTCAGCTACATCTTTCTGACTCCAGAGTGCATCTTCCCTGCCCGACAGTCAGTCCACGGCAAGGAGAGTTTGCAGTTTCTACAATAAAGAGAGACCTTGGTTGGACTAGGCCCCAACCTAGAGGACAATCAGCATTTGAACCGCCGCACAGCAGGACGGCTTCTGGATGGTCACTGAGCTTCAGAAGAGGTGTAGTCAGGGGGGGGACAGGTACCCCTGGGGATGGACGGGTCTGGACAGACTGCCTCCTGAGTAGTTTCTCTGCCTTGAGAAATCTGCGCAGCACAAAAGCTACTTGGAAGGGCGGGTGTGTGTGTGTGTGTGTGTGCCTGTGTGTGTCTGTGTGTGTGTGCCTGTGTGTGTCTGTGTGTGTGCCTGTGTGTGTGTCTGTGTGTGTGCCTGTGTGTGTCTGTGTGTGTCTGTGTGTGTGCCTGTGTGTGTGTCTGTGTGTGTGCCTGTGTGTGTGCCTGTGTGTGTGCCTGTGTGTGTGTCTGTGTCTGTGTGTCTGTGTGTCTGTGTGTGTGCCTGTGTGTGTCTGTGTGTGTCTCTGTGTGTGTGTCTCTGTGTGCGTGTCTGTGTGTGTGTGTGTGTGTGTCTGTGTGTGTGACGACGACGGTCTCTTTAAAACAAACTGCAAGCTCTCTCTCCGTAGCCTGCCAGTGAATCCCAGTCCCGCGAACTTCCGAAGCTAGACAGAGCAGAACAGAACATCTCTTTCCTCTGGATTCTCTTCTAGGCACTAAAACTTCAGTCAGGGCTCCTTAGTCAAGTTCCCTTCTGAATCAGCTCCACCCTGCGGACCTTTGCTGCTTCCGCCTTCTATTTCTACTCTATGTTTACCCTCTGAGATTTCCTTTTCCTCACACCCAAGCAGGCTTAAAGACTCGTTATCTGGACCCACTCCAAAGGGTGTGTTCGTGCAACCAAAAACTTCCTTTTTTGTTTTATCACAACTCCAACAGGCCAGGGAAGGCAGGCAGAGGGAGGGGACAGGTGGAGCGTGGTGGGGGGGCAGAAGAATGAGTCCTCTGGGTTCAGCTGTTGTGTGACTAGATACTGGCAGCAAGCAGAGGAAGTCGAAGCAATCTTCCCAGCAGCATTTGAGATCACTTACGCTCAGGGGGCACAGCCCTTTCTTAGGAAACTCCGGGACACCCAACCCAGTTGAAAGGGCTGTGGTTGACAGGAAAAGAATGGGTAGACTTAACACACACACACACACACACAAGATCCAGTACGACACAGACACCAGGACATTAACTAGTTAATTTTTAGCAAACCCAAATTGCATTTCAATCATGTGCGAGCAGTCAGCTGTTATTGTAGATCACCAAGACACAGGCATTATTTCTACAGTTCGTGGAAAACATTAGGCAGCTGTAATAAAGTCAATGGCATTTCCTTCCTTACTGAAGCATGACTTCACAGAATCACAGTTGAAAGTTCTCCCTTTCTAAACAGGACTCTGTCTGCATAGTAAGCCAGTAAAGGAAATTCAAAGTTAAAATGCATAGCGAAATTTTATCAGGCATGAAACGGCATTTCAGTCAGAATTGCCACCATGGCTTTACACGGCTGAAAACTGACCCAAACTTGGGGAAGGGGGCAGCAGATTTTAGCGGCCTTTCTATCTAGCAACGACTGAGGGGAAAATCTTTCCGGAGAGGCACTCCATGCTACCCACGCTCCGTGAGCAGTTGGGATTCCTGTATGAGGTACAGGAAAGCTCCATGTTATTGGAGGCCACCATCCCGTCCTCTTTCTGCCCTGGAGAGTTGCCCTGCAGTCAGACTTCATATGTGCATCCTGCCTCAATCTCATGAAAAGCTGCAGAGAACTTCCCAGAAAACTCTGGGAGCAGCATCATAGATGGAGAAAGCAGGAGACGTCTTAGAAAAGGGCTTTTGATGTGCTCTTGAATTCAGCTTGCCAGTATTTTATTATTTTTGCATCAATGTTCATGGGAGATTGGTCTGTAATTCTCTTTGTTAGTTGTATCTTTGTGTGATTTGGGCACCAGGGTAACTGTTGTCTCTTCTGTTTCTATTGTGTGGAACAATTTGAGGAGTATAGATATCAGCTCTTCTTTGAAGTTCTGACTGAATTCTGCACTGAAACCATCTGGTCCTGAGACTTTTGATGACTACTTCTATTTTCTTAGGGTTTATTGGTCTATTTAAATTGTTTATCTGTTCTTGATTTAATTTTCCAATTTTGTGGAGTACAGGCTTTTGAAGTATGACCTATGATTCTCTGGATTTCCTCAGGGTCTGTTGTTATGTCCCTCTTTTCATTTCTGATTTCATCAATTTGGATGTTCTATCTCTACCTTTTGGTTAGTGTAGATAACGGTCTGTCTATCTTGTTGATTTTCTCAAAGAACTAATTCTTTGTCTCATTGATTCTTTGTATTGCTTTGATTTTTTTCTATTTTATTGATTTCAGCCCTCAATTTGATGATTTCCTGGCATCCACTCCTCCTGGGTGAGTTTGCTTCTTTTTCTTCTGGAGCTTTCAGACGTGCTGTTAGGGCACTTGTGTGAGATTTCTTGAAGTTCTTTATGTAAGCACTTAGTGCTGTGTGCTTTCCCCTTAGCATGCTTACATAGTGTGCAATAAATTTGTGTATACATTCATTTTCATTGAATTCTAGGATGTCTTTAATTTCTTTCTTTATTTCTTCCTTGACCCAGTAGTGATTCACTTGATCACTGTTCAATTTTAATGAGTTTGTAGCTTTATGCAGTTCATGGTGTTGTTGAATTTTAACTTTAAGCCATGGTGATCCAATAAGATACACAGGGTCATTCCAACTTTTTTGTATCTGTTGAGATTTGCTTTGTGACCAAGTATGTAGTCGGTTTTAGAGACGGTTCCATGATGTGCTGAGAAGAAAGTAAATTGTTTTTGGATGAAATGTTCTATAGATATCTATTAAGTCCATTTGAGTCATGACATCTGTTAGTTTTCTTATTTCTCTGCTAAATTTTTGCCTGGCAGACCTGCCCATTGGTGAGAGTGGGGTGTTTTAAGTCTTCTACTATTAGTGTGTGGGGTTTGATGTGTGATTTAAGCTTTAGTAATGTTTCTTTTATATATGTGGGTACTCGTGATATGGGATTCCCTTCTTATGCTGTGAATATGTTTTTTTTTTTTTCCATTGGTTAATAAAGAAGCCACTTTGACCTGTGGTAGGGCAGAATATAGCAAGGCAGAAAATCCAAACAGAGATAGAGAAAGAAGAAGTCAAGGAGATGCCATGTAACTGCTGAAGGAGAAAGATGCTCAGAACCTTTACCAGTAAGCCACAGCCTCGTGGCAATACACAGATTAATAGAAATGGGTTAATTTAAGATATAAGAGCTAGGTAGGATTATGCCTATGCTGTTGGCCAAGCAATGTTGTAATTAATATAGTTTCTGTGTGATTATTTGGGTCTGGTTGGCCAGGAACAAAAGAGGAGTCCCTGTTTACACTCTTGTATTTGTGGCATAGAAGTTCAAAATTGAGACTTCGTCTTGGTGGATTTTTCCTGTGATGAGTATAAAGTGTCCTTCTCCATCTCTTTTGATTGACTTTAGTTTTAAGTCTATTTTGATAGGTATTAGGATATCTACCCCTGCTTGTTTCTTAGGTCCATTTTATTGGAATATCTTTTCCCAACCCTTTACTCTGAAGGTTTAGATTCATTTCTTGTATACAACAGAAGAATGGATTCTAGCTTTGTATCCATTCTGTTAATCTGCATCTTTTTATAGGTGAATTTAGTCCATTGATATTAAGAGATATAAGTGACCAGTGCTTGCTTATTTCTGTTATTTTTTGGTGGTAGTATTTGTGTGTTTCCCTTCTTTGGGGTTTGCTAGTGTGAGTTGTGAGGTTACTTGTTGCCTGTGTTTCTGTGGGTGCAGTTAATTTCCTTGGGTTGGAGTTTTCCTTCTAGTACTTTATGTAATGCTGGATTTGTAGATAGTTAATGTTTAAATTTGAATATTTCATATGGTATTACTGGACCAAGCAAGCACAGAAAAGGCAGACACTCTGACTGTAAAGCATGTTCAGACCTTCTGAGAAGTTATCTCTAGTTTACCAATCAAAACAGGCCACTCAGGCCCTTAGCTTGCCTCATCGAGCCTCACCTAGCCTGTAGAGCAGGAAGTGGGACATTGCCATATGAAGTATTCAGCCCTTATCCACATCTTTGTCTTCTGCGCTCTTCATTACCCACAGTCCTCCATAGTCAGAAAATACTAAATGGAAAATTCCAGAAAAAATAATTCATGAATTTTTAAATAAGTTTTATGGTAACAGATTGCTACATTTGTTCTGGCTTGTTATTAATTGTTGTGGCTAGTCTCTAGTGCCTAATTTAAAATTAAATTTTATCAAAGGTATTATGTAGAGGGCACACATAATAAATTCATAAATGGGTAAGCCCTGGCTTCAAACTTGTGAATAGAACTCCAGACTGAGAAAGGGGGACTTGAGGTTTAGAGATATGTGGGAGGCTTGCATGTTGGTCAGTCTGTGCACCAGACCCAAAGCAAGAAACAGGCAGATAATTCAGGCACTAGGAAACTGAGAAATAGGGGAGAAAAGCCCTTTAAACAGATTCATCATTAAAACTCTGAGGCCGCATCGTAAAGAGCCAAGGCGTTTAATCTCTGACAGCAAAGGATAACATTTAGCAACATGCCTCTTGGAAAAGACTGTTGCCACTTCCTATGGTGGTTTGAACAGGTATGAACCCCATAGACTCTCATGCTTGAGTACTTGGCCCATAGGGAATGGCACTACTAGGAAGTGTGGCCTTGCTGAAAGAAGTGTGTCTCTGTAGGGGCAGGCCTTAAGGTCTCAGAGGCTCTGGCCAGCTCTCTGCCTGCTGCCCGGGGATCAAGTGGAACTCCCAGCTCCTTCTTCAGCACCATGTCTGCCTGTATGCTGCCAAGCTTCTCACCATGACCTAATGACTCAGGACTGTAGGGTTGATCTTATTTCTCACACAACTGTTCAATAATCTTTCCATCTCACTGGAAAACAAAAGGCATTCCAACAGCAGGGCATGTATTAAAAGTAGAACATTGAAGACTTTAGACCCTTTAACCTAGGCACAAGCAACACAACCTGAGTCACTAGATGAGACCAGATAATGCACAGCATATTAAAGTATGAAGGCAAGGAAGTGCACAATTCAATGGAGAGAAAAGTTTACTTTCAAAGTTGGTATTTTGTGACCTTCTTTCAATAGTAGTGGTAGCAATGAGCCATTGTTATGAAAAGATACCCGTCACTTATCATTAAACTCCGCCTTATCAAATTCTATGATTCCTTAGTTTTAAAAGAAAATTACAAATTAGGGGCTGCAGAGATGGCTCACTGGGTAAGAGCTTGTTCCACAAACATGGGGACCAAGTTCAGATTCCCATCACCTCACTAAAAGCCACTCACAATGAGACATGGCTGTCACAACGGCACATGTCTATCAACTGCTAAGGAGTAGAAACAGGTGGATTCCAGGGATTTGCTGGCTAATCAGAAGAGTGAACTACTAGTTCTGTAAGAGTCCTTGTCTCAAAAGCTAAAGTGGAAGGTGACAGAGGAAGACACCTGTCAGCCACCTCTGACCTCTAGACACATACATGCAGGTGTGGAAACTAGCTCAAGGCATGCATACAACATACATTCACACCCAAAAAGGAAGTTATAAATTGGATAATAATAGTAGAATAAAGTATAATCCATATTTATTCTGATGTGAAAACACCCTAGCAAATAAAGTGAGGTTTGTTCTAAACAATTTGTTTGGAGACAAAAAAGAGGGCCCCTTCATTCAGAACAAAGGATCCTCTGAGTTGTGATATTCATATGACCTTCCCATTCCCCATCTCCATCGACAATGTTGGTGGGAGTGACTCTGCTTTTCATGACATTTTGAAGACGTAAAAATAACTTTTAAGTTGCCACTTAAAAATGCCACCTGCTCACGCCACTTATAAAGTAACTGAAGTGAGGAGACAGACTGCCAAGAATCGAGCAATCGCGGGAAAACCAGACTTGACTCAGAGAGATTACACACATCAGGGACATGAATCAATACAATATGAAATGAAGAATTTATAATAAGACTCTTAGAATCCTTTAGACTTGGTAGCATCTCTTGTAAACCACTATAGGAAGCAAAGGCATGAATGTTTTGAGAATATGTACAAGTGTTTATAGTGGCTACAGGTGAAAATATAAACCATTTCCAATATTTCCACATTTAAACACTCTTTGAAAAGTGAAGCGGAAGATGGCATCTCCCACTGTCTGACTTCCAGGTTTGCTCTAAGGTTAAAGTAATTAACTCAATGCAGAATCCACAGAAACCCAAACACAGAAGAATAAAGTAGATCTGCCCTCGATAGAAAAGTTATTGTTACAAACGGTGCTGGTGGGTTAAAGAGGTGAATCATAGTAAAAAAGTACTTTCCTGAAAGCTGAAAGCATGGCAATGTTGGGGTAGTTTTTACTCTTTTGGCTCATTGAGGAGTCCCCAGACCCAGTTCCCAAATAAAGCACACACAGAGGTTTATTACTACTTATGAATGCTGAGCCTTAACTTGGCTTGTTTCTTGCCAGATTTTCTTATTTTATCCCGATTACCTTTTGCTTCTGGGCTTTTATCTTTCTCTATTATATACCTTTCTTTACTCCTTTCTCTGTGACTTGACAAGTGGCTGGGTTTCTGGCCCCTGAAGCCCTCCTCTCCTTGTTCTCTTACCCCTCATTCTCTCTCCTCCCAGAGTTCTCCTTCTATTTATTCTCTCTGCTGCAGTCCAGCCTGTCCTTGCTCCTGCCCTGCTATTGGCCATTCAGCTCCTTATTAGGCTTATCTGGTGTTTTAGACAGGCACAGTAACACAGCTTCACAGAGTTAAACAAATGCAGCGTAAACAAAAGTCACACACCTGAAAATAAAAGTTCCCAACATGGCAACCTAAGTTCAAGTCCCTGAACCAATAGGAGAAAGAGAAAACTCTCAAAAACTGTCCTCTGACCTCCAAATGTACACAGTGTAGTCCTTGTCTATTGTATAGGCTGAAGAATTTCCATCTTCTTCCCTGGTGATGAGAATTCCCTGGCAATATTATTCAACAATGGTCTAGATTCTCCTGCCCAAGAAACTTCTTAGTTGGACTTTTCCACGCCTGGTGGTGGTGGTGCTGGTGGTAGGTGGAAGTGTGTATGAGTGTGTATGTGTGTGTGTATGTTTGTAAGTGTATATGTGACTATAACTGTGTGGATGTGTGTATGAGTATGTGAGTGTGTGTGTGAATGCAATTGTGTGTATGAGCATGGGAGTATGTGAGTGTGTGAATGTGATTGTGTATATAAGTATGTGAGTGTGTATTTGTGTGAATGTGATTTTGCATAAGTTTGTGTATGAGTGTGTGGATGTGTGTGTATTGTGTACAAATGTGATTGTGTGTGTGTGTATGTGTGTGTGTGTGTAGGTCAGAGAACAGGACCTACAGGACTTGTAGGAGTTCGTTTTCTCCTTTCATCGCACGGATCATGTGCCAGACTTGGAAACAAGTCCCCCAGATCCCCGAGCCATCTTGCCATTCCTTAAAGCTTTTTCTTAATTTCAGTACTGGAAATTGAACATAGGGCCTCACACATGATTGTCAAACACTCAAACACTAGGCTACATCCATAGCCTCTCTTCTTTCCTTCTTATTTTTAGACAGGGTTCCACAAGTTTCCCAAAATGGCCTTGAACTCATTCTGTAGCCCAGGTAGGACTTGGATTTGCCACCCTCGTGCCTTAGCCTCCAGAGTAACTGGGACTGCAGATCACAACACCAGACCCAGATTAAAGCTGAATTCTTATCCCATGACCTGAGCTGAATACCGATAAGGGCTGAAGAGAACGATACTATTGCCTTCAGAACTATTGTTAAATTGCAAGTTTTTTGTTTTTGTTTTTGCTTTTTACCATTTTCTCCTATAATTTTACCACCCTTGCTACTCTGGCTCTGCATGGGGTAGCTGTAGAGTGCCTGAAGTCACCAAATCCATATGTACCCACAGGAGACCTTGGAGCACTGGACAAAAGCAATGGACTTTGAGACAAATGCAGTGAGTTTCCATCCAGTATTTGCTATTAACTGACTGTGATCTTGACAAGTCAGTCACCTGCTCTGGACTCCAGAGTCCTCTTAGGATCTCTTAGAAAATGGAACCTCTCTATCCTCCACTTCTATGGCATCTATCCCATATCTATGGCCTCCTGGACATTCCCACCCACCTAGTGGAGAACAACTTTCACCTTGTTTCAGTATTTCTTAGCTTTTACCAAATGACTACTTAAATCCTTTCTTAATCGGCACCATGTAACTCCGCTAAAATACAGGGAAAAATTTCTTACATCTCTGAATGTAGATACAGTCAGAGATATAACCTAACTATAATTAGAACTACATTCTATGTACTTAAAACATTACATATGTAAATTTCCCACAAGTCATATAAATATAATATATGCTATAAAAGTTAAATTGTACAGTTTTATTATTTTATTATAAATTTATTTTCTGACAAAAAATTATATTAAAAAAATATTTTCTCATTTTACATACCGATCCCAGTTTCCACTCCCTCCTCTCCTCCAGATTCCCCCATCTTCTGCCCACCCCAGGCCCACGTCTACTCCTCAGAGAGGGTAAGTGGCCCCACAAACTGCCCAGGCCACACAACTGTTACCCAGTTTGGTCCTATGCAGGTTCCCCCCGCTATCAGTCCAGGGTCTGTGAACTCTTACTAGCTCAGGTAAGCTGTTGCAATGGGTATCCCCCACTTATGGCCATGACCCCTTTGCTTATATTATCACTCCTCCCTCTCTTGGATTGATCTCTGGAAGCTTGACCCAATGCTTAGCTGTGGATCTCTGCATCTGCTTCCATCAGTTGTTGGATGAAGGTTCTATGATAACAATTAAGGTAGTCATCAACCTGACTACAGGGCAAGGCCAATTCAGGCACCATCTCCTCTATTGCTTAGGGTCTTAGCTGGGGTCATCCTTGTGGATTCCTGAGTATTTTTCTAGTGCCAGGTTTCTTGCTAGCCCCATAATGTCTCCCTCAATCAAGATATCTCTTTCATTGCTCCCATCTCTGTCCTTCCTCCATCTCAACCATCCAATTTCCAGACGTTCTCCTCCTCTCTCCCCTTCTCCCTTCCCCTTCCCCTTCTGTCCTCCCTCCCCCCACTCCCAATTTTCCCAGGAGGTCAGTGTCATAGTTATATAGTTTTTGGATACCTTATAAAATTATCTAGTGGTGTCAGACATAGCAACACATGACTTTTATCCTAGCACTCAGGAGGGCAGGGGCAGGAGGATATCTGTGAGTTTGAGGCTAGTCTGCTTTAAATGAGAGCTCCTGAACAGCAAGAACTACATAGAAAGACACTGTCTCAATAAAAATAAAGTAATAATAAAATTCTAGCACGGTTTTATTTTCTTTTTGTTTATTTTTTATTTTATTTTTTTTAAAAAAAGTATCTGTTTTCATTTTACATACCAATCCCAGTTCCCACTCCCACCCCTCCTCCCATTCCCTCCACATTCCTCCCAACTCCACCCCCCCCCCATCCACACCTCAGAAATGGTAAGGCACATTGCTTTGGGGAAGGTCCAAGGCGCTCCCTAGTATATTTAGGCTGAGCAAGGTATCCATCCAAAGAGAACAAGTTCCCAAAAAGCCAGTACAAGCTGTAGGGATAAATCCAGGTGCCACTACCAGTAGCCCGTAGTCTGCCCCAGCCATGCAACTGTCAACCACATTCAGAGGGCCTAGTTTGGTCCTATGCTGGTTCCTTCCCTGTCGGCTGGAGTTGGTGAGCTCCCATTAGCTCAGGTAGATTGTTTCAGTCCCCATCATTGTCTTGATCCCTTTGCTCATATCCTCACTCCTCCCACTCTTCAACTGGACTTTAGGAGCTCTGACCAGCACTCACTCTGCTGCAGGTCTCTGCCTCTGTTTCCATCAGTTGCTGGATGAAGGTTCTATGATGACATTTAAGATATTCATCAGTCTGACTACAGGGCAAGGCCAGTTCAGTTATCCTCTCCACTATTGCTTAGGGACTTAACTGGAGTCATCTTTGTGGATTCCTGAAAATTTCTCTAGTGTCAGGTTTCTTGCTAGCCCCATAATGGCTCTCTCAATCAAAATATCTCTTTCCTTGCTCTCCATCTCTGTCCCTCCCCCATCTTGATTACCCTGTTTCCTCAAGTTCTCCTTCCCCCTCCCCTTCTGCCTCCTCCTCCTCTTCTACCCTCCATCTCCCCCCACTCCCATGCTTCGCATTTTCTCAGGAGATTTTGTCTATTTCCCCTCACAGGTAGATCTATATATGTTTCTCTTAGGGTTTTCCTTGTTACTTAGCTTCTCTAGGGTCATGGACTATAGGCTCTTTGTTCTTTGCTTTTTTTTTAGGGGGGTCAGGACCTGGCATGCTGGGATTTGGAGTCCAGAGCAAAGCAACTCCCAGGCCAGTGGCTGGGGCTACGCTCCCAACTTAACAGAGTGCACTGGGGACATTGTTTGAAATTAAATTTACCAGACACAGATAGACCAATACCATACGCTCTCTCTGATATGTAGAATAAGGAGGGAAAAACGATCTCAAAGTAGAAGAAACTATAACAGTTATAAGAAAGCTAGGAAGGGAAAAGAGAGGAGATCTAGACACGGGGCACCAAACAGATGGAGGGAACAAATCTCAATGTTCTACTGCAAAGGCTTACAACAACCTATTATATATTTATGAAGAGCCAGAGAGGTGTAATTTAAGGGCTACAAACAGAGAAACAAGAAAACCCCTTACCTTGATTTTACTACATTGTACCTGTGTATACATGTATGAAAATGTTACATTGTGCCCCATATTTATCTACAGATATCAAACAAAAACTCAAAAGCAATTTAATGACTTTAAAGAAATCATTTGCTAATTTCTAATACATAGATATATAGTGATTACAAGAGCTCAACTGCAGTTTATTAGCCACAAGTCTCTCTCAGCCTAGACTAGATATGTGATGAAACACCAAGGAGGTTGGCACAGAAGGCTAGCTTCTGAGTGATGATGTCACAAACTTCCTGTGAGCTCCTCCTTCCTTCTGAATCTGATGACTTCAAAGAATCGAGAAAAGTGGAAGAGGAAGACACCCACACAAGGGTCATCTAATCACTCTCTAAAAACTCCTCTTCTATGCTAAAGTGGCCTAAGAGATTTACTGACTACATCTCCTGTATTCTAGAGGAAACCAGGAAACTATTATATACTTTATCTGGGTCGGAAAGTCAAAGTCTACGCTTCATATTTGTCTGCAGCTGTTCTTGGGCCAGAACTCCCAAAACCATGTCTAAGAACACCTGTGCTCATCAGCTCATACCTGGTTAACTTAACAGAATACTTAGGGCTATTTCTTCTCCAACAACTATCAGGTCATGGCTAGCATCCAGGCCAGAAAAGAAAGGGAGTCAGAGACTGGTGACTGGCTCCAGTTTTCTGATACACAATGCATTGCGCAGTTTATCCAGTTGAAATATGTATAGTTCGTTGAGTTCTAGTGTATTCACAAATAAATACAACTATACCATACAGCCACTATGGAAATCAGTGTGGAGAACTCTCTAAAAGCTAAAAATACACCTACCATACGGCCCACCTAGACCACTCCTTGGCATATGCCCAGCAGACTCAATACCTTACTCCATCAACACTTACTCAGCCTTGGTTATTACCACCCTATTCAGCTAGGAAACAGGAACAACCAAAATGATGATGAAAGCATGGTATATATGCACAATGGAATTCTTTTCAACTGTACAGAAAAATAAAATTGTGAAACCAGCAGGTAAATAATAGAACTAGAAAATATTGTACTCAGTGAGATAACCCAGACTCAGCAAAATACCACATCTCTTATTTATGAATACTGGCTTTGGTCCTTTAGAAATAGTATATAACCCAGAGTAACCATAGAAACAAAGAAAGTAACAAGGCATTATGGGATGGAAAAAGGGAAAGGTCTCTAGAAAGGAGATAGTAGGATGCAGGTGCCATGAAGGGGGATATGGGAGAAATAAGCAGTGTTATTTATCTGGGAATGGAGAAGGGAGGGCAATATAAAGAGAGAGGAAGGGAGAAGCAATAAATAACACTATGGATGTTTGAAAAAACCATAAGGAAACATATTATTTATATCTACTTAAATGCAGCACACACATACATATACACTTCCACATACACACACACACACACACACATCAGCTTGCTTTCTCCATGTCCTGTGTCCAAAGTATGTGTTCTCTTCAGTACATCCCCAGGGGTGCAGCAGTGGCACTTAAATCTTGCAGTTACCCCACAGCTACCTAGCTAGACTTATGGTGCACTTAACAGGAGGGAATTTATGCCTGGTACTGTAAACTCAGTTGTGCTGGCTTAATTTTTTGTCCACTTGACACAAACGAAGTCATCTGTAAAGAAACAACTTTAATTAAGAAAATGCCCTCATAAGATTGACCTAATAGCAACGCTGTGAGTCATTTTCTTGGTTGATGTTTGTTGTGGGAAGATCTATCTACAAGGGCAGTGGTACTGCTGGGCAAGTAGTCCTGTGTTGTCTAAGCCATGGAGAGCAAGCCATTAAGCAGCATTCTTCCCTGGTCTCTGCATTCCTGCTTCAAACTCCTGCCCTGACTTCCCTTCATAATGGACTGTGATTATGATTGAGATGTGTAAGTTAAACTCCTTCATCCCTGAGTTGCGCTCACTCATATTCCTTATTACATCAATAAAAAGCAACTAATACACCATCCAGCTATCACTGCAGCTGTTAAGTTCATGAACCCTAGAGTAGAATCTACTATGGCTTCCTTAAGCTAATAAAATTCTAGCTTCATTCTAAATTCTCATCCTTATGATCACAGATAAGTATAACTCTCACCCCTCATCAAAGAAGTCCATCTTTTTCAACATATGGAGACTGTTACAGAGATCTGCAACTGGTCAAAATGATGAGAACAACCAACTGACCACAACTGATATATCTACAACATAATCCCAACACCTACAGCTCAGAGAACATCACCTACCAGGAGGCAGGAAGATTTTAAGAGCTAGAGGACTGAGACATCTGTCATGAGACAGTATCTTCTATGCATGAAGGGGAAGCTGTACTAATGAAGTCTCAAAATTATGATAGCTATGTTAGTTTGAAAGAAAATGACCCCCAAAGGGAAGGGCACTATTAGGAGGTATGGCCTTGTTGGCGTAGGTGTGGTCTTGTTGAAGGAAGTGTGTCACTGTGGGGGCTGCCTTTGAGATCTCTTTTCTCAAGTTTCAGTCAGTGTGACAGTCAGTCAACTTCCTGTTGCTTGCAAGCCAAGATATAGGACTGCTGGCTCCAATAACATGTCTACCGGCATGCTGTCTTGCTCCTTATCATGATGATAATGAACTGAACCTCTGAAACTGTAAGTAAACCACCTCAACTAAATATTTCCTTTATAAAAGTTACTGTGGTTGTGGAGTCCCTTCACAACAATAGAAACCCTAACTAAGACAGTAGCCTAAACAAGACCTGCACAATAACAACACAAGTTGACATTCCAGCATGAATGGGGGGATCTCATAAGCCTCTATCCCTTGACAAAGAGTGACAGGTAATTAATTGCTGCTAAGAGAAGGAGTTTTTGTCTTCTCCAAGGATGGATCCCCTGGTAAATTACCCAGTCTCAACCCTAAATACGTACATATGCAAGCAAGACCAAGTAGACTCAGCATTCTGTATTTATATAAATGTGTGTATGCTAACACATTCATGTGTGTGCATGCACTTATGTGTATGTATGTGTGTGTATATATGTAGGTAATAATTTAAAAAGAGGTCATGAAGTTGAGATAGAATTGTGGAAACACAGATGGAGTTGTGGGGAATAGGGAGGAGGGAAATGATGTAAATACAGTACTGACATATGAAATTCTCAAAAAGAATTAAAATTGTGAGTCTATGTAATTGGGTGGGAAGTGTCTGTGGAAGGAAGGGAGCAGTTCAACAAGAAAGTTGGAAGAGTTCCACGCTCCACACCAGGGAAGTGGGAAGATAGGCTGAGGGTTTCACTCACTCTTAGAGGGAACAATCCATATGGTGACTGGGAAGGTACTAAATGAAGGAAATTGTTGCTGCTTTCCTGGTCCATTGCCCAGCTTCAGCCCACAGACATGTCGGAGTTCAACCTGGAACTTAACAGACTACATGGAAGAGGAAATCATCTTTGAAGAGTTTAAAAGATGAAGAGAAAAGTCCAGCAGAAGAAAGGTCTTCTGGAAAAATGGAAAGCCCATGTATTTCTGAAGTTCCGCCATCAGCTGGAGGTGACTCAGTCAAATCCCAGGGCAATGATGCTAAGGAAGGAGAAACATCAACGGAGTGAGTGAATCAACTCACAAATTCTTTGCGTCCATGCTTGGAGAGGCTGACAATGAAGAAGAGGAAGAAGAGAGGGAATGTCTGCATAACCCACTGCAGGTGGAGGATATTGTTGAAGATGGTTTGCGCTTAACTCAAGGAGAACATGGAGAAAGAGGCAATATTGGCGTGCATGGAAATTGTAAGCCGTGCTCCACACCTGTCATGATGTGTGAGGATGAAGGTGATGTGGGGAAGTGTTGAAGTTTGAGGTGACTGCTGCATGTTCTAGTAGCCTAGGTTGGCAGAAATGTCTCTGGAACAAGTAATATTAAGTTGGTTTTTTTTTTTTGCTATACAATAGCTTTTATTTTTTATTTTTTTTACAATAGCTTTTAAATATGAACCTACTGACACCTTTATGAAAATATGAGTGATCAGAAAAATGGCCATGGACAGTTATAGTTGTATTTTAGATCTGTTGTCTCCACCTGAGAAAGAAGTTTCATGCAGTTGGCTAGCACTATGGCAAAGCAGTACCATGAGGCCAATGACAGTGCTTCAGTTATGAACATAATTGAAGAAGATTTTTTCAAAACACAAAGGCTTAGTCTCCGGGGAAGATGTTAACATAGCAGCTGAATTGCATATTTGCAACAAGAAGTGTGACAAAGCTTTGGAGGTAATAACAGATCTTTCGGGAATTATCTTAGAAAGGGAAACTTTAGAAGAAGGCACGTCAGAAAAGAATAAAGGTTGTAGGTGATTTACAAAAAAGAAGTCGGGAGAGAAACTGAAAGCCCATCTCCAAGTTGTTTAGTGGCACAGGTGTAGAGGAGAAAGAGAAACCAACAAACAATGTCTTTTATTTCTATATAACTTTATTGTTTATTTTTATGGTTACCATTATTTCTTGTTTTTATGCTTTGTGTGGTTACATGGCATCTGTTAAAAGGGTCTACAGATTAAGAAAGCTATGGCAT
Source organism: Chionomys nivalis (assembly GCF_950005125.1). Classification (NCBI taxonomy): domain Eukaryota; kingdom Metazoa; phylum Chordata; class Mammalia; order Rodentia; family Cricetidae; genus Chionomys; species Chionomys nivalis. Next base: position 198,761,171 of record NC_080086.1, read on the forward strand.
CATTGACAATAGCACCAAACGCAAGAGGTAGCCACAGTTAGCAGTTAGTCTTTCCACATTTTTGTTAGAAACTTAAGGTAAAAATATGAATCAATGTGGTTTTCATCCCCAAAGACTCTCTGGCACTCATGCTGTCTCCTCTTTTCCTATTCAGTTCATCAAGAGACACAAAAATGTTTTCAGAGAAAGCACCCACACAATCACAAACTCCCACACTCAAATTCCAACACTCTTCGCATTCACATACACTAAAGGCACACACTACCATTAACACACTCACTTCTAACAAACATACTCCCAAATTCTCACAATACGAACAACCTTTGTCACACAAACTCAAGAGAACATTTTCTCACTGCAAAGAAGAAAGCCCATTCTTCAATTTGGAGACTCAAAAAGCATTTGTAATCTAAGAAGAGATAAGTCTTTGGGAGAAAAATTCAGAGAGTTGAGGTTTTTAGAACCCCAACAAGCATGTTTTCCTACTAGAGGAAACCGGGCAGAGGGTGAGAACCTCAGTAAGTTTATTGGTGACAAATGGCAGGAGAGCATGCTGCCCTGGCAGGGGAGCCTAGAAAAGGGCCGTGGAAAGAGGATCAGAAGCAGGAAACAGGAGTTACTAGGCTGGCAACTGCTCCTCTCACAGCAGGACCCTTAGCTGTCCTGCACTGAGCTACATGAAAGACAAAGGAGCCCATCTTCCATACACGCAAGCATCTCCCTCATACACACATATTATCACACGCATGCACACACTCACTATCACATTTACACACTATCACATGCATACACACACTTAAGCACACTAACATGAACCAATATGCTCTCACAAACATACCCTCCCACATTCCCACACATAACAGCCCATGTTTACACTCTCACACTCACTGTCCCTCACCCTTGCACTCACACAATCACAAATATCAACACTCACACACTATTCTAAACACACTCACTTCCAACAAAAACGCTCACACATTTTCACATATACAACCTCTCTCACACAAAATCAAACACACGATGCATGCACTCAGAAAACACTTGCATACATAATCACAAAACACATTTACACAGAACAAATACATCTCCATCCATACACATTTTCACAAGAACTTAAACATGTCCACATACCCTCATAAACTTACACAAGTATACATATGTGTATACATTCTATTTCCAATCTATTTTTCTAATGCCAAGATGGTCTTCTGTTGTCTTTCACCTGTCACATAAGCTGCTACCTTGGCACACTTTCACTTGTTCCACTCACTGGAACCCCTTCTCCCACCTCCCTCTCCCTCCCTCCCTCCCTCTCTCCCTCTCTCTCTCTCTCTCTCTCTCTCTCTCTCACAGCAACTTATTGGAGAGCATCTTCCTTGCCGTCTCTGACAAAGAACCCAGGCTTTCCTTCCCTCACCCTCTGTCCTCTTCTTGATTGTCTGCATTCACAGAGCCATACTTCACTTGTGTCTGTGGCGTGGGATTCCCCTCTGCGTGCTGTGAATGCTTTATTACCATTGGTTAATAAAGAAGCTGCTTTGGCCTATGGCGGAGCAGAATAGAGATAGTCAGGAACTCTGAAGTGCAGGAGGAAAGAATGCGGAGTCAGGCAGACACCACGTAGCTGCCAAAGGAGAAAGATGCTGGAACCTTACCACTAGGCCACAGCCTCATGGTGATACATAGCTTAATAGAAATGGCTTAATTTAAGACATAAGAGTTACTTAATAAGAAGCCCAAGCAAATAATTAAACATTGTTGTAATTAATATAGTTTCTGTGTGAGGATTCGGGTCTGGCAGCTGGGAAACCGACGTGCAGTCTCTGCCTACATTTCTGCTTTTGTGATTTCAGTGGTTTCTTCACTGCTGTAGCCATAGAAGTCAGGACAGTAGCCGAATCTTACAACAAAGGAGAAACTGGCTGTGTGTCTAAAGAATGAATGTGCAGGTGACTGGTTCTTGCCGTCTCCATGGAAATAAGTCGTTCAATTGCAGAGTGAGGGAAGAAGAGAACACTGAAGTAACCGGAAACAGCACAGGTCCTTCACTCTGGTTTAAGTCAGAACTATCCTGTACCAGTTGACAGAAAAGAGACTGGAGAAATTAATTTTAACCACCAAAAAATTTGAAAATACTCCGAATACATACCTAACTTGAGGGGCATGAGAGATCTATCCACTATCAATCCTTTAACATTTAATGTGTGTATTTAAATGTACTCTCATAAATTTGTTTATTTTTAAAAATTTTTGCTTTATATATATATATATATATAAAGCAAAAATTATATATATACATATATAATTTTGGTTTTTAGGTAGGTTTTCTCTGTGTAATGGCCCTGGCTGTCCTGGAACTCACTTTGTAGACCAGGCTGGCCTAGAACTCACAGAGATCCTCCTGCCTCTACCTCCCGAGTGCTGGGATTAAAGGTGTGTGCCACCACTGCCTGGCATCTATGGCTAACTAGTGGCCTAGCTCTGCACTCTGATCTTCAGACAAACTTTGTTAGATTACAAACAAAATATCACTATAATGAAGAGTAATGTGGAATTGTAAGCCAAATAAACCCTTTCCTCCCAAGTTGCTTTTTTGGTCATAGTGTTTCATCCCAGCAATAGTAAGAAACCCTTAGACAGTGTGTGTGTGTGTGTGTGTGTGTGAGAGAGAGAGAGAGAGAGAGAGAGAGAGAGAGAGAGAGAGAGAGAGAGAGAGAGAGAGAGAGAGGAGAGAGAGTGAATGAAGTGGGGGGAGATCCCAGCATTGTACAAGGCAAACAGGAGAGGATCCCTGGACTTTGCTGGCTGCTGTCTAGTCCTGGGTTTAGTGAGAGACTCTGTCTTAAAAGAATACAGTAGAGAGTGATGAAGCGAAGCATCCAGTGTCATTCCCTGGCCTCTGCTCTAGTTCTCTCTCTCTCTCTCTCTCTCTCTCTCTCTCTCTCTCTCTCTCTCTCTCTCTCTCTCTCTCTCTCTCCTTGTTCCTTTATCTCCCTCTCTCTCTGTCTTACCTCCCACCAATGAAGAAATTATTGGATTGAGAAAGTGGGGGAACTGGGAAAAAGGAGTTAGAAGATATTGGTGTTGTAGCTTGCAGATGAACAATGGTCTCAAGACAAAGTCATTTCCGGCATGGGCATTGCTGTACCTCATGTGCAGTCTATTCCCACTATCCAGAAAGCTTGGAGTCCTCTCTCAGACTCTAAAACAAAACTAGAAACGTCAGTCCAACATCGCTGTGTTTCTCAGGCTCTGCGCTAGGAGGGTTGAAATGCACAGTGTTCTCACGGCTCTATGGAACTGTGAGCTCCAGCAGAACGCCTCTGTTCAGATGGATTCCTGAAAGCCTTGCCACTATGGTTTGCCCTCAAAGCAAAACCTCTGTTTTATCTGCTGTGTATGCATTTTCATTCCCCATTCTCAATAAGCAATGGTTTAAGGGTTGACTCATACATGCACACAAAGTACACATACACACAAACAGAGAGAGAGAGAGAGAGCGCGCTCTCCTCAAAAACAATATTCGGTTAGCAAACGTTCTGTAAAGGATGAGAGTCTAATCTGTGGGTCATGCAAGTCCACCGTGAAAGGCCTGTCTCTTCCCTTACAGTACAAAACCCACCTAAGGCAATACACAAGTGAGTGAGCACGCCTGGATGTCACTGAAGCTTTAATTGGGGACACTAAATTGGAATTTCATGTAGTTTTCATTGTCACAAAATAACCTCCTTTTGATTTTTTTTAACCCATTGAAAATGTAATAAGTTTGGTTAGCTTAAGGTTTGTGCAAAGACAGGTGTTGGATCAAGTGACAGAACCCGCACTGTTTCCAACACCTGGTTTAAATTTACACCCAGAGAGAAAAGCATTTCAGCCTAAGGAAACGTTTTCTGTAGAGCCGCAGCTCTTCCCACCAAAGACAGCAGTTTCACATGGGCTCATTCTAAATGCCCGAGCCAAGACCAATAGTGTTCAACTCCACCATTAAAGACGACCTTTGCTCTAGTTAAGTGTGGTTCTTCGAGAATAAAGTGACTCCATGCTTGAAAGATAAACCCCAGACTTGAGATACATCTTAAGCCAGGAACGCTGTTTGTAATTTATATAATGGACATCCCCCCGCCCCTCACCTCTTCTCACAAGGACTTTAAAAGTAATGGCATCTGGTCTTAGTCAAGGCCACTAAACTTCGTATTATGGGAGCTTCAGAGGCACGGCCGGCCCTTAAGAAACCGAGACTTCATTCTGTGTTCTCTCTGGGAGAGCTGCTTTTCTCCCTTCTTGGCCTGGAAATCAGGTTTATATGGAGAGAATGGAGAGAAGTGGTTTTCAACCTTTCTAATGCTGTGACCCTTTAATACAGTTCCTTGTGTTGTAGCAACCCCCAACCATAACATTATTTCGTTGCTATTTCATAACCCTAATTTTGCTACTGTTATGAATCATAATACAAATATCTGATTTGCAGGATATCTGATATGCAACCCCAATGGGTATTGACCCACAGTTTGAGAACCATTGTTTTAGGGCCTCTACCTCTTTGAAAACCCAGTATGTTTATATAGTTCATGCCGCTGACTTCCTCTATTAATGATGCATTAGTTCTAAGGAATAGTTGAATCTTTACAATCAGAGAGAACTCATAGATTACTTTGTCCAATGAACATTTATCAATATTCTAGAATATTATAGATCTCTGGGCCAATTCAGAACTCATTCTAGGGAATTCTATTATCTAGTATCTTAATCCATCCTGGCTTCTGAAACAGACAGGCATAGATTGGGTGACTTAAAAAGAACATCAAATTACTGGTAGGGTCTGTGTCTGGCTTTTCTCAAACAAGGAACTCTCTCACTATGTCCTGCAATGGCAAGAGGGAAGGCCAAGGCCCTTGGATCTATTTGATAAAGGCACTAATTAATTCCATTCATGAGGGTCCCATCCCCATGAATGCCAAATCTCCCATTTCCTTATATCATCATCTTGAAGATAAGGATTCCAACATATAATTTAGAGGTGGGAACAAGTGTTCAAATTACGGAGGTCTTAATTTCCAATCAGAAAACTGGAAGCCATATTAAGCATTTCATCTGAGAAAATGTAACTCTGGGAATTGGTGACATATTTGGAGGACAGAAAGATGATGAGAACATAAAGGAACCTAGAGATGACATTTGCAAGGAACAGTTATGTCCCCCATGGTGAAGAACAAAGTGGGAAAGGCTGGGATACCTGGATCTAGGAGCTCGGGGAGTGGGCTCAGAGAATCCTTGCTCAGCCCTCTGAGAGAGGGCTGCCTAGCAGCTGCAGAGAAAGTACAATGGAACTTGTTCTAGAGTACCTGTGAGAAACAGAGACTAAAGTCAGTGTTGCTGGGGCGACATTAACACGAAGAGGCAAGAGGAAGATTATTCCTGTGGTGGCCAACTAAGGAAGAAGTCAAGAAAACTGTCTGCAGGACAAGTCTGAAGCAGACGGGGTGACAGCTGGGATTTGAGCCATTTTTACAGGGTCACAGGAGCAGTAGCTTGTGTTTATAATCCCAGAATCAGGAAGCTCTCTGGGGCTTGCTTACTGGAGTGCAGGCTAGCAGAATTAGAACCAGGCCAGTGAGAAACTCTGCTGGTGGAGAGAAACTGAGGAAGACCACTACATACATGCACACATCCTCTCAGCATGTGCATTCTCCCACATAAGCATGCACACACATGCACACACACATACATAATAAAAATTATCATGGACAAGTTTATCATCTAGGTTCCTAGTATCATCTTTTCCCTCAATTTTTTTTTGGGGGGGGTGCTTCGAGACAGGGTTTCTCTGTGGTTTTGGAGCCTGTCCTGGAACTAGCTCTTGTAGACCAGGCTGGTCTCAAACTCACTGAGATCCGCCTGCCTCTGCCTCCCGAGTGCTGGGATTAAAGGCGTGCGCCACCATCGCCTGGCTTTTCCCTCAATTTTTATCAGACAGTATGGATTCCACTTTAACACTAACTGAGCTATTTGTACCCCAGCTTGTCTCATACACTAACACAGATCTCTCAAAAAGTGGGCAGGAAAATACATCCCGCACACAAGAATTTAAGCTTCACCAGGTGTTCCATTTTTTCAAGTACTTACCAAAAGCATGTTTCTAAACTTAGAGACATCCTCAGGTTCCACTTTTCTGTTCTTCGTGTTCTTGGGACTCACGAGCCTTGCCTGTGCAGTTTCAGGCTTGAGGCTGCTGGTTGCTTTTCTTTCCTCTATCCATTTGTTTATCTTTTCCTCCTTGTTTCTAATCAAAATCAAAGTACACGTGTGTTAAGAAAGGGAGATGCCTTGGCTGGGGATGGGGAGGGGGGGATGTAGTATTTAGTTTATGAAAAAGAGTTTTTCTTTATATTTTAATGAAAGTCAAATGTTAGAATTATAATTAAAATGTTTACACTGAAAGTGACCGGAGCAGCAGTGTAGCCAAGCTTAGCAGGTTTTGATAAATTAGAATGAGCCACACAGTGGGGGTGAAATGCCCCAGTGTCCAGAAAGCAAACCCACTTCATATCCCACCTTTACTTCAGATCAGATAAGCAAATGAACTGAGCATGCCCAGCACAGGCAAATGTCCACAGTACCACAAGAGAAGAGGAGGAGAGGAGAGGAGAGGAGAGGAGAGGAGAGGAGAGGAGAGGAGAGGGGAGGGGAGGGGAGGGGAGGGGAGGGGAGGGGAGGGGAGGGGAGGGGAGGGGAGGGGAGAAGAGAAGAGAAGAGAAGAGAAGAGAAGAGAAGAGAAGAGAAGAGAAGAGAAGAGAAGAGAAGAGAAGAGAAGAGAAGAGAAGAGTCAGTATTTCTACTATTAATCATTCTGGTCTTTCACTTGGAGAATCGTCACTCTGTGTCATGCAGGTGACCTCATCACACCTTGGTCAATCCCAGGCATCAAACAAAGCATTTTAGAAGATTAAACTGAGGGGAAGACAGGAAGCCTGTGTGGTTCATTATCTCTAAATACCCTTGTGTACAGAGTCTTGTGAAGCTCCAAAGCACTTGTTCACACTGTCCTGTGTTCACACTGTCCTGTGTTCACACTGTTCTGAATTAATCTTCTCTCTCTGCAAAGGGTATCATTTTGGAAAGTTTTCATGACCTTTGGTGCCAAAATTGTTTGGCAGAATGTCTTTGTCACCCTTGTTCATTCCCCTACATAATAGCATAGAGAAATGTCTTCTAAGTAAGTTCAAATCTGGCACTGGATTTTTGTCAACTTGATAGAGATCGAATCCTTTGAGAACAGGGAGCCTCAACTGAAAAAATGCCCCCAATCATATTGGCCTATGGGGCATTTTCTTGATTGATTATTAGTGTGGATGGGCCTAGCCCACAGTGGGCAGGGTGGTCCTGGAGCAGATAGTCCTGGGATCTATAAGAAATCTAACTGATCAAGCCCATGGGAGCAAGCCAGTGAGCAGTATTCCTGTGCAGCCTTGCTTCAGTGCCTGCCTCCAGGTTCCCACTGCTCTGGTGCCTTTTCTTTAGTTCTTGCCCCCAGATTCCCAATCCTCTGCAACCTTCACTCCAGTTCCTGTCCCCAGGTTCCTGCCCTGCTTGCCTCAGTGAGTGATTTCTTGGTTGGAATCATAAGATGAAATAATCTTTCCCTTCCCAGTTGATTTTGGTCATGATGTTTTATCTCAGCAATAGAAAACTAAGACAGTGAACAGTTGTTCCCATGGCCTCCTATCTTTAAAGAGACCCACCCCCACCAAGAAGTGAATAATCCCACATCTCGGAGTATGCAATATACTTGGGTATTATGGACACCAGAACACATAAAGGTTGTCTGGGGGAGCTTTGAAAACTGTAATGCCTCCAGTCACCACCTGGAAACCCAGAGGAGCCTGGGTACTGTGTCTGCTAATGCATTTGCTTATACTCCCTGCAGGTAATGCTGATGGACAGCCAAACTAAGAACCATGGGCTGTGGACGCCTGGATTTCAGAGTCTGTGTTGTCATGGTTAGATTTTCTTTAATATAGCCTCACTAACTTAACCAAGTAGTTTTTGTTCCGTATGACTGGATCAGTCAGATTGGACTGCTCCTTTTAAGGGATCTTCAGGGCCATGAATCATTGCTGAGTCTACAGTGTTCTGAGCTCCTCTGAAGCAGTCAGACTCTTCAGAAGAAACATGCTTAGGGCTGGCGTGTAACTTGGTAACAGAATGCTTGCTTAACATGCACAAAGCACTGATTCAACCCCTTGAACCACAAAAAAGAGATAAGGAAGAAGAGAAGAGAAGGAAGGAAGGAAGGAAGGAAGGAAGGAAGGAAGGAAGGAAGGAAGGAAGGAAGGAAGGAAAAGAGAGAGTAGGTAGAATATGGGGGCTGGGCAAAAAATTTAATTTAATTGTTTTGGGAAGTATTCATGAGCTTCAGTACTTAAGAAACACTTCCCAGAATCATTGTAAGTACCTTAAAAATCTATTATTAGTTGTATGAAAATAACATAGTCAAAGTTCATTTCCAAATAGTAAAGGATTAAGTGACATTTTTACCCTTAAAAAATTAAAAATAGTTCAGATTTTGAAATGGTTAAAGTGTGTGTGTGAAAAATATTTGTAATATCTATACTTCCATAAACACAAATGAAAATATAACCTTATGAAGATAATGCATATACAAAATCATTTTAGATTAATTTATTTAACCAAATTATATATAATATGATTATATTAACTCAAATGTGTATTATTTATTTCACTCAAACACTGGATTCATGGAAGATTACTTGAAAAAGAAAATCTGACAATGTGTTAGTGCCTGAAGAATTCAGGGATTAATGCCTCCACCCACATCAGTTATTTGCAAACACATTTGAAAGTTTTAACAGAAAAAGGAGGTAGGAAATTATATTAGAAGGGGGTGGCCTCTTCTTGTAAGACTCCTGTTGAACAGACTTTGTCACGTTCTTTCTGTTTGAGAACTTCATACATGCTATCAGTGTTCTGTGATCATGTTCACCTCACCAGAATTTTTGGTATCTGTCTCACCCCTGCTGACCAGCTAGTCCCCTTCTATGGTGGTTAGTATTGACTATCAATTTAACAGGCTTTGGAAACCCCTAGGAGACATGCCTCCGAGCACACCTGTGAGAAGTTATTTAGAAGAGCCCAGCCTGGGCATGGCTTTGAAGGACTGATTACATTGATGAGATTAAACGAGGTGGAAAGACCCACCCTGTAGGATGGTAGCACCATCCCCTAGGCTTAAGTCCAGGACTGCGTAAAAATGAGGAAACTGGCTGAGACAGACATTCATCATTCTCTGCTTTCTGAACTGCTGCCTCCTGCTACAGGGCTCCTTGCCAAGAGGGACTGACTGTATGTTCCAGCTGTGAGCCTTTGTCCAAAGTTGCTTTTGTCACAGTGTTTTATCAAATCAAAGCAACAAGAAAGGTAACTAAAGTTAGCTTTAATGGTGTGTGTGTGTGTATGTGCGCGCGCGTGTGCACACACAGATAAATATATATGTGCCGGAGCATGTGCACATGTGTGTGCGTGTATGTGGAGGCTGATGTGTTGCTGCTCAGAAGTTTTTGAGAAAAGGGCTTTCCAGGAAGCCCTGGAGATGTAGGTCATGGCCTTCGAGCGCTGGGATTACACACATATCTCACCACGCATGTGTTTTCACAGGAATGCTGGGATTCGAATTCACTTCTTCATGCTCATATAGCAAGCACTTTATCAAATGAGCTGGCTTCCTTGCCTCTGAAGCTTTAATGTTCAAATATGATTCCATCTGTTTGCCAAAACTGCTCTGCTTTAAGCATGACAAGGACAGCTAACCCCAAAACAATGAATCGTATGGTTCACGCTGATTCTCAAGTCCAATGTTCTATTTCACTATGACGTCAGGGTAGAAAATAATGCTTCAATTATGTAATGAAAATGGCAACATTGTAGGCAGATAATTAATGGATGTCCTGTGGTAAGGAAAAAGAACTCTAGACAATAGAGTTCAATTTAGTTTTCACAAGTAACTATGTGACTTCAAGAAAATAATGTTAGCCTTCAGAAACTCATTTTCTGAAAAGTCAGGGTAATAATATTGAGGCTATAGAAACACTTGTCTTTTGTGGGATATAGGATGAACATGTAAGAACTGCCAAATTCACAGAAGGAGTTCAATTAATCCAGGGAAGAACTCAGTGCCTGGGTAAAGGCAGTGCTCAATATAAAATCAGTTGTTTCCTAAGTACCTTTATCTAAATTATTTTCTCATATTACCATTCAGATATAATCTAAACTTAAAATGAGCTAAGAGGGTAAACCAGATTAAAAATATAAAATCAAATGAATATACAAAGTTATATGCATTAAGAAATTATTAAGACTAGAGAAGCTTAGGAGAAACTGAGTTTTTCTAGCAGAACTCAGACCCTGGGCAGCGGAGCACACACTCCCTCCTATTTCTCTTCTGGCTGTGCCCTCCGGAGCATTTCTCTATTGACACCTGGGTCTGAGAACTTATTAACCTCTGATTCCACACCATTGGCATCAACATGGGTGGTGATCTGGTCTCTCATCAGGAAGGACATAGGGAGCTCCTTGGCTGGCAGGCTTTGATGCCCATGCTGAGAACTACAAACAATGGTACTCCGAGTCTATCATCTTGCATTCATAGGCTAGACCACTTTTCAAGGTAATATTTCTTCTGCCTGCTTTAGCTCGCCTAATAGTATAGTCTATACAGTGACTCAGACAAACAGAACAGTAGTGTCTCAAGTCCTCAAGGCATGATAGGTAAAGATCTCTCTCTTTCATATCACTACACATTGATGAATTTGAGCAAATTCTTCCCGCGTGCCTGGTACATCTACACGTCTTCCCACCAGTGGCTGGTACCTGATAGCCGTTTTGTTAGTGTCTCACATCACTATTGATGCTGGCTACCATTGATAATCCTTAACACTAGCACCTCAGTAAAACACTTATAACCCTGACCTCTATTTTTGCTAAAGAAAATGTAAGTCTTATAGACACTGGGAAACACGATATAAAAGCTTTGTGTAAATTACTTCAGAAAACTCTAAACACACCCCATGATTTCTAGCTTTACTGAAAGTAAGTAAGCAGACCTTAAGGAGGAGTCATGAAAGAAGAAATGCAAGCCAGCCAGCAGAGGGAGTACAAGGAAACCAAACCTCCTAAGTCTGTGCTGCTACTGGTGAAATCACTGATAATATTTGGAGACAGAAGATACCTGGAACAAGACAGGGCAGATCCACTGTTGTCTGTCAGATGCAAAGAACTATTTGATTGCTAAGAGAGAGGGAGAGCAAAGCACAATGAAAGGAGTGAAATGAACTTTTATTGATTCTTTGTGGATTTCACATCATGCATCCTGCTTCCTCCCCATCCCCTCACATCTGCCCTTTGCCCTTGCAACCTCCCCTCCCATCAAAAACCAAATTGTTTTATTTTTTAAAAGACATTAAAATTTTTTTTTTCTCTTATACAATACATCCCAACTGCAGACACTCCTCCCTCTACTCCTCCCAGCCCTCCCCCCCATTCCTCCTCTCCTCAAGATCCACTGTTTCCCTTCAGAAAGAAGCAGGCCTCCCATGGGTTTCAACAAGGAATGACATATCAAGTTGCATTAAGACTAGGCACGTCTCTCATAATCAAGGCTGGACAAGGCAATCCAGTATGATGAAAGGGTCCCAAGAGCAGGCAAAAGAGACAGAGATACCCCCACTCCCACAGTTAGGAGTCCCACAAGAGCACCAAGCTACACAACCATAATGTATATGCGGAGGACCTAGTTTAGACCCATACAAGGCCTGTGTTTGTTGCTTTAGTTTCTGTGAGCCCCTACAAGCCCTGCTTAGTTGATTCTGTGGGCTGTGTTCTCACGGTGTCCTCAACCAGTGTGGCTTCTACAATCCTTCCTTCCCCTCTTCCCTGGGGTTTCCCAAGCTCTGCCTAATGTTTGGCTGTGAGTCTCTGCATCTGCTCCCATTTAACTGCTCACTCTTTACAAATTAATAAAATAGAGACGCCAACTAAATAATAGACAAATTAATAAAAACATAGGTGACAGGACTTTCCCTACATCACATAAATTTAAAGGCGGAGGTGAAACTTAGCATTCATCTTCCAAGTCCCATGCTGGCTTCTCTCAGAGACCTCAGTCAATGCCAAACTTTAGCAAAGACAGAGGACAAAAAGCATTTGGTAGCTTGTCTACTTATCTTTGCTAAGTACAGAGCTTCTGAGCCCGCCCGGAGGGCTTCACAGGGTTTCCTCTGTGGTTGGTGCTTTAATTTCCTATCAGTCTGAGTCAATAACGTATGGTTGTCAGTGCCATTGTTGCCTCTGACAATTTCTTGTCTCAACCTCATAGCTCATAGAGCTTGGGGCTCTGGGTGAGTGGCAAAGGTTTGGGTTTGGGGCTTTCTATATTTGCACAATGGGGAAAATCAGTCTCTCTTCTGTATCGGTGAACTCTGGACTAAGCTGATCTATCAAGCGCTGTGGACAAACGGAAACTTTCAAGGCTGCTCTGAGGGCTCTCCGGAAGTCACTGCTGCCTTTCCAGTTCTTACACCCTGAGACTCTGATCGCACTTCCTCCGCACAGGGATCCGAGTGCAGCTGAATAAGAGAAAGAAAACTCACATGAGAGAAACGGAGAGCTCACACAGTATCTTTAGACTGCCGTGTATACTGAGTTCCATTCACACAGTCCTGCAGGAGGCTTGGCCAGTCCTCACCACGCACGTCACGCCAGTTTCTGATTATTGCAGTAGATATGGACATTTCTCAGGGCTGACAACAGCTACAAGAGAAAGCCAGCTGGGGGCTCTGTCCTGAAGATCTTTGAGACAGGCTCTTTCTTTTCCTTTTGTCTATATTCCTTTTAGAAAAAGTAAGATGAGGCAGGACTGGAAAGTTCAAATTGCTCCATGGGCTCAGGGATGTACATCAGATCAAAACAATTTTGTGGAGTGTGGGACAACATCTAGCTTTCCCAAATGCTGATGACAGGAAAAAATGTTTGCTAATATTCCATCATCATTTCTACAGGATCTAAGTTAATGTGGGGAAGACTTGGTTTTGTTTTAAAAGGTAAAATCATTCCCCCTGGAGATACAAGTTGAGTAATAAGGACTTCTTGGTGGCTCCTAAATGAACAAGCTCTGCTCTGGCTTTCACTGAGTCTAATGGGCACAAGTTGTCACTTGCATGTTCTTGGCCTTTATTTAGTGAATCTGCTCCATCCCATACCAACGGAAGGGCCTCCTAATGCGTCTTATATCCAAAGCCAACAAACAGCCTTTAACTCAGAGACAAGGCTTTCATCATTTCTGAGTGTTCTGAGACACCAAGTCTGCGAGGTTCATTTAATCCAGTGGAGCACAGACTCAATGAAGTCAAGGCCATTGACTTCGCTTTTATTTAATCCTGCTACCCCATCCCCCTGTCTGTTAACTGAATGCATACCCATTGAGCATCTCCACCCTGGCACTGTAAAGCTATTAGTCACTAGAACAAAAGGGTAGGTGGATGGAGACAGGCTGACTGTCCTAAAATCCTGTCTCTGTCATTCTATAGCTGTGTGAACTGGGGTAGATTACTTAATTTCCTTGGTACTTTCATTTCCTTGTCATAAAGTGGGACTTATTATATCAGTTTTTATATAAGGTTTAATGAGATTATTCATGTAAAGTGTTTCCAATGGTAGTCATAAAGAAAAGACTTAATAAATGTCAATATTTATTACAAACTATTGCTGCATGTATGGTTGTTTTTGTTATTGTTGCAAGTAAGTAAAATCTAAAGCCACATGACTTCGATAGTGTGTGTTGTTGTACTCTGGATTCCTTGGGGAATGGTGCATGCTGGCTATAAAACTCACATCTGTAAGAGCATTGGCACAGGTGAGATCAACACAGCATTATGGAAAACAACTAAAACAGTGAAGCTTTTTTCTTTCTCAAGGTCATATCCCATACCACACAGTTAAATAGTTAACAAAATTGGTGGTAATCAGGGGACCCATGAGCACTCACCATGCTCTTTAGATGCTGAAGATGCATCCTCTAGTTTCAAAGCCAAACAGATGTTTAACAACAGCAGAAGAATGCCGTGCAATCTAAGGCATAAAAACAATGGTTGTTTTTTTTTTTTTAATCACTTGTGGCCATTTGTCTGTCTTTTCCTGTCAGGAGAAAATGAAGAACTAGGTTAAAACTGTTTCCATTTTCTTTTATTTTTCTTTTTTATCAAAATAAAACGTACTTCCAGTTTTATATTGCAGAAATCAAACAAAGAATTGAATAATTTCTTTGTGGTTAAGAGGATTAACAACGTCTATTTCAGATTGCTGCATTCTGAATTTCAAGTACTCATTTACATAGTCTAAATGCAACCAACAGTTATCTTTAACCTGAGTGTGAAACCTCACTGAGCACAGTTTAATATATATGGAAAGAGAATATTCCAACTATTTCTTTATATATTTTAGTGAAAGAAATGACTAAAGTGAAAGTCATTAGTTTGACTTAAAATACAGTTTTCCAGACAACTCCCTTAGTGATTTCCCTTTAATAAGTGTGTGATAGGGCCCAGGAATCTGCTTTAAATATTAATCTTGGGAAATCTTATAATCAGATACAGTATAACACTGGTCATTGAATTAGTTACTCTTCCTGTTGCCATGGCAAAATACAAAAACAGAGTGACTTAAAGAAGGAGGGGCTCATTCCAGCTCATAGTCCTTTATGGCAGGGCAGGACTGGTGATAACAAGAACATGAGGTAGCTGGTCACACTGCACCTTCAGTCAGGACAGACACAGGGAAGAACACTCATGCTGGGATCATAGGCCAAGGGATGGAACCACTCACATTCAGGGTCTGCTGACCTTTCTCAAAATGCCTTCATAGACAAACTCAGATGTGTGTTTTCATTGGTAAGTCTCTAATTCCTGTGGTTAGCCATGGCTTTTTGGTTTTCTGGGCATATTTCTTCTGATTTCTGATAAGAACTCCTTAGAATTCTTTTGAGGAACCACCCATCCTTGACTGTTCATAACTGTGGGTAGCTGTGGCTGATCCTAACACGGGCTCTGTGATGTTGCTGTAATCTGATATTTGGGTATCTTCAAATTTGTATTATGGCACCTAATCCCTAAAGCATTAAGAGATAAGGCATTTCAGAAGTGATCAGGTTTAGGATGCAAAGAAATCCCAGACCTCATAAGAGCGGTCCAAGTCACACTCCGAGGTTGCTCACTGTTTGTTCCATGTAAGAGCGCAGCAAGAAGACGATGTCCTGACCACGGTCTTACTCAACACCTCAAACTGTGAGCAATAAAGCTCTGTCATTCACAAGCTACGGAGTCTAAGGAGCTCTTCGGCAGAAGCTCAGACAGTGGGCTCCACTCCACTCTGTCGAGTCACGGTTTCATTAGCAGTCAAATCTCTGCTTCCACGACGGATTAGAGAAGGTGTCAACTCAATCTTGAGATATCATTGAAAACACTGGAAGACACGCTGCGTTTGGGAAAATATTTCCACCAAAGGAATAAGCCATGTGGGAGATGGAATAAATCAAGAAAAAACAGAAAAGGGAAATAATCCAGATGACTTTATTTAAATTCTTAGGGGTAGATTTTTTTTCTGTTTTCAGCAAAGCCACAATTTCAAAATCAAAGTAGACAAAGAAATAGAATGGAAACATCGCTGAATGCTCACAAACTCATAAAGGAATAGAGATTTAAGGAACTATAACCCATTAATAAGTATTTGTTTTAGTTTATTAAGTAAGGCAGAGGAAATTGGTGCTCAGCTAGACAGCACAAGAATAAGGCCTATTGTGGTTTTTACAAAGTTGATAAAACAAGACCAGTACATTAAAACAAAGTGACTTAGTTCTCAAATACTGTATTTCAGGTATGACTATTTGAGAAAAGAATATGAAACATTCAAATTGAAAATAAAACTGACTTTGGGTTAATTTAGTCTATCTACTGTATTAATTAAGATTTTCCTATTTCAAGTTTTAAAGAATAAAAATCCTTGTTACGATTTATAGGGTGACATATAATGCCAAGAAAAACTAGAAAAGTTGGCTTTTCTTTTTAAATAATTGAATTTTAAATAACTGAAAGACATTTAGAGAGTCACAAGTAGAAAGTTGAGGAACCAAGAATATGCAAAAATAAAAAAAGAAGATTCAGAGAGAAATGAATCAACATTCTGAGTCATTTTTCCATTGGGGCAGTCTATGATTCTTCCATACAGGAAAAGACTGAGCATGCAAGCATAGGACTATCAGACTGAGAGGCCAGTGGGATTCTGGAAAAATCTCGGAAGGTGGTAAGTATACACAGTTTAAGGCTTTTAAAACAATTAGGAGTGTAGGAATTGAGGCTTTGATGAAAAGAAGATCATATTAACTAACTTGAGCACATTTCTGCCAGACCTGCACAGACAGTGGGCTATGAAGAAAGTTGTGGGGAAGACTCTGGAAAAGTCTGCAATGGAATGCAACTTGCAGCAGTCTTGTGGCACTGAGAGGACAACCGAGGTTCAATACATGTCAGCTCAATCTCAAGTGAGACCTCAGCAAAGCTACAGTTTAGGAATGAAGGCACAATGGAGGAAGACAAAATAGAATCAAAAAAATGTAAGGACATTTTAAGCCAACTTACTCTGACTTCTCTCTGTAGAAAAGCAACATTGTCTAGAGCTTGCAAAATTTTCCATAAATAGTATTACTAGCCAATCAATGCTAACTAGTCACAAAAAAGAAAATGTCTCACCTATTAGAGTTAGTAGACTTGAACTTTAAAATTATTGTAGTATATATGTTGAGAAAAATAAACAAGGTGAAGAACTTTTACCACTGAAGTAGAAAGCAAAAATACGGGTATGGAAATTATAGAAGTGAAAAAAATGTAAAATTTGAAATAAAGAACACAGCAATGAACAGGCTCAATACAGTAAAAAAGAAAATTAGTGAGCTAAAAAATGTTAGTAGAGATGTCTGGGCAGAATCACGGGAATCTAAAATCTAAAGGGGAAAATTCAGAATCTAAAATCTAAAAGGGAAAATGCAAAAAACAATGTGTGACATCAGATGGAAATATATAACACATATGTTATGAGGTGATCACAAAAGAGAAGGGATAAAATGAAGCAGAACCAATAAATAGTTAAAGAATAGTAACTGAAATTGCTGAAGGCAGTACTTACACATATTTTTGAACATGGGGAATTGAGCAGGTGCCCAACTAGATGCTCCTTCCCTACTGGATAGCATTCATGGTGAAGAAAAAAGTTCTGCATGCTACCAGAAGAGAAAGACAATCATCAATATCATCTATCTATAAACCCTACCACCTACTATAGGGACTGCCTACAAAATATACTGGTGCAATAGTGGCACAAATGTTATGGGAATAACCAACCACTTTCTGATTGATTGAGTTTAAAGCCCAGTCCATGAGATAGAACCCATCACTGACACTGATCAAGTGGCCAAGAACCTGAGATTAAATAGGTAATATGCCTAGGGGAAAACCTACGACTATTATTCTGCTAAAAGAACATAGCAATAAAATGACATCTAATGACATAAATCAATGCATCACTTCTCCCTCATCAGAGAAGCTTCTTCTTAGAATAGATGGGAACTAACACAGAGACCCACAATTGGACAATGTGCAGAGAGTGAGAGACTTTGGAAAACTCCTCCATAAATGGTATGCCTTAATCAAATCCATTCCCTTAAGGCTTAGGCATCTGTGTGGAAAAGGAGGCAGGAAGACTATAAGAACCATAAGTGATGGATGACTCCAACAAATAGTGTCTTCCGGAAGCAACAGTATTGATGCACATATGAAATCACAGAAACTCTGGCAGCATGTACAAGACCTGCACAGATGCAAGACAGATGGAGTTCGAACACTCATTGGGGAAGTAGACACAGGGTCCTTTTCCCAACTATGAAACTTATTTGTAATTGATACTTGCCAATAAAGGGAAAATTGATTACTGGTTTTATCAATCACACTTCAGTGTTGTGCAATATTTGATTACACTGTGAACCCCAAATTTGTGTTCACATTAATTAAGTAAAATCAATCTTGGGTCAGGAGGTGGAGCCACCAACTAGTTGGCAGAAAGTAATCATAGAGAATCAGAGGGAGTCTGGAAGATGGATAGAGAGACACACAGGAAACAGTAGGGAGGGACTTTGAGTGTGGCAGTCTTTTTTGGCTTGGCAAGTCAGGAAAGGAGCCTAGTCGCGGGAAGTGGAGCCAGAAGCCAGAGAGTGAGGAGAGGGAAGTGGCCACTTTTTTAAAGGGAGAGAGACCACACCCCAATGGGCTGGTATCTCAGCGGCTATTAGCTGAAGGAGTGGAAGGAGCTCCCACAACACCTCCCCCTTTTGTTTAAGTAAGAGAGTTCTAAACCTACTATGAAATTATATACAATTAGTACAAATATCCTATTCTAACTAGCTTAAGTCTTATATAATAAATAGCTTGGCTAAGTCATGAGTGGAAAATAACTACATTTATATAGTCTTCAACCCCATCGAAGATCTGAGAAGGGAAATAATGTTACCTGAGTAATTAGGAAGTGCAATCAAACAACTTCCAAAACATGCAACAAATCACAGAGACAACTAGCTACCTGGGCAATCACCCAAAGTCACATTTGCAGCGTTGAAGCAACCAACTTTGGCTAAGGCCTAACATAACAGATATACCATTTTCAAAGGCAAGAAACTTCTCAAAACTATCTTACCCTGTCTTGGCAGGATATGACAGTCCTGTTTTTTCCATTCACGGATACTCTGTACCTCTGTCAGTGGTTGAGGTATGGGCATTTCTTTACCCAAAGGCCAGTTCAGCCAAGAAGAAAGGCTCCAGGTGGAGCATCTTTGGTGCTCAACATTCTCTCGGGAATAGATCAGTGTTGCCAGGAGCAATTGTGTCTCACTACCACAAAACTCTGAGTTAGATTAAAGGCCATTTTCTACAGCTCTTTGAAGAGGTTGAAGATTATCTATCTATACTGAGTGTAATCTCTATGTATCTAAAGAACTGATTAGTCTAATTATAAATGACAAACTTAGAATACTATTGATCTATATAATTCTCAATACCTAGCTAACTTAAAGACTAAGAAAATAAACAACTGTGAAACAAATGAGGACAATGACCTCCAAATACAAACAATGTACAAATATACATTACAATATGATAAATATATATCAATAAACAAACAATATATAAGTATCTTAATCAGAGGTAGAAATGCACACTGCAATATGGTAAATATACAGTATCAATACAATGTATATATCAATACATAAAAAATATTTTAAACAGAGGTAGAAGCATGCATGCATACAATCGTCAATTTAATTTAACTTTGTATCAATATATAAGAATCGATACCAATATATTTGTCTCAAAATAATAACTCACAAGTACCAACAAGTACCAATCTATTATCCCATCATCCAATTATCCCTCTTTTTTTTAAATGATCCCTGAGCTTATAAAATTCCTCCCCCAACCCTCAACCATATACTAATTATAATCAACCCCTAAATGATGCCCCTAATCCCAAGGGCAAACTTTACTGGGAGAGGGGACGTCGTCCTCTAGAGTTACTTCTAGCTGTCATGGGGATGACATTCTTTCTGAGGGATCCTGTGAAAGTAAAATGATGGTTAAATTTCAAGATCAATGTCTTTAAAATTGCAAATAGTCTCTGAGTATTTTGTGTAGGTCTGGCCAGAATGTTGTACAATATGTGCACCATTTCAGCTAACCAAGTTGGGATCGTCTTGTGCAGCTGGTACCCAAAACGGGTCTTGTAGTAGCACTATCAGTATCATGACGTCATATCAACGAGGTTGAGTTGTTATGGGGCCCCATCTTCTTCCTGGAAACTTTAAATGTCACTTCAGGAAAAACTCATTGTTCATTGTGAAAAACTTAAACATTAATCATATAGACATATATAGACATACATATATTCAATGAAAGGCATGATAGATGTATTCAATGAAAGGTATCATAGATATGAAGAAAAGCAAACTCATATTTCTTTCTGTCCCATATCATGGCTCTTGACATGAGACAGAAACTCCAGAAACTCTGGGTTTTTCTCTTACCAACAGGCTTGGAATTGGAGAGGGACTGAGCCAGAGTCCAACTTCAAAACCAGCTCTATATATTTATAAATAAATACACATTAATACATATTTAAAGATAAGTGTAGAATAATTTTACTTACTTTCTTTACTTTCTGAGACATCAGAAAAAGGGAAGGTCATCTAGTTACTCCTTAACCTCTCTGAGCTAGCAGGTTTTCACCCCAGCCTCTGAGTCCAGAGTCTTATTGTTAAATAAAATGGTAGAGATTTAGTTAAAAGCTATATTTAGTGGCAGCGGCAGGAGGTGGATCCAGCAGGAGGTAGAAGTCTCTCGGGGCAATTGCCTGAGAAGTGGGCCAGTAACTTCGGGAACTACAATTACTTGCTGAAACAGCAGTAGATTCAGATGCAGCCATTGTGCTGATGGAAAAACAATAGTCTAAGACAGGGCTCATGTTCAGAAGTAGTTGGCCAAGACAAGATGAATGCATGCGTGTATGTATGTGTGTGCGCATGTGTGCGTGTGTGTGCATGTGTGTGTGTTGTTTTGACATTTTTTGTCTTATTGACTTTCATTTGTTTTGTGGATTTTTAAACTATATGTATTTTTAACTATATATATATTAAACTTGAAGATAGGAGATAGATAGATAGATGATAGATAGATAGATAGATAGATAGATAGATAGATAGATGATAGATAGATAGATAGATGAGAGAGAGAGAGATACAACGTTGAGTAAGTATGTAGGTAGGATTTAGGAGGAGTTGAAAGAAGGGGAAAATGTGATCAAATATATTGCATGAAAAAATGTCTAAAGATTTTCCATATCTCTCAACAGACAAAATGGTTCAACTATGGTTTATTTCTTCCAAAAGTCATACTAAGGCTTGGTCCCCAATGTAGTAGTATTGGGAGGTAGGGCTGGAAACTTCATGAATGAGTTAGCGTCTTTTTGTGAAAACAGGTCACAAAAGTTTAGTCTCCATTTCTCTTTTATATACTTCTAGTGATCCCCACTTTTTATCATGAGTGGAAGCAACATGACACTCTCCTCCTAGAAACTAAGAAAATCCTAGGATAATCTTGAACTTTGAACCTTCAGACCATGAGCTAAATAAAGTTCTTTTTTAAACTAAATTTCCCAGGCTCAGATATTCTGTTATAATAACAACAACAGAAAATGGACTAAGAAGACCTTAAGTCACATAGTCAAGAAGCTCTCTAAATCCTAAACCGTGTAAGTGCATAGAAATCACATCAAACACTATGCTAGTTTGATTGTAATTGGCCTCCGTAATCTCACAAGGAGTGGCGCTATCAGGAGTTGGGGTCTTGTTGGAGTAGATGTGGTCTTGTTGGAGGAAATGTGCCACTGTGGAGGCAGGTTTGAGGTCTCATATATGCAAGTCAAGATGTAGGACACTCAGCTACTTTTCCAGCACCATGTTACAACCATGATGATAATGAACTAAACTTCTGATGTAATTTCAGAACATTTCACCTCAATGTAGCTGTGGTCATGGTGTCTCTTCACAGCAATAGAAATTCTAACTAAGACAGACACCTGATGGTAGAAGTGATAAAAATTATGGAAAAGATTTAGATTGTTCTGGTTTTGTTTTAGTGTGTAATGTGTGTGTGTTTTACACAGGGATTAAGGATCATGGTTTCTGTGACTAAAATCCAGGTCATTGGCTTTCATAGCAAATGCTTTTACATCCTGAGCCATCTCACTAACCTGACTGAAAAGAACAAAACAAGAAAGCAACTGCAAGAGAAAGGACATACTGTTTTCAAAGAAATGTCACTTTCCTAGGAGATGACAGAGCAATCCCTTTGACTCACTCTCCCAGTGAACTGCTTCTGGTAAGCACGGCCTCACAGAGTGAGGACTGAAGAAAGTCATCCAGACAATAGTTTAGCTTGTTCTTATCAAGCTACAAGTTAAAAGAAATACCAAGTAAATACAGAAATGCTAAACTTACTTTTGATGTGAACAGATAAGGCATGTCTGTGGGAGTGATAAGGCCCCAAAGACGCTTATCCAAAAAAGAAGTGCAAATAAATTGGTAAAAAAGAATCCAAATCAACACTTACAGGATTCTGGAAATTAAGTCTTCCAACAATTGAAGGAGGGTTAAACCAAGAAATATCACCTAATTTTAGTGAAAGCAGTAAGATTCATGTCAATTTGAATTCACTTAACCTCACACCTTCCAACTTCTTCAGTAGCTTTAAAGGCCAACAATCTCCTAGCCACAGTGAAAGCCTGCATGGGTGACACCAGAAGAGTCCAGTGCTGTCCCAAGCCACCAAACTTTCTGTCATTATCTGATTTGACAACTTCCTACAGACCTTACTAAATTGGTCTTCCTTCCTTTCTTTCTTTCTTTCTTTCTTTCTTTCTTTCTTTCTTTCTTTCTTTCTGTCTTCCTTCCTTCCTTCCTTCCTTCCTTTCTTTCTTTCTTTTTCCTCATTTATTGTGAACATTTTCCCACAATGAATTTGTTGAAAAGTTAAAAAGAAATAATTGCTTAGCATTGCCTGCAATGGTAACAAGAAATGCAGTAAATAAGGGCCACCAAGCCAAAAGTGTCCCTAAAGAACCCTTTGTCTTGGACACAGACTTAAATCAGGCATTTTTTAAAGAAAAAGTCCAGGAAGTAAAGAATCAATACAAACATTATGTATATCATTTTGGAGAAGCCTCTAAAATTAATAATGGAGATAGCATTTGACCCAACTATTCCACTCCTGGGCATATATCAGTAGCATTCTATAGACATTTGTGCATCCATGTTCATTGCTGCTCTAACTACCATAGCAAGGAAATGGAACCAATCTAGATGTCTATTGACAGACAAATAGATAACAGACATGTACTAGATATAAAAAACAGGATACACAGTACCATTCAACTTTAAAGAATATTGAAATCAGCCAGGCATAGTAGCACACACCTTTATTCCCACCATTTGGAAGCAAAGGCAGGAGGACCTCTGAGTTTGAGGCCAGACTGGTCTACAAAGCAAGTTTCAGGACAACCAGGGCTACAGAAAGGGAGGAAGGAAGGAAGGAAGGGAGGGAGGGAGGGAGGGAGGGAGGGAGGGAGGGAGGGAGGGAGGGAGGGAGGGAGGGAGGGGAAAAAAGAAAAGACAGAAGGAAGGAAGGAAGAAAGGAAAAGGAAGAAAATTGAAATCACAAAATTAGTGAGAAAATGGATGCAAAGATATAACATTAAGCTAGGATAACCAAATTCATAGTGAAAATAGCACGTTTGTTCTATCTTATATGTGGGTCAAAGTTTATAATAAGTACATGTATAGATGTAAATATGGGAATAGCACAGCATCTAGAAAGGATACAGGACAGGGAGATACTGGACGATGAAAGGGACAGAAAACAGGTAAAAAGAAAGACACATAGGCCATGAAAAAATTATTAGAGCTTTTTATTTTCCTTTTTGAGGTAAATAACTGCATAAAAATATAGTTGGTTGTGAAAGAATAAAACTTTAAGCAAAGTTCCATGGTTTCAGAAAGACTACAGTTCTTTCTGAATAAGATAGAAGTTCACTGATGTGTATAGAATTTGGGACTCAAGTATTTGTTTGATTAGCTACTTTAATCTAGCTGTATAATTATTTGTTAGATAATTATAATAAAGTCATTTTATTCAAAATTAGACAATCAAAACATTCAAAAAATGAAATGAAATCATGCCTGAAGAACTAGAGGAGGGCTGGGCAGTAGTGGCACATTTCCTTAATCCCAGCACTCAAAGCAGAGGCAAGTCTGGTTTACAGAGTGAATTCCAGGATAGCCAGGGCTATGCAGAGAAACCCTGCCTTGAAAAACAGAAACAAGCAGGGCAGTGGTGGCTCATGCCTTTAATCCCAGCTCTGGGAGGCAGAGGCAGGCAGATCTCTGTGAGTTTGAGGCCAGCCTGGTCTACAAGAGCTAGTTCCAGGACAGGCTCCAAAGCTACAGGGAAACCCTGTCTCAAAAAAGGCAGGGGGAGAAAAGGAAGGAAGGAAGGAAGGAAGGAAGGAAGGAAGGAAGGAAGGAAGGAAGGAAGGAAGGAAGGAAGGAAGAAGAAAGAGAGACAGACAGAGAGAGAGAGAGAAAGAGAGAGAGAGAGAGAGAGAGAGAGAGAGAGAGAGAGAGAGAAGAAAGAAAGAAAGAAAGAAAGAAAGAAAGAAAGAAAGAAAGAAAGAAAGAACACGCATACAACAACAAGAACTAGAGGAAGGCATGAGAATGACGTTATGTCAGAAAGGGAGCATTAGTAAAATCACTGTATGCACAACGTGCAGAAGGAGGAGCACCAGCCAACAGAAAGGATGCTTGAGGAAAGAGTGGCATCAGACTTCCCAAAGTTCATGAAAACAGCTAACTGAGGCGTCCAAGGAATACAACAAAGTCCAAATACAATGGAGACAGCTACACACAGACACAAGGACTGGTGACAGCTGCAGACAGACAGACAGCTACACACACACACAAGGACCGGTGAGGCCAGAGGGAGATGACTCGGTGTGCGAGGGATCAGCAACGTTATTTATTACTAATTTCTCAATGGAAACCATGAAAGCCACAATTGATGAGGTGAGGAATTCAAAGCTCTGAAAAGAGATCCAAGTAAAATTCATTGCTAACAGACCCACTTAAAAAGACCCTCCCTCTGTCTTTTAGGATGCAATGAAAGGATGCAATAATTCAAATCACATGGAGAAATGAACAGCATTGTCAAAAATAATTGTATCAATAGTATTGTAATGCTGTGTCTCTCTGAAACTCATATATTGGAACCTTCAATACCCTTCAGAATATGACCATATTTGGAGAAAGGCATTTTAAAGAGGCAATTAAGTCAGAAAAAATGACATACATAACAAACCCTAACATCAGAAAGATATTAAATTTAATGAATTATATATTTTCATCAAAAGACAAACATTTCCAGGTTGTATTTCTATTTTAAAAGTACCTGATCCAACTATATGTCTTTACAACTCTATCAGAGTCATACTCTGAATTGGAAGTTACAAATCAGCTGAAAAGCAAAAGAGTAGGAAAGGAGGGAGGGAGAGAGAGAGAGAGAGAGAGAGAGAGAGAGAGAGAGAGAGAGAGAGAACATATATAGGCTTTGTTTCTTTCCTGTTTCTATTTTTTAAAAAGAGCTCCCTTAAAAAGCAAATTTATGGAGAAAGAGCTGATTCAGATCCACAGTATGAGGTTCAGTCCGCCATGGAGGAGAAACCCATGCAGCAGGATTTAGAGCTGTGCTTTCTTCATCCATTCTTCCATTGAAGGGCATCTAGGTTGTTTCCAGGTTCTGGCTATTACAAACAATGCTGCTATGAACATAGTTGAGCATATACTTGTGTTGTATGATAAGGCATCTCTTGGGTATATTCCCAATAGTGGAATTGCTGGGTCCAGAGGTAGGTGCAGTAAAAAACAATGACTTCGTGAATTTTGCATGCAAATAGACAGAAATAGAAAATACTATCCTGAGTGAGGTAAGCCAGACCCAAAAAGAGAAACATGGGATGTACTCACTCATATTTGGTTTCTAGCCATAAATAAAGGACATTGAGCCTAAAATTCGTGATCCTAGAGAAGCTAAATAAGAAGGTGAACCCAAAGAAAAACATATACGCATCCTCCTGAATATCAAACTTCATCAGGCTATGAAAGGAGACAGAGACAGAGACCCACATTGGAGCACCGAACTGAAATCTCAAGGTCCAAATCAGGAGCAGAAGGAGAGAGAGCACGAGCAAGAAACACAGGACCGCGAGGGGTGCACCCACACACTGAGACAATGGGGATGTTCTATCGGGAACTCACCAAGGCCACCTGGACTGGGTCTGAAAAAGCATGGGATAAAACCGGACTCGCTGAACATAGAGGACAATGAGGACTACTGAGAACTCAAGAACAATGGCACTGGGTTTTGATCCTACTGCACGTACTTGCTTTGTGGGAGCCTAGGCAGTTTGGATGCTCACCTTACTAGACTTGGATGGAGGTGGGTGGTCCTTGGACTTCCCACAGGGCAGGGAACCCTGATTGCTCTTCGGGCTGAAGAGGGAGGGGGACTTGATTGGGGGAGGGGGAGGTAAATGGGAGGTGGTGGTGGGGAGGAGGCAGAAATCTTTAATAAATAAATAAATAAATAAATTTTTTTAAAAAAAGATTTAGAGCTGTGGGCACACTGCATCCGCAGTCAGGCAGACAGCAGGATTTGCAGCTGTGGGCACACTGCATCTGCAGTCAAGAAACAGTAAAAGCAACAATACTTCAAGTACTCAGATCGCTCTCTGGGTGCAGTCTGGATTGTGCACAACCCCACATTCTCTGACCAGGGAATAACAAGTCAATCCCCCACAGACATGCCCAGAGGCCCAACTCCAGATGACTTTAGAGTCTGTCATGTGGACAACACAGATAATCACAAACCTTAAAGCCTAATTTGTTGTTAGAGATAGAGATATGATAAAATGTTTGGTCAGTCAGGAGGTCACAGCATTAATGAACACATCTGTATGTATCTATCCTAATAGGAGGACTTCAGAGGAAAACGAGACAGTTCTAGCACATGACTCAGGGTCTTTAACGCTGACTTTCATGGATAGCAAAAAAGATCAACTAGAGAAAGAAGAGTCTGCACCATAAACTAAACAGGCCTAGCAAACATCTACAGAACTTTCCATAAACAGGAGAACACATGCTCTCCTCAAGTAAACATGAGAATCTCCAGAACAGACCACGTTAAAATAGCAAAACACCTGACCACAACTGGAAGGACTGCAGCGATACAAAGTATACCTCTAATTACAGTGGATTGAAATTAGAAACCAGGGACAAAGGATATTTGGGACTTCTACAGATAGGCGAATATTAAACACAATCCCACATAACTAATAAGACAAAGAAGAAATAATAATAATTATAAAATACTTGGAGGTTAATTTAAATAGACACAAAGCATATAAATATTTAATGAAATGAAGGTATACCAAAGCTCTTTCTGAGTAAACAAATGTCTATAGTTTAGAAAGAGTAAGAACTTCAAATCAATTAAGGATATAGAAAAAGATGGGGGGAGGGAAAATGCAAAGGAAACAAAAGAAGGAAGTAGTCATAATTAAATATATATATGTATGTGTATGTATATATACACATATATATGATACAACTAAGTAGTATAAAGCATAGCAGAATGAGGTTAGGCAGGAAAGTCAAACAGAAAATACAGAGAGGAAGAAGGGTGGGAAACAAGATGGTAGAGGACAGAAAAAGTCACGAAGCAAAATGTAGATTATAGAAATGGGTTGATTTAAGTTGTAAAAGCTAGTTAGTAATAAGTCTGAGCTATAGGCTAAACATTCTGTGATTAATATAAGCTTTCATGTGTTTATTTGGGACTGAGTGGTCAGGAGAAAAGAAAATCTCTGTCTTCATTTTCATATATATATATATATATATGAATATACATGAATATATATGTATATACATATATGAAATCACTGGAAATTGGTTATTTGACATCACCACTAAAACTGGCAAACCTTTAGTTAAATAGAATATGAGAAAAGAAAGGAGATTCAGAGATTCAGATTGCTAAACAAGGACTGCAAGAAAGGATCTCATTATACTACAAAAACAAGTAGTATATATGCCCTCTGGAAACAAAGACATAAAGGAATCCTAGGAATGCTACAAACAACAAATTAAATGAACTGGTTTAGTTCACATGTTCCTGAAATAGAAAAACTACTAAATTTGACTCAAAAAGAAGTAAAATACCCAAACGGACTTAGAAAAATTAAAGAAATTTAATTAGTGGAAAAAATGCCCACCTCCCCACCAGGAAAGGCCAAGCATCAGTTGGCTTCAATGGTAAATTCTACCCAATATAACAACAACAACAACAAGTCTTTAAAATAGAAGATTTTGAAAGAAATAGACTTAGGATGGAATATTTCCCATCTTATTCTATGAAGCTAGTATTTTGCTGCTACCTAAACCAGAAAAAGACACCTTTAAACAAAACAAAACCCCTCCTTAAAGGTCAGCAAAATAAATCCAACAAACTTTAGTAGACTCTACTAAAGAACGCAAGACAGGTGTCAAATCAAGTCATACGCTAGGACGTGTTAACAGGATAAATGACAAAAGCCAGAAGAGCAGCTCACGGGGCGCAAACACAGTATTGGGAAGAAAAAAAACCCTAGAGCATCCATCAGAAGCACTCAGCAAACTCAGTGCACTACAGAACTGACACCAGAGGCTGAGAGAAGGCGTCTGAGAGGGTGAAACTGTGATCCTCTCACTGTGAAAATTCAAAAGGCAGCAGCCTCCCGTGTTCAGGATATTAGTTGTGAAACTGAAAAATTCAAAAGGCATCAGATCTCACGTGTTTAGGGTCTTAGCTGTGGATTTTGTTCTGATCATAGGAGGGGTCACTGGAGAAAACATTAAAGGATTAGAACGTCATGGCTGATTCTGTCTATTTTTGTAAAATGTGTTTCAGGTGCTGCAAGATACTCTGTTAGGATTCACATGGACTGAGGGTCACGGGGTTCCTCTAAGGTTTGAGGGGTAAACAGTCAGGCATTCTGACTAGATCGGCAATTGTGGGAGTTTAAAGACAGTGTTCAAAATACCTTTATGTGTGTGAACAAATGTAGAAAGGAATGAAACCAAAGCAATTCCTCAGACTTTTAGCTGAGCAACTGTAGCTATAACAGGGCCATTATACTGAACAAAACATTGCCTCAGGGCAATTAAAATTGAGATCCTTACTTGCTATTCATATGCAGCTTTCAAACACAGATTTTACAGGAACAATCTGCAGTTCAAAGTTGAGGTCAGAGTTGAACAGAAAGATTTTTTAAAAATATCTATATTACAAATAGTATGTAAAAACATATGACCAAAGAGGATTGACATGGAAAACCAAGTAAATGGTGAAAGGATGGTAGCTTGGGAAAGAGGCCTGGAGTGCTCACACTTTTAGGTAGAAAAGGAATTCACAGTGTGGAGTAGGAAAGCATTAGGAAGCGAAAGAGAAGGAAACTGGAAGATTTGGGTCTGATGGTCTCCAAGAAAATAACCTCGGAAAGGAAACCATGGCAAGCATGAGTGGCCATTAGCATTTGGAGTACAAATCGTTTGAAATCTTGACCAGCGAAAAGTCGAAGAAACTGTGGCATCAGACATTTAACTGAAGCAGATCAAGAAAGAATGTGAGTTGAAAAGTGATGATAACAGTATATCAGCGTGTTCACGATGCCATACGTGTACATGCTGGGTGACTTAAACAACAGAAACGTTAGGCAGCACTCGAGTTGGCTTTGGTAGGCCTCTTTTCTGGGTTGTAGATAGCTGTCCTTTTGATGTATATTCACATTGGTTTTTGTTTGTTTGTGTTTTTGTTTTTTGTGGTTGTTTTGTTTTTGTTTGGGGGGCTTTTTTGTTTTGTTTTGTTTTGGTGGTTATGTTTTTTTTTTTTTGTTTTGGTTTTGGTTTTTTGTTTTTTTGCTGTATATGTGGTGCCATGCAGGAATCTAGGTACTGAACTTGGACCCTTGAATGTGTTAGAAAAGCAGTGTGCCACTGACTAATCCTCCAGTCCTGTCAGACTGAAACCTCCACCCTTGTAATCTCACTTCGCTCTGATCACTTTACTAAATATCCTAGAAGCTAGTCTCCAAATACAGTCGCACTGTTGCTGGCATTTAGGATTTCAATGAATGTAGTTGTGTTGCAGGACCTCCTTCTTCTCCTTCAGCCAATAACCGCTGAGATACCAGCCCATTGGTATGTGGTCTCTCTTTAAAAAAGCAGCGACTGCCCTCTGCTCTTTCTCTTGCTTCCGGCTCCACTTCCAGCTACTAGGCTCCTTTCCTGATTGTACAGAGGGCTGTTGTCTGGGAGGTGATCTGTAAGTTTTTCCCCTTTAAATAAATAACCATTCTACTAATCATAATTCCGAACCGGTGTGGGATTGTTTGTGACTTACGCCTTCATAATTGGGATGGGGAAAAAATTGAATCTGTGTATTCCCTACTTAGGTGTCACTGTGGCAACAATACATGACCTAAACAGCATAAGAAAGGGAAGACTTTTTTGACTCCCAACTTCAGAGGGTTTCAGTCATTCTGAAGGAGGAAAGTATGACTGAGTTTTTCTGATCATGCTGGTGGCCGTTTACAGTGGAGACTCTTCATATCACTGTAGCAAGCAGAGTGAGTACAACAGAAATCAGAGTCCAGAGGCCTAGTGCCCACTTCTATCACCTGTGCCCACCTCCTGAAGATTTCACAGCCCCCCAAAGCAGTAACCATCAGGAAGACAATGAATGTTCTAAACCCAAAGCTGTGGGGGGAACATTACATAGTCAAACGGTAATGGTTCAGAGTAGCTAGACAGTCTCCATGGCTCCTGAAGACAAGTTCTGTACAGGGAGAGATGAGATACAGAAGACGTGTGGGTGTGAGGAGGTGAGTGTCGAAATGAACTTCCTGGAAAGGATCTGGCCTACAATGGAGGACTTTGAGGAGCTCGCCTTTGACCTGGATCAAGACACATCTTCCATAGTAAAAAGAAGGAAGGCAAAGAGGAAGAACAATGCCTCAGGCTGTAGTTTTCTTGGGAAAAATGGGTTGGTTCCTAATTAATATCTCTCCTTTCCTGATAACTAAAGACAAACTTACAATGAGCAGTAAGCATGGCACAGAGGCTGGGTATATAAAAGTTTCAGAGAGAAGATGTAAAATGGTTATTTGGGCACTAAAAACATTATGAAAATGCATTAAGATTCTGGACCTATCGAGTTCACACATAAGGTTCATGTATGTGGAACTTTAAAAGGGACCCAAGGTCATACAGTTGTTTTCTATTTCAACTGTTCAGACGCACACACAGGGCAGGCAAGCAGGTAGGTTTGGCCCAAGTCTAGTCAAGAAACCAGGTGAGGAATAAAGATATCTCCAAGATCAAGGATACTGAAATATCAACTTTTCAAACTTTTGTTTCTCTGGGTCACTGAGGGTGAAGATGCTTTCCACTAAGCTTTACAATCTGAGTTAAATCCCTTAGTTGCGGGAGAGAACTGACTTCTGAAGTTTGGCCTCTGTCTTCCACGCATGTGCTCTGTGTGGAACATACATAGCACACACAAAGTAACTAAATTGATGTAATGAAAAACTTTTCTTCAGTGGTGATCTGCAGAGATGGCTCAGGGGTGAAGTACTTGTTGCTCAAGCATGAAGGTGTGAGTTATGATCCCCAGGACCCATGAGAAAAGCCAGGCATGGCAGCACATGGCTATAACCCCACATGGTGGGGAGGCAGAGATAAAGTATATGGACTTTGCTTTGAATCTTTAGATTTGTTTGCTTAGCTTGGAATACCAATGAGGGCCAGGAAAATAGGACAAACTAGGACATGGCCATTTGAGTGAAGGAGAGAGAGAGAGAGAGAGAGAGAGAGAGAGAGAGAGAGAGAGAGAGAGAGATTAATTAGTCACTATACATGGGTAGAAGATAAAGCTTCTCCAAGAAGCTATAGTTATCAAACAAAAAGGTGTGGGTATAGGATAACTCCTTCAAATTACTAGTAAGGGGGAACTCAAAGTATTCCCCCAAACAATATAGGTCATTATCACTGCTCTTGTTGATCCACCAGACCTTGACGGTAAGATCCTATTGCTAAATACATCAGACACTTTCGTCACACACATAGAGCCAGATCTCAAGCTGTTACTGACCTGGAAGCTTGCTTCTCTTTGGGTAGCTTGCATGGTGTCAAAGGTGCTACACATGCTGCTGGGGAAGAAAAGTCATCAACCCTCTTACCGTGTGAGCTACAGGAATAACTTGCCAGGCTAGGTAGGCCATTAGTGCGATAGTGGCGTGAATATCACATGTATAACCAATGGATTTCTGGTTAGACTACTCATGTTCCTACTGTACACCTACTTAGGTAAGAATCAGCAGCGGAAGAAGCCATAGGACCTGGAAGTAAACTCACTTCAACCACTTCCCTAAAGGTGCATGGTATTAAACTGCCTTCTCAATACTTAACCTCCAATCCATAGGCTAGTTCACTTCCAGCCCTCCTCAGAGAAGCTTCGTTTACAGAGAATGGCAGTTAATACAAAGACTCGCAACTGGTCAAAGACAATAATGAACAGGGGGGTGCTCAGCCCTAATTGGGACATCTGGTTCATTCTTCTGCCTCCCAAGACTTGGGGGGCATCATGAAGGGATGATTATAAAAGCCAGAGGTAAGATGGATGCTGTGAAATAGTGGAGCCATTTGCAGCTATGAATTCATCTGCAGAAGAGAAAACCAGTCAACATTCCAGCATGGAAGAGGGAGGGAGCCGAGAGGCCCCACCCTTAACCTCCAGCTGCTGTTGGTTGATGGTGGCTGGGGAAGAAAGAGTCAACTTGTTGCTGCTACTGCTGCTTTCTCAGAAATATGGCTCCTCATAACTCACCAGTCCTCCTCCAGTGGATGGCCCTGTATCTTTGTATGCATGGGTAGCACTAATTGGATTCAGCTGGTCATGGAGAAGGAGAGGAGAAAGGGGAGTAGGCTGTGACAGGGTGGGAGATTTCAGGAGGAGGTAGAGCAAAAGAGTTGGGATGGAAATAAGCAAAATACATGGTATAAATGTATGAAATTCTAAGAGGGTAAATAAATAATCATTTAAAGGTGGGGATTAACAGAGGAAGATACCAGATACTTATCTCTTGCCTGCACATGCTCAAGCATGAGGCAAACACACACACACACACACACACACACACACACACATCAATTTCTCTGTCTCAGCCCTGATAAAAAAAATGTAGGTTCTTATCATGATGTCCTTACTGGTATTAAAATCAAATAATTGGAATATACAGCTTCCAGTCAATCACTGATGTGTTCCACATGCATTTTACACTGGAAATTTTCAGAGGAACTAGAGGCCCCACTTGAAAGAATCGGGTGAATGTTTGTTTTTTTAAGAAGCTTACAGAATAGAATTCATAGTGATCACTTTCCTTCACTCATTCCTTGTTTTTCATTACTAGAACTATTTTCTCTTCAGAGCTTAATGTGCTTGACACCAGACTGGCATCAATATTTATGTGAGGAAGTGAGATTGAACAAATAAAACTTTATTTTGGAAATTAAGCTGTGCTCAGGGTTCCTTCCTGTCCAAAATTTGAACTAAAACCCTGGTAATGAAAACAGAAAATTTCCAGAGTCCATAACTGCTCTGATCTTAAATTCTTCCTGAGTTGTGAAGTGGAAAATTAAATGTTTTTTGTTGGAAAACTCCCTCTTCAGTGACTCCAGGTCAGCATTCAAATGACGTCAGAAATGATACATTTTTTCCCAATTATGAAATGACTTATGGGAAGCTAGCTAACCACACTCGATCATTAAATAAAACTATTTTGGCTGATACATTGTTGCTCTGCCAGAAAACACAGGTGTTTTGCTCTCAAAGATTTTTATTAAGCAGTTGCATTAAGGAAAGTTTGCCTTGACAAGGCCTCAGTGGGAACAATGTAGGAGGGCCAGCGAGAAGGTATGATTTGTGGAGAATTTGTGTGAGAGGGCACAGACTGTTTTTACATATTAAATAAAGAGTTGCTTTGTGTACAAAGAACCGAAACATAAGGTTGTACTGTGTAGATGGTGACATAGCACCAATCAGTGAGACACAGCAGAACACATGAAGTCGTAAGAGCTGAATGAAAGACTCTTTATAATGTTAAATGTTATTTTATTACCAAGTTCATGGACTGAGATTTGGCAAAGAATTTTGGGTCATTCTTTTTCTAATGATTGCCAAAGACTACATCTCAATGCTCTAAAAATGATTTAAATCTATCAACAACTGCCGAAGTCTGATGGCATTTTATTTGACAGTAGTTTTTTGTAAAAGAAAGGAGAAGAAAAATCCTCAATTGATACAACTGTGACATGATTTTTAAATTTTGAGAAACAACTTTACATTCATCATTTTTCCAGTCTACCATCTTCCACTCACAGATCTTTAACTAATTTCAAAGTTGGAAGCAGCTGATCCAAGGAATTTTGTTACCTTATCCAAACTGTGGCATCTTAAACTATGCATAGTATACTTATTCAATGATGAGGAATTTGGTTACCTCGTCCAAACTGTGGTAGTATGGGACAATGATCTCTATTCTGTCAATTATATTTTAATAAACACGGATTGGCCAGTAGCCAAGCAGGAAGTATAGGTGGGACAACCAGGCAGGGAGACAAAAACAGGATAATTCTGGGAAGAGGAAAGCTTGGTCTGCAGTCCTGACCCAGCCACAGA
Organism: Chionomys nivalis; assembly: GCF_950005125.1. Taxonomy (NCBI): domain Eukaryota; kingdom Metazoa; phylum Chordata; class Mammalia; order Rodentia; family Cricetidae; genus Chionomys; species Chionomys nivalis. The sequence continues at coordinate 198,795,712 of NC_080086.1, forward strand.
AGATGTAAGATGTGACAGCCTCACCAAATAAGGTACTGAGCCACATGGCTAACATAGACAAAAATAATGGGTTAATATAAGTTGTAAGAGTTAATAAGAAGTCTGAGCTAATGGTCCAATCAGTTTATAACTAATGTAGAACTCTGTGTGATTTCTTTGGGACTTAACAACTGTGGAAATGGGGCAGGACAGAAATCCTCAGACAACAAATGGTACCCACATGGATGACTGCATTCACTTAAAGCCTGAGAGAGCTTGAGAAGTAATTCTAGATAGAAAAGAATAGAGTAAAGCATGGCTTATTGATAGCATCATTTTCTCAGATGGACTCTTCTTGCTAGAGGCAAGTGCTCTCATTTAAAAGAAGATTCCTGACTCAGCTTTAACCGCAAAACCTTGCAGCTTTTTAAAGAGGTCCTGCCACAAAACACTTAAATGGTGTTGATGAAAAGCTGAACATATGCTTTTTGGTTTTAAGCCATAGCAGGAAAAAATCCATGCCATTTTAAAATGCTGCTTTCTGGGACATCCTGCCAGCACAAACTCTGAGTCTTTCAGGCTGGAGGTCCAGCTACAGAGCATTTGAGTGTGGTTTGTGAGCAGACTGCTGCAGCTTGCTTGCTGGCAGGGACCTTGAAACGCCATAGAGTTGTGGCAATAAACATGGCTCCGGCCAGTACTTTCACCATGAGGCTGGAATCTCAGAAAGCTAAGGAATGGGCTGGATACAGCCATCAAAGCCACGACTTTAATGCTCTCCATATTGCTTAGCAAATTAAAGACTCACGTGGTCACAAAAAGAGAGAGATACAGTAAAGATAGATTCAAAGCCAAAGAAAAAAGAAAAAAGGTTGAAGTCCTTAAAATACAAAAGAAAGAAATAGAGTAGTTGGGTGTGGTGGCACACACCTTTAATTCCAACATTTGGGAGACAGAGGCAGGCAGACCTCTGTGAGTTCAAGGTGGTGGCACAGGCCTTTAATCCCAGCATTAGAGATGCAGAAACAGGCAGATCTCTGTGAGTACAAGGACAGCCTGGTCTACAGAGTTAGTTCCAGGACAAAGATACACAGAAACCCTGTCTCAAAAAGCCAAAAATTAAAACTAAAATAGAGTTTAAAATAAAGCCATGTAAAGATTGAAAACACGGAAAATCTGTTTACTGCTGCTCTCTTTGAATTGCTTGAATGCTGAGGAAGGAGCAACAACTGCTAAAAGATATTTGTTTATAAATGCTGCTGAATTAATCCAAGATAGGTATTTTGAAAATACCTTAACTTCAAAATTGAAGACAAAAGATATGTTACTTTGGAGAATAGATTTTGCTTTTGTTTCCACAGAAAATGAGAAGCTATGGATTTATTCTGAGTTAAGAAAAATCAGATTTGATCACGGAAGACCACCTGAGAAATTTCCAATAGGACCAGATGGCCCGTATGTCTGAGTTCTACATCCAGAACAGGTTCAAGACTGCTGCCTGAGAGGATCAAGCCTCACAGGATCAAGTCATGACTTGATCATAATGCTAAACTTTCTTTAGGTCCCCATAAGATTATCAGCACCCCCAACAAGCAGAAAGTAGCCTGGAAAACTACACCCACATTCCCAAAAAAATGAACTATGGATATTTTCCTTTGTTTAGAATGTTGATTACAAGTTGTTGTGACTAATGTTCAGGAGAAAAGCTAAACAAAAAAATGTGAGATTCAGAGTTCTTGGTTTGTTTTTTTTTAAAAAAAAAAAAAGAGGGGGAAATAGTGTGGGATAATGATCTGTATTCTGTCAATTATATTTTAAATAAACGTGGCTTGGCCAGTACCCGGCAGGAAGTATAGGTGGGACAACCAGGCAGGAAGTAGAGGCAGGGAGACAAGAACAGGAGAATTCTGGGAAGAGGAAAGCTTGGTCCGCAGTCCTGACCCACCCACAGAAGAAGCAAGATGTGCCTGCCTCGCCGAATAGGATGCCAAGCCACATGGCTAACATAGGCAAGAATAATGGGCTAATATACATTATAAGAGTTAATAAGAAGCCTGAACTAATGGGCCAATCAGTTTATAACTAATGTAGATCTCTGTGTGATTTCCTTTGGACTTAACGACTGTGGGAACCAGGCAGGACAGAAATCCTCAGACAACACTGTGGCATCTTAAACCATGCATTAATAGCATGCTTATTCAATGAAGACGTTTTCTTTTTCAAAGTGACATTTTTCCTCCATGTGTGCAAAGGAACATAAATCATAGCTGTATATAATCCTAAGAACTCTAAATATTATGCAGTAGTCAATTTCTCATTAAAGGATGCTTTAAAAGAACAATAGCCCTATTGACTGAGAACCTTAATAAACTGTTCTTGAAGATTTATGTAAGGAAGACTGGGGACAGAGTTCAGAGATAGAAGGCCACTCTAGGATAACTGAGACCCTAGAGGCAATCCCTAGGACTGCAAAAAGAAGAAAGAAAAGGGAGGGGGAAGAAAATATACATTAGGGTTTCAATGTTGAAAACACTGTCTTAAAATAGAAATAAAATGTATGCAACCCAGGTGTAGTCATATTTAATCTGAGTTCCTAGAAGCTTTTATTGAAGGCTACACACAGCAGTCTACTTCATTAGGAAATTCTCATCAACCAAAACTACTTTTGGATACTCATTTTCTGAATGCTGGTTTATAGCAGGATCCCACCTCAGATTCTCCAGAATGTTTACAAACTACATCCCATCAATGGAACAATGGAATGAGAATTGTAGCCACTATTTTGTAACGTGGAATCCACCTGGATACAAAAAACCTCTAGCTCTGAAAGAATTGTATGAAACAACTCCTGTACTTACAAAATTAAATACTTCTGTAGTAGTCTGCAAGACTGAGCTATGAAATAGCTGCAGTCTAACTACATGTTATGAGTTATTTATATAGAATGGAGGAACTCTGACCAGTGACCAGATATCATACAACACTGAAAGAAAGCATAACACAGAAGATTTCTTTTCTTTCTTTTCTCTTTCTTTTCTCTTTCTTTCTTTCTTTCTTTCTTTCTTCCTTTCTTTTTCTTCCTTTCTTTCTTTCTTTTCTTTCTTTCTTTTTTTGAGATAGGGTTTCTCTGTGTAATAGTCCTGGCTGTCCTGGAATTCCCTTTGTAGATCAGGCTGTCCAGACTCACAGAGATCCACCTGCCTCTGCCTTCCAAGTGCAGGGATTAAAGGCGTGTGCCACCACCACCCACAGAAGACATTTGTGAACATGGCTGTTATATGTCACCTTATTTTTTTGCATTTAAATATGGCTATTCTTATCATCAAACATAATTGAAGAATGTGTTTTTTAAAGTTCATTTAAATAAAACATTAGTTTAATAAAAATATATAACTATATGGCATATACATGTATTCTCTATGAAGCAGGGTGGGTGGTCTGGAACTCTCTTTGTAGATGAGACTGGCCTTGAATTCAGAGATCCACCTATGTTTGACTCCTGAATTCTGAGATCAAGGTGTGTACCACCATGCCAGACCTAATTATATGATAGTTATGTAATTTATAACTTATGTTTATATTCATATACACATAAATATAACATATCTCAAAGACTTTCAAAGTCCATGCAAGCTGAGTGAGACTCTTTAGTTTCAAATGCCTTGAGTTCTACCATCATAGCATCCTAGAAGTTAATCTGCATGTAAGAAATTGTTCATGAGGTAGAAAATTCTGGAATTCTCACCTGTAATGCCTGCAAGTTTGTTTCCAGATCGAGGACTCTTCTACTCCACAGTGTACACACCATAGTTAGACAGCAGAAACTGGAGTTCCATTTCTTCTCCCCAGTGCCCTGGTGCTCCTTCTGAGGGGTAGAAAGAGGTGGAAGGAAAGGTTGAGAAGGTGGAGGAGCTATGGCGGAGTGACCAGAAGTCATTCTAAAATAGCTTGAGAAATCTGAAGGAGGGCGACATGCTCTGATTTGCAAACTAAAGCCAAAGATAAGATTCTTGATAGCTCCTTCCAACCTGACAGGTAAACTTTGTCCACTCACAGCAGCTCTAGATATTAATTCACTAAACACTATCCTTTGAACTTATGATACCAAAGAAGCATTATAAATTTGTGAATGCTTTGTAAACAAAACTAAGCAACATGTTGGGAGTGTAGTTTAGCTGGTAGAGTGCTTGCCTAATATTCATGAAGCCTTGGGTTCTAAAGTATTTGAAGAAACTTCGTTTTATAAGTCATCATTTACAGGGACAGTTTAAAAGTTAGAACATGGGCCTAAAGAAAGAATCAGGTTCGTAAAGAGCTTGCTGAACAAGCAGGAGGACTTGAGTTCAGTTCTCTAGTATCCATGGACATAAACCAACATGATACCCTGGATGTGCATCCTAGTGCCAGGGAGGCAGATAGGAGTATCCCTGGGGCTCACCGTCGCTGATGTAGCCCCATCAGTAATTCCCAAGTTCAGTAAGAGAGCCTGCTTCAAAATCTAATGTGGAGAGCTACCAAAGAAGTCAATGATGACTTCTGGTCTCCACACACATGCACATAGGCACATACAGAGTTAAAATATGACAAGCCATGCAATGATTTTCAAAGGAGTTTACAATCTATTTAATTTTGAATGTCAAATAAACTACAAAATTCTGACAAAGCAGAATGTTAAGTGTAGAAGGAGCAGTGGGCTGCATTCTTGCCACCCGGCTCCTGGCCGCCTGGCTAGCTTATGCCCCAAAATAACAACATACAAACTGTATTCATTTAAACACTGCCTAGCCCATTATATCTAGCCTCTTCTTAGCTAACTCTCATATCTTGCTTAACCCATATTTAGTAATCTGTGTAGCACCACGAGGTGGTGTCTTACCAGGAAAGATTCAGTATGTCTGACCTGGCGGCTTGCTCCATCGCATCTGACTAGAGAAGAGAGGCATGGCGTCTGGTTCACTTCCCTTCTTCCCAGCATTCTGTTCTGTCTACTCCACCTACCTAATTTTCTGACCTATTAGAACCAAGCAGTTTTCTTTATTGATTAACCAATGAAACAACAAATTGATAAATGACCTTCCCAAATCAGTTAAGGATCACTGGGGCCCTACCCTATCTCTCTTTATACACCCTCTTGCCAATTATACTACTCTTCAGTTGACATCCAGTCATTGTCTGTCTTCACACAGGAATAAAATCCACAAGATTCACAACCAACATTTCTCAGTATCTTGAGGACTGTCCTGAAGTCTCATCTTCAGGAGCATTATTTACGAGTGAGCCCTTCTCTCTTGAAATCCCACAATGACAGGCAAAGGTGTTCTTACTTCTGTGACTCCACTAGCCTACCTCTGCATATATTTTCTTTTCTTTTGCTTCTTCTTTCTTGAAGAAAAATCATTATAAGGTTTGCCTTTGATCAGAGAAGTCTGAGGAATATCCACCTTTCACAGGGAATCCTTATCAGATCAGAAAATCTTTGATGAACATTTCCTGACAGAATTTGGTGAGGAATCCCAGGAAATTTACTGTGCCTGCCTTTGGTCTTCTTATATCAAGACACTGCCAGAAGGGAAGTGGCAACAGAATTCCTGAGGTCCCAGAACACTGGTTCTGAGCAGGCATTGCTGGGCTGCATGTCACATGGTGGCAGGCCTCCCTCCAGTCCCTTCCACCATTCCACACTCAGATCCATGACTATCACAGAAAGAGGTTTTGTACCTTAATTAGATTGACATATTTTTTAAAAATATTTTCATCATTGAATTCCCTTAAATAAGCAAGAGTTTATTATAAGACTACTCATTGGGTTTTTGTCTGGTTTTGAAAATAATGATTGCTTAATTTTGGAGAAAGTTCCAAAAGCTCAAGAAAATGAAAATCACGTGTCATTCTGCTGAGCAGACACAACCAATGTTAACATTGTTTATTGTTTCCTTTTAGCCACAATTGGGATCACATTGTATTACATACGTATTTTTATCTTTTTCCATTTACCATGGTATCATTCACTGAACATTGGTCTTCTTCTGTGTTCTTTTGCTATGTCAAAATCCCCAAGACCAGGTAGCTTGTTAAGAATAGAGGTTTGTTTGGCTCACAATTCTGGAAAGTCTAAGAGCACAGGGACAGCATCTGTTCAGCATCTGGTGAGAGAGCCTTTGCTGCACTAAAATAGTTAAAATTAGTTATTTTCTTGTTGTTTTGACAATTTCCTAATGGAATCAATGTAAGGCTCATAGTTCAAAGAATAGCAACCATCGTGGCAAGAAAGGTTCGTAGTGGGAGCAGCTCCCAACTGTGGCTTCAGGGATTGGAGCAGAGAGAGGGATAAGGGGCAGGCAGTACTGAGGTGGCTTTCTGCTTTTCTTTTGATTCAGTCTAAGACCTTAGCCCACAAAATGGTGCCACCCACATTCAGGGCAGCAAGGAAAGCCCTGCCCAAAGCCAGATCTGAACCCAGGCTGAGAAACCACTGAAGCCTGCATTATGCCCATCATCTAGAGCCTGTGGAGACCTCATCTACAGCCCCACTTTTCCAGCTCCCCAGCTTTTCAGCTCCCCAGCTCCTCAGCTTCTCCAGCTCCCCAGCTTTCCACCTCTCCACCTCCCCAGCTCTCCAGCTTCTCCAGCTCTCCAGCTCTCCAGCTCTCCAGCTCCCCAGCTCTCCAGCTCTCCAGCTCTCCAGCTCTCCACCTCCCTCTCCAGCTCTCCAGCTCTCCGGCTCTTCTGCTCTCCACCTCTCCAGCTCTCCGGCTCTCCAGCTCTCCAGCCGGCTTCTGTTGGTGTCTGCAGCTCTCCTTGGTGGATGTGCCACAGCCCTGGCATCTCAAGCATCCTGGGTCTTTATTCAAACTTAGGCTTCGCTTTCACTGCTTCATGAAGTGACTTTTATGACTGACTTCCCTGCAAGGAATCCAACTCTGACACACATTGGGTGGCCTCAGCAGCTTGCTCAAGCCTGGGTATAAACATATATCAGTCTTTAACTTGCATTTTTCCACATCTGCAAAATGACCACTGCATGAACATTACTGCTAAGTTCTATCACCAGTTCAAATACAGCCTGGACACATCTACCATAGCTATAGTTCAACTCTTGAATGATCTTCTAGGCTTTCAGCACCAAATTGGTATTTCTGAGGCACCCAGCACTTTAAACTGAGCCATTTCCAAGTTCTTTTCAACATGCAAATGGCAATTGCTGAATTACCTGATCCTCTATTGTGTAAGCCAATCTAACATATTATCTGTTATTATATATAATATATTATATCCCCTCTTATTATATATGTATATATTTACATATTAAAAAGGGATTGTATAATGTATATTATACTATATAATGTCATATAATGATACTGTATAATATAATGGATATGTAATGTATAATATATAATATATAACACAAATATATGTATGATAAGGGGATATATATGATAGGATACACACATAAATAATATAAGGGGATATATATATTGTATATGATGAAAGGGGATTTATAAACCCCTTTATGGTTCTGTTTTCTAGAAAGCACTCCCTAATACAGTGTTGCAGGTTGAGACAGAGGGAGCATGCCAGCTTCTTGCAAGATTGTTAAAGCTGAGCCGGGCGGTGGTGGCGCACGCCTTTAATCCCAGCACTCGGGAGGCAGAGGCAGGCAGATCTCTGTGAGTTCGAGGCCAGCCTGGTCTACAAGAGCTAGTTCCTGGAACCAAAAAAGCTATGGAGAAACCCTGTCTCAAAAAAAAAAAAAAAAAAAAAAAAAAAAAAAAAAAAAAAAAAAAAAAGATTGTTAAAGCTGTAATGGTAGCCCTGCCCTCCTGCCCTTACATAATTCCAATTATTTCCCAAAGGCCCTGCATCCAAATACCATTAACATATAAATCTAGGCATTTAATTTTCCAACAAATGAACTTCATATATGTTATAATTTGAACACTCAAATGATATCTTTTTATCTATGGCATGCACACTCACATGAATGCATACATCACAATTAGCATGTTTTCTTTTATCTATGACGTGCACACACACACTAACATGAATATATGCATCAAGATTATAAAATACTTCCTTTTTATGGTGTGCACACACACACACTCACGTGCATGCATCAAGAGTAGCATTTATTTCCTTTTATCTATACATGCACACTCACACTCAGATGAATGCACAGATGCACACCGAACTAATCTGATAAACTTTCCCAAAGTGGTTAAACCATTTTCATTCCCACAAGCTGCATATGACAGCTTTATTTGTCTTCCAATCATTACCAATATCTGGTATGTCTTAGACTTTTCAATCTTCATTAATGCTCTCTGAAACTTCATGTGAGGTTTTTATTGAACCAATCTACCTACTGACACCACAAGGGCTTAAAATTCCATAAAATTAAAGTCCTCAATGTTTGCCATTTTCAATTGTCCATCTCTTGCTCATCTACCAAAACTTGCTCTCCTTCTCACATAACTTGAGTCACAACTAAACAGGCACATTAGGAATCTCTGCTTCCTCTATCCTTACTCTAAAATGGTGGGACTTGACTTCGGAAAAGCCAATTGATTCTGAGCATCCTTACTGTCCTTGCTGCCCTTCTTCAGGACTTCTCCATCACCACAGATGGTGACAGATCTACATGCTCAATATCCTCTGTGAGTCTTCTTGTAACTTTGTCCTGGAATTAAATGAGTAAGATGGTAAGGTATGGTGATTTCATTTGGCTAGAATGGTTCCGGTAGGTGCGGCTTGGTGCTGACTCTGCTTAAAGGGGCCCAGATAAATAGCTAAAGCCAATGATCTTAAGCCAAGTGGCAAACAAATGTTTAGGAATAATTCCTGAAGGACAAGCATACAGAAAGCTACTGTTTAAGTCTTTCCCATGCATGTGGGCGCATCTTACGCCTGTACTAAAACTCTTCGCATTCAAAACTGCTGAAGTACTTTTTGTTCTCTGCATCTGACCTTCTTCATCTTATATAAGAGGATTAAACACGTGACTCACACTGTTTCTCCAGGCCTCACTGTGTCAATCACTCTGCCCTCTGCCAATGTGTGAATCCTTGGAAGACTTTTCATACATGTAATTTCCCTGGAGCGGGTAACTTCACTCATCATGAGGGAGCTCTCAGGAAACAGTATGTAAATGTGTCAACCCTTGAGTTTCAAAAGTTAGTTATTTCTTCAATAACACCTTCCTCAGACTTTTCTCCTGCTCTCATTAACTTTTTCTAATGACAGTGTATCATCATCCCAAATCATCAGCATTATACACCCTAAAACTATAACTGGGTTCTAATAGCTAACTAACACTCACTACAGCCTCTTCTTGTTAAAAATGTTCCCGTTCAGAATTTTGTTTTGTAAAAACAAAAACAAAAAGAGCCAGGCATTGTGGTGTATGTCTTTGATCCCAACAAAAGAGGCAGGCAAATCTTTGTGAATTTGAAGCCAACCTGGTCTACAAAGTGAGTTCCAAGATAGTGAGAGGAGAAGAGAGAAGAGGGGAGGGGAGGGGAAGGGAGGGGAGGGGAGGGGAGGAGAGAAGAGAGGAGAGGAGAGGAGAGGAGGGGAGGGGAGGGGAGGGGAGGGGAGGGGAGGGGAGAGGAGAGGAGAGGAGAGGAGAGGAGAGGAGAGGAGAGGAGAGGAGAGGAGAAAAGGGGGGAAAGTGATCTGAGAAATGTACCCATTCTTTTTCCCCCAGGAATCCACTTTCTGTTGGGCTTCATGAGGCCCAGGCATGAGGTCCAGCATAACTTCCTGAGCCTAACTCGAGTTTGGTGTCCTGTCTCCTCTGCATATGAGTGACTCAGCACAGCCCGACCTACACCTGCCTCTGCCTGGCCACCACTACTGTGACAGGATATTATTGATCCTTATTCCTTACTCCTCCTCACCCCATCCCAAGACTCCCACCCCTATTTCTCCCCAGGGGCCAGGGGGAAGGTCTGGGTCATTGACACTCAGCCCCAGGGGGAGATCAGCAGGATCTGCTCTGCCTGAGCCCTATCTACAGGAGAGCCCAGCAACCTTCACAGTGTAACATCATAGTGTAAGAAGAAAAAACTGTGATCAGAAACTCTTTGACTCTTTTGCCTAATTCCCTGTGTACGAACTTGTAAGTTTTCTTTTTGTGAAAAACTGGATCTCTCAAGTTCCTGCCATTCCCTCTGCTGTATGTGAAGTAAATGCTTTTCCCCGTTGGGAACTATAGTAGTAGTGGTAAGAAGAGAATCAGCAGCCACTCTCTCCCCTCACAGATGAACACATGGAATGCAGAAGGAAGAATACTACTCCCATATCAGGCTAACACCAAGCTTCTTAAACTGTGGTTGGCAACTCCAACAGGATCGTAAATGAAACGTGTGCCAAAATTTGGCAACAGTAATGTAGAATTCCTCTGACATTCTGACCGTGCTTGACTGTTGAAGTCTATGCTTTGACTGCAGCTTAGGTTATGAACCCTCAACATACATACTTCACAACTGTGGTTGTCATACCCTGCAAGTCAGCAGACATGGCCTGAAACACCCGGCTCAGGTGTGAGACCATCGCTTATCATGGATTTCTCCCATGCATACAGGGAAATACAATGATTTCACAGGAGCAGACCTGAGCCACTGACTTCTGCCAGAGCAGGCCCAAGCCAGGACATTTGTGGGAATGATTTGAGCCAGGAACCCATGCTGAAGCAGGCCTGAGCCAGCAACCTCTGCTGGACAGACCCAAGGCAGTGACCTCAGCAGGAGAAGCCCAAGCAAGCAACCTCTGTGTCACCAGGCCTGTGAGATTACAAAGTGACCACTGGGAGTGGTGAGCACCTCTGGAAACACTGAGTGACCACTGAGATGACTAGAACCATGGCACGGACGGCACTATGATGAGCAACCATCTGAGCCTTGGATCCACTGGCACCTGGAAGATTGATCACCAGAGACACAGCCTCAACTACACTAATCAGAGGAAAAGATGGTAGACAAGGTAATAACACACTCATCACCACAAAGGGCAACATGACATCACCAAAAGCTAGAGTCCCTACACAACAAGACTTGAACACACAAATATAGATGAAGCAGAAGAAAATGACCTAAAAAATAACTTTAGGAGAATGTTTGCGGCCCTTAAAGAGGAAATTTAAAAAAATTCCCTTAAAGAAATGGAGGAAAAGACAAGCAAAAAATTGGAAGATGACAACAATAAACCCCTTAAAGAAAACCAAAAAAAGCAATTAAACATATGAAAGAAATGATACAATACTTGAAAACTGAAATAGAGATGAAAGAGAAAACACAAACCAAGGGAATTATAGAAATGGAAATTATGAGAAAACAATCAGGAACCACAAATACAAGCATAAACAGCAGAATACAAGAGACGGAAGAGAGATTCTCAAGCACTAGAGATCAATAGAAGAAACAGACTCACCAGTCAAAGAAAATATAAAAGTTAACAAAAGCTTATAATAAAATATCCAGGAAATAGGGGACACCATGAAAAGACCAAAACTAAGAATAATACGGATAGAAGAAGAAGTCCAATTCAAAAGCACAAAAAAAAATATTCAACAAAGGCATGAAAGAAAACTACTATACCCAGCAAAACTTTCAATCACCATAGAAGGACAAAACGAAATATTCTATGGCAGAACCAGATTTACCCAATACCTAGCCACAAACCCAGTCCTACCAAAATACTAAAAAGAAGTTAGATACATCTACAAAAACACATACAACTGATGGTCTCATAGCAGCAAATCCCAAAGAAGGAAAAACAATACACAATAACATCACCAAAAGCAAAAAATAAAATGAAATAAAAATAAAGAAAAAATGAGAAAAAAGAAAGCATGTTCAACAAGTGGTGCTGGCATAAGTGGATATCAACATGTAGATGAGTGAAAATAGATCCGTATCTATCGCCACGCACAAAACTCAAGTCCAAATGGATCAAAAACCTCAACATAAAACCAACCACACTGAACCTCATAGAAGGAAATGTGGTAAGTACACTTGAACACATTGGCACAGGAGACCACTTCCTAAATATAACCCCAGTAGCACAGATATTAAGAGCAACAATTAATAAATGGGACCTCCTGAAACTGAGAAGCTTCTGTAAGGCCAAGAACACAATCAATAAGACAAAATGGGAGCCTACTGAATGGGAAAAGGTCTTCACCAACCCCACATCGGACAGAGGGCTGATCTCCAAAATATACAAAGAACTCAAGAAATTGGTCATCAAAACAACAAATAATCCAATTAAAAAAAAAAAAACAACCTGGATATAGACCTAAACAGAGAACTCTCAACAGAGGAATCTAAAATGACTGAAGGAAACTTAAGGAAATGTTCAATATCCTTAGCCATCAGAGAAATGCAAATCGAAACAACTCTGAGAAGTTGTTTCCATTTTACACCTGTAAGAATGTCCAAGATCAAAAAACTAATGGCAAGTTATGCTGGAGAGGATGTGGGGTAAAGGGAACACTCTTCCATTGCTGGTGGGAATGCAAATTGGTACAGATGCTTTGGATTTCAGTATGGTGTTTTCTCAGAAAATTAGGAAACAAACCTCCTCAAGACCCAACAACACCACTTTTGGGTATATACCCAAAGGATGTACCACAAGGACATGTGCTCAAATATGTTCATAGTAGAGTTGTTTGTCATAGCCAGAACCTGGAAACAATCTAAATGATATAAACACCTCTCGGCCAAAGAATGGATAAGGAAAATGTACATTTACACAATGGAGTACTACACAGTAGAAAAAATGACATCTTGGAACTTGCAGGCAAATGGATAGATCTAGAAAGCATTATATTGAGTGAGGTAACCCAGACCCAGAAAGACAAACATCCTATGTACCTACTCATAAGTGGTTTTTATACATAAAGCAAATTATATATATATATATATATATATATATATATATGTCCTACACTTCACAATCCCAGAGAACCTAGACAACAAAGAGGACCCTAAGAGAGATATACATGAATCTAATCTACACGGGAAGTAGAAAAAGACAAGATCTCCTGAGTAAATTGGGAGCATGGAAACTATAGGAGAGGGTAGAAGGGGAGGAGAGAGAAAGGGATAGGAGTGGAGAAAAATATACAGCTCAATAAAAACAATAAAAAATACAATTATTTGATTACAGAAAACAATGACCTTTAATATTTTTCTACCAGCACCTTTCTGCATGTAAGTATCAAATGAGTACATCTTTTGATAATATTGATTAAAATATTTGATTTTAAAAACTGCTATTTGAGTTGCTTACTTGAATTTCATTGCAAAAATGTTAAATAAATTTTGGCTTTGGATTGGGACATAATTTCCAGTAACTTGTAACATGGCCATTTCTTCCATATTCAAGTACATTTTTACACAAAGCAACATTTTTAGCTCTGACAACATAAAATGAAAATCTCAGCCATCTCTGAAATATGTTAAATGTTTCACATCCTGCAGTATAATGCTCAGCCAAGATTTAATTCTTTATCTGAAAATAAGCAAATGTGTCTATCTGATTAGCACATGACTTTGATTTTCATACATGGCAGTAAAAGCATATGTATACCAAAGAATTGTTTTAAAATGAACTTGTAATGTATAATAAGTACAGTTTAATGTGTATACTTGTTTTATACACCTGTACACTTTGGGTTGAATAAGAAACTTCACTGGATGAGTGGAAAGCTCAGTGAAACATCATGATTGCATCACGTTCTCCACTGCCATGAAAAGTATCACTGTGACTAATTCTCACTGCCCATACCCTCCTCAACACTGGCTAATGGTCTGCGGTACTTAGTTCTTAATTTCTTAGTTTTGGAACAACTACGAAATGGAGTTTAGTATCACACAAACAAGACTACAGAAGCTATTGTTAAACCAGATTAATCTTTTTTTCTATTTTATTTTTTTCTTTCTTTATTTATTTAAGATTTCTGCCTTCTCCCTGCCACCGCCTCCCATTTCCCTCCCCCTCCCCCGATCAAGTCCCCCTCCCTCATCATCCCTAAGAGAAATGAGGGTTCCCTGCCCTGTGGGAAGTCCAAGGACCACCCACCTCCATCCAGGTCTAGTAAGGTGAGCATTCAAACTGCCTAGGCCCCCACAGAGCCAGTACGTTCAGTAGGATCAAAAACCTATTGCCATTGTTCTTGAGTTCTCAGTAGTCCTCATTGTCTGCTATGTTCAGCAAGTCCGGTTTTATCCCATGCTTTTTCAGACCCAGGCCAGCTGGCCTTGGTGAGTTCCGGATAGAACATCCCCATTGTCTCAGTGTGTGGGTGCCCCCCTGGTGGTGCTGAGTTCCTTGCTCGTGCTCTCTCTCCTTCTGCTCCTGATTTGGACCTTGAGATTTCAGTCCGGTGCCCCAATGTGGGTCTCTGTCTCCTTTCATCGCCTGATGAAGGTTAATATTCAGGAGGATGCCTATATGTTTTTCTTTCTTATTTAGCTTCTCTAGGATCATGTATTATAGGCTAAATGTCCTTTATTTATGGCTAGAAACCAATATGAGTGAGTACATCCCCTGTACCTCTTTTTGGGTCTGGCTTACCTCACTCAGGATAGTGTTTTCTATTTCTGTCCATTTTCCTGCAAAATTCAGGAAGTCATTGTTTTTTACTGCTGAGTAGTACTCTAATATGTATATAGTCCATACTTTCTTCATCAATTCTTCCACTGAAGAGCGTCTAGGTTGTTTCCAGGTTCTGGCTATAACAAACAATGCTGCTATGAACATAGTTGAGCATATACTTTTGTTGTATGATAGGGCATTTCTTGGGTATATTCCCAAGAGTGGTATTGCTGGGTCCAGGGGTAGGTGGATCCCGAAATTCCTGAGAAACCACCACACAGTTTTCCAAAGTGGTTGCACAAGTTTGCATTCCCACCAGCAATGGATGAGGGTACCCCTTTCTCCACAACCTCTCCAGCAAAGGCTATCATTGGTGTTTTTGATTTTAGCCATTCTGACAGGTGTAAGATGGTATCTTAAAGTTGTCTTGATTTGCATTTCCCTGGTCGCTAAGGAAGGTGAGCATGACCTTAAATGTCTTTTGGCCATTCGAACTTCTTCTGTTGAGAATTCTCTGTTCAGCTCAGTGCCCCACTTTTTAATTGGGTTGATTAGCCCTTTACAGTCTAGTTTCTTGAGTTCCTTATATATTTTGGAGATCAGACCTTTGTCAGTTGTGAGGTTGGTGAAGATCTTCTCCCAGTCAGTGGGTTGCCCTTTTGTTTTAGTGACAGTGTCCTTTGCTTTACAGAAGCTTCTCAGTCTCAGGAGGTCCCATTTATTCAATGTTGCCCTTAATGTCTGTGCTGCTGGGGTTGTACGTAGGAAGTGTTCTCCTGTGCCCATGTGTTGTAGAGTACTTCCCACTTTCTCTTCTATCAGGTTCAGTGTGTTCGGACTGATATTGAGGTCTTTAATCCATTTGAACTTGAGTTTTGAGCATGGTGATAGATATGGATCTATTTTCATTCTTCTACAGATTGCCATCCAGTTTTGCCAGCACAATTTGTTGAAGATGCTCTCTTTTTTCCATTGTATACTTTTAGCTCCTTTATCAAAAATCAGGTGTTCATAGGTTTGTGGGTTAAAGCCAGGGTCTTCTATTCGATTCCATTGGTCGACTTCTGTGTTTCTATGCCAATACCAAGCTGTTTTCAATACTGTAGCTCTGTAATAGAGTTTGAAATCAGGAATGGTAAGGCCTCCAGACAATCCTTTATTGTATAAGATTGTTTTGGCTATCCTGGGTTTTTGTTTTTCCATATAAAGTTGATTATTGTCTTTTCCAGATCTGTAAAGAATTTTGATGGGATTTTGATGGGGATTGCGTTGAATCTATAGATTGCTTTTGGTAGAATTGCCATTTTTACTATGTTGATCCTCCCAATCCAAGAGCAAGGGAGATCCTTCCATTTTCTGGTGTCCTCATCGATTTCCTTCTTCAAAGACTTAAAGTTCTTGTTAAATAGATCTTTCACTTCCTTGGTCAGAGTTACCCCAAGATATTTTATGCTATTTGTGGCTATCGTGAAAGGTGATGCTTCTCTGATTTCCCTCTCTGCTTCCTTATCCTTAGTGTATAGGAAGGCAACTGATTTTTTGGAGTTGATCTTGTATCCTGCCACATTACTAAAGGTGTTTATCAGCTGTAGGAGTTCTTTGGTAGAGTTTTTGGGGTCGCTTATGTATACTATCATATCATCTGCAAATAACGAAAGCTTAACTTCTTCCTTTCCAATTCGAATCCCCTTGATCCCCTTATGTTGTCTTATCGCTATTGGTAGAACTTCAAGCACTATATTGAAGAGGTATGGAGAGAGTGGACATCCTTGTCGTGTTCCTGATTTTAGTGGGATGGCTTTGAGTTTTTCTCCATTTAATTTAATGTTCACTGTTGGCTTGCTGTAAATAGCTTTTATTATATTTAGGTATGATCCTTTTATCCCAAATCTCTCCAAGACCTTTATCATAAAGGGGTGTTGAATTTTGTCGAATGCTTTTTCAGCATCTAATGAAATGACCATATGGTTTTTTTCTTTCAGTTTATTTATATGGTGGATTACATTGATAGATTTGCATATGTTGAACCAACACTGCATATCTGGGATGAAGCCTACTTGATCATAATGGATAATTTTTCTGATGTGTTCTTGGATTCGGCTTGCCAGTATTTTATTGAGAATTTTTTGCATCAATGTTCACGAGTGAGATAGGCTTGTAATTCCCTTTCTTGGTTGGGTCTTTGTGTGGTTTTGGTATCAGGGTAACTGTAGGTTCATAAAAGGAATTTGGCAATGACTCTTCTGTTTCTATATTGTGAAATACATTAAGAAGTATAGGTATTAGCTCTTCTTGGAAGTTCTGGTAGAATTCCACATTGAAACCATCTGGTCCTGGGCTTTTTTGGAAGGGAGATTTTTGATAACCGTTTCTAATTCCTCACGACTAACCGGTCTATTTAGATTGTTCACCTGTTCTTGGTTTAGCTTTGGTATATGGTACTTATCCAAAAAAATGTACATTTCTTTTGCATTTTCCAGTTTTGTGGCATACAGGCTTTTGTAGTAAGATCTAATGATTCTCTGAATTTCCTCTGTGTCTGTGGTTATGTCCCCCTTTTCATTTCTGATCTTATTTGTTTGCGTGTTCTCTCTCTGTCGTTTAATTTGTTTGGATAGGGGTTTGTTGATCTTGTTGATTTTCTCCAAGAACCAACTTTTTGTTTCATTGATTCTTTGGACTGTTTTCTGTGTTTCTATTTTGTTGATTTCCGCCCTCAGTTTGATTATTTCCAGTCTTCTACTCCTCCTGGGTGCTTCTGCTTCTTTTTTTTTCTAGGGTTTTCAGGTGTGCTGTTAAGTCCCCAATGTATGCTTTCTCCGTTTTCTTTAAGTGGGCACTTAGTGCTATGAACTTTCCTCTGAGCACTGCTTTCATCGTGTCCCATAGGTTTGAGTATGTTGTCTCTTTATTTTCATTAAATTTAAGGAAGACTTTAATTTCTTTCTTAATTTCTTCCTTAACCAGGTGTGGTTCAGTAGTTGACTGTTCAGTTTCCATGAGTTTGTAGGCTTTCTGGGGGTAGCATTGTTGTTGCCTTCTAACTTTAATCGATGGTGATCTGATAAGACACAGGTGGACACTGATATTTTTTTGTATCTGTGGAGGTTTCCTTTGTTTCCGAGTATGTGGCAATTTTCGAGAAGGTTCCATGAGCTGCAGAGAAGAAGGTATATTCTTTCCTATTTGGGTGGAGTGCTCTATAGATGTCGGTTAAGTCCATTTGATTCATTACCTCCATTAATTCTCTTATTTCTCTCTTAGGTTTCTGTCTGATTGACCTGTCCATTGGTGAGAGAGGTGTGTTGAAGTCTCCAACTACTAGTGTGTGTGGTTTGATGTCTGCCTTGAGTTTTAGTAATATTTCTTTTACATAAGTAGGTGCTTTTATATTAGGGGCGTAGATATTCAGGATTGAGACTTCAACCTGATGAATTGTTCCTGTTATGAGTATAAAGTGTCCATCTCAATCTCTTCGGATTGATTTTAGTTTGAAGTCCGT
This sequence comes from Chionomys nivalis, assembly GCF_950005125.1. Classification (NCBI taxonomy): domain Eukaryota; kingdom Metazoa; phylum Chordata; class Mammalia; order Rodentia; family Cricetidae; genus Chionomys; species Chionomys nivalis. The sequence continues at coordinate 198,813,791 of NC_080086.1, forward strand.
TTTGTTAGAAATTAGTATGGCCACACCTGCTTTTTTCTTAGGACCATTTGCTTGAAAAACCTTTTCCCAACCCTTTACTCTGAGTAGATGCCTGTCTTTGTGGTTGAGATGTGTTTCTTGCAAACAGCAGAATGTTGGATCCTGTTTTCGTATCCAATCTTTTAGTCTGTTTCTTTTTATAGGTGAATTGAGACCATTAATATTAAGTGATATTAATGACCAGTGGTTGTTTACTCCGGTTATTCCTATTGTTTTTGGTAGTAGAGTTTGTGTCTCCCTTCTTTGAGTCATTCTGGTGAAGGGTCGCTAGATGCCTGAGTTATTGTAGGCAGTGTTGGCTATGTTGGATTCCTTGTGTTGTGATTTTCCTTCTATTATTTTTTGTAGGGCTGGATTTGTGGCTACATATTGTTGAAATTTGTTCTTATCCTGGAATGTCTTGTTTTCTCCATTGATAGTGAACGATAGCTTGGCTGGGTATAGTAGTTTGGGTTTGCATCCATGGTCTCTTAGTTTCTGCAGTACCTCTATCCAGGACCTTCTGGCTTTCATGGTTTCCATAGAGAAGTCAGGTGTAAGTCTGATTGGTTTACCTTTATAAGTAACTTGCCCTTTTTCCTTTGCAGCTCTTAACATTCTTTCTTTAATCTGTATATTTTGTGTTTTGATTATTATATGGCGAGGGGATGTTTTTCTTTGATCCAGTCTGTTTGGTGTTCTGTATGCTTCTTGAATATTCAAAGGAATATCTTTCTTTAGGTTGGGAAAGTTTTCTTCCATAATTTTGTTAAGAATATTTTCTGGGCCTTTGAGCTGTGATTCTTCTTCTTCTATTCCTATTATTCTTAGGTTTGGTCTTTTTATTGTGTCCCATATTTCCTGAATGTTTTGTGATGAGAATTTGTTGGCTTTCCTGTTTTCTTTGATCAGTGCATTTATTTTCTCTATGGTGTCCTCAGAATCTGAGAGTCTTTCTTCTATCTCTTGTATTCTATTTATTATGCTTGTTTCTGTAGACTCTGCTCGTTGACCTAGACTTTCCATATCCAGCTGGTCCTCAGTTTGTGCTTTCTTCCTTGCTTCCATTTCAGTTTTCAATTCTTGAACTGTTTCCATTACCTGTTTGATCATTTTTTCTTAGTTTCCCATGGTATCATTTACGTATTTACTCATTTCATCAAACTTTTTGTTATACTTCTCATCCATTTCTATAAGGGTGTTTTTTACATGTTGTTTAAGGGACTCTATTGCTTTCACAAAGTCAATTTTTTCCACTTCTTCTGTGTTAGGGTGTTCAAGTTCTTCTGTTGTGAGATCATTGGGTTCTGGTGTTTTCATGTTGTTTTTCAGATTGTTGGGTGAATATTTTTTCTTTTTTTTTATTGAAAAAAAAATTTTCCACCTCCTCCCCGCCTCCCATTTTCTTCCCCCTCCTCCCGCCCCTCTTCCCCTCCCTCCACTCCTCTTCTCCTACCTCTCCAGTCCCAAGAGCAGTCAGGGTTCCCTGCCCTGTGGAAAGTCCAAGGTCCTCCCCCCTCCATCCAGGTCTAGGAAGGTGAACATCCAAACTGTCTAGGCTCCCACAAAGCCAGAACATGAAGTAGGATCAAAACCTCATGCCATTGGCCTTGGCCTCTTGTCCTCCATGTTCAGAGAGTCCGGTTTTATCCCATGCTTTTTCAGTCCCAGTCCAGCTGGCCTTGGTAAGCTCCCAATAGATCAGACCCACTGTCTCAGTGGGTGGGTGCACCCCTCGTGGTCCTGACTTCCTTGCTCATATTCTCCCTCCTTCTGCTCCTCGTTAGGACCTTGGGAGCTCAGTCCGGTGCTCCAGTGTGGGTCTCTGTCTCTATCTCCATCCATCGCTAGATGAAGGTTCTATGGTGATTTGCAAGATATTCATCAGTATGGCTATAGGATAGGGTCATTTCAGGTTCCCTATCCTCAGCTGCCCAAGGAACTAACTGGGGACATAGCCCTGGGCACCTGGTAGCCACTCCAGGTTCAAGTCTCTTGCCAACCCTTAGGTGGCTCCCTTAACTAAGATATGTGCTTCCCTGCTCCCCTATCCAACCTTCCTTTATCCCCAATCATCCCGTTTCCCCAAGTTCCCCCCATCATCTCCTTCACACTTTTCTCTCCCCATCTCCCCTTACCCCCATCCCACCCCACTCCCAAGATTCCAATTTTTTGCCCGGCAATCTTGTCTACTTCCCATAGCCAGGAGGATAACTATATGTTTTTCCTTGGGTTCACCCACTTGTTTAGCTTCTTTAGGATCACAAATTATAGACTCAGTGGCCCCTATCCATGGCTAGAAACCAATTTTGAGTGAGTACATCCCATGATCTTCCTTTTGGGTCTGGGTTACCTCACTCAGGATAGTATTTTCTATTTCCATCCATTTGCATGCAAAATTCGAGAAGTCATTGTTTTTTACCGCAGAGTAGTACTCTAATGTGTATATATTCCACACTTTCTTCATCCATTCTTCCATTGAAGGACATCTAGGTTGCTTCCAGGTTCTGGCTATTACAAATAATGCTGCTATGAACATAGTTGAACAAATGCTTTTGTCATATGATAGGGCATCTCTTGGGTATATTCCCAAGAGTGGTATTGCTGGGTCCAGGGGTAGGTTGATCCCGAAATTCCTGAGAAACCGCCGCACTGATTTCCAAAGTGGTTGCACAAGTTTCCATTCCCACCAGCAATGGATGAGGGTACCCCTTTCTCCACAACCTCTCCAGCAAAGGCTATCATTGGTGTTTTTTTATTTTAGCCATTCTGACAGGTATAAGATGATATCTCAAAGTTGTTTTGATTTGCATTTCTCTGATCGCTAAGGAGGTTGACCATGACCTTAAGTGTCTTTTGGCCATTTGAACTTCTTCTGTTGAGAATTCTCTGTTCAGTTCAGTGCCCCATTTTTTAATTGGGTTAATTATCATTTTAACGTCTAGTTTCTTGAGTTCTTTATATATTTTGGAGATCAGACCTTTGTCTGTTGCGGGGTTGGTGAAGATCTTCTCCCAGTCAGCAGGCTGCCTTTTTGTCTTAGTGACAGTGTCCTTTGCTTTACAGAAGCTTCTCAGTCTCAGGAGGTCCCATTTATTCAATGTTGCCCCTAATGTCTGTGCTGTTGGTGTTATATATAGGAAGCGATCTCCTGTGCCCATATGTTGTAGGGTACTTCCCATTTTCTCTTCTATCAGGTTCAGTGTGTTCAGATTGATATTGAGGTCTTTGATCCATTTGGACTTGAGTTTTGTGCATGGTGATAGATATGGGTCTATTTTCATTCTTCTACAGGTTGACATCCAGGTTTGCCAGCACCATTTTTTGAAGATGCTTTCTTTCTTCCATTGTATACTTTTAGCTCCTTTATTGAAAATGAGGTGTTCATAGGTTTGTGGGTTAAAATCCGGGTCTTCTATACGATTCCATTGGTTGACTTCTCTGTTTTTATGCCAGTACCACGCTGTTTTCATTACTGTAGCTCTGTAATAGAGTTTGAAGTCAGGGATGGTAATGCCTCCAGAAGTTCCTTTATTGTATAAGATTGTTTTGGCTATCCTGGGTTTTTTGTTTCTCCATATAAAGTTGATTATTGTCCTCTCAAGATCTGTGAAGAATTTTGATGGGACCTTGATGGGGATTGCATTGAATCTATAAATTGGGTTGGTAGAATTGCCATTTTGACTATGTTGATCCTCCCAATCCAAGAGCAAGGGAGATTCTTCCATTTTCTGCTATCCTCTTCAATTTCTTTCTTCAATGCCTTAAAGTTCTTGTCAAATAGATCTTTCACTTCCTTGGTCAGAGTTACCCCAAGATATTTTATGCTGTTTGTGGCTATCGTGAAAGGTGATGATTCTCTTATTTCCCTCTCTGTTTCCATATCCTTTGTGAATAAGAGGGCGACTGATTTTTTGGAGTTGATCTTGTATCCTGCCACATTACTAAAGGTGTTTATCAGCTGTAGGAGTTCTTTGGTGGAGTTTTTTGGGGTGCTTATGTACACTATCATATCATCTGCAAATAACGCAAGTTTAACTTCTTCCTTTCCAATTCGAATCCCCTTTATCCCCTTATGTTGTCTTATCGCTATTGGTAGAACTTCAAGCACTATATTGAAGAGGTATGGAGAGAGTGGACATCCTTGTCGTGTTCCTGATTTTAGTGGGATGGCTTTAAGTTTCTCTCCATTTAATTTGATGTTAGCTGTTGGCTTGCTGTAAATAGCTTTAATTATATTTAGGTATGACCCTTGTATCCCTAATCTCTCCAAGACTTTTATCATAAAGGGATGTTGAATTTTGTCAAATGCTTTTTCAGCATCTAATGAAACGATCATATGGTTTTTTTCTTTCAGTTTATTTATATGATGGATTACATTGATAGATTAGCGTATGTTGAACCAGCCCTGCATCTCTGGGATGAAGCCTACTTGATAAAAATGGATAATTTTGTCCTAATCTCTCTTGATTTCATTTTAAGAAGCACTTTGCTATTGTTAGGCTCAAATAAATCCTTGGATTCATTAGGATTCATTGAGATTCTTTAATATGGTGTTTTATTTTATTTTTTATTCTTTTTTAATTAAAATTTCCACCTGCTCCCCATTTCCCATTTCCCTCCCCTCCTCCCAAATATTGCCCTCCCCCCACTTCCCTCCCCCTATCCCCACTCCTCTTCTCCTCCCCCCACTCCATTCCCCCTCCCTCTCGATATAATACCACAATTAACATTCTTTGTGCTTATGCTTTTATTCTCTGCTAATCTCTTTTGTTTCATCTTCATGTGCTGCCTCTCTTTGGTTTGTTATTCATTTCCTTTTACTGCAACATAGAAATGGAGACTTAATAAAAGCATATTTTATTTTCAAAAAAAAATGGATAATTTTTCTAATGTGTTCTTGGATTCGGTTTGCCAGTATTTTGTTGAGGATTTTTGCGTCAATGTTCATGAGTGAGATTGGCCTGTAATTCTCTTTCTTGGTTGAGTCTTTGTGTGGTTTTAGTATCAGAGTTAGTGTAGCTTCATAAAAGGAATTTGGCAATGACTCTTCTGTTTCTATATTGTGAAATACATTAAGGAGTATAGGTATTAGGTCTTCTTGGAAGTTCTGGTAGATTCCGCATTGAAACCATCTGGTCCTGGACTTTTTTTGGAAGGGATGTTTTAAATAACAGCTTCTAATTCTTCGTGACTAACAGGTCTATTTAGGTTGTTCACCTGGTCCTGGTTTAACTTTGCTATATGGTATTTATCTAATAAAAAGTGTCCATTTCTTTTACATTTCCAGTTTTGTGGCATACAGGCTTTTGTAGTAAGATCTAATGATTCTCTGGATTTCCTCTGTGTCTGTGGTTATGTCCCCCTTTTCATTTCTGATCTAATTAATTTTCAAATTCTCTCTCTGCTGTTTGATTAATTTGGATAGGGGTTTATCAATCTTGTTGATTTTCTCCAGGAACCAGCTTTTTGTTTCATTGATTCTTTCAATTGTTTTCTGTGTTTCTATTTTGTTGATTTCAGCCCTCAGTTTGATTATTTCCAGTCTTCTACTCCTCCTAGGTGAGTCTGCTTCTTTTTTTTCTAGAGCTTTCAGGTGGGCTGTTAAGTCTCCAATGTGTGCTTTCTCTGTTTTCTTTAAGTGGGCACTTAGTGCTATGAACTTTCCTCTTAGGACTGCTTTCATAGTGTCCCATAGGTTTGAGTATGTTGTTTATTTTCATTGAATTCAAGGAAGACTTTAATTTCTTACTTTATTTCTTCCTTAATCCAGGTGTGGTTCAGTAGTTGACTGTTCAGTTTCCATGAGTTTGTAGGCTTTCTGGGGGCAGCATTGTTGTTGAATTCTAGCTTTAATCCATGGTGATCTGATAAGATACAGGTGGTTATTAATATTTTTTTTTGTAACTGTGGATGTTTGCTTTGTTACCGAGTATGTGGTCAATTTTCGAGAAGGTTCCATGAGCTGCAGAGAAGAAGGTATATTCTTTCCTATTTGGGTGGAATATTCTATAGATGTCTGTTAAGTCCATTTGATTCATTTCCTCCACTAATTCTCTTATTTCTCTGTTAGGTTTCTGTCTACTTGACCTGTCCATTGGTGAGAGAGGAGTGTTTAAGTCTCCTACTATAAATGTGTGCGGTTTGATGGCTGCCTTGAGTTTTAGCAATGTTTCTTTTACGTACTGGGTGCTTTTATATTAGGGGCATAGATATTCAGGATCGAGACTTCATCCTGATGAGTTGTTCCTGTTATGAGTAGAAAATGTCCCTCTCCATCTCTTCTGATTGATTTAAGTTTGAAGTCAACTTTGTTAGAAATTAGTATGGCCATATCTGCTTGTTTCTTAGGTCCATTTGCTTGATAAGCCTTACCCCAGCCCTTTACTCTGAGTAGGTGTCTGTCTTTGTGGTTGAGGTGTGTTTCTTGTACACAGCAGAATGTTGGATCCTGTTTTCGTATCCAATCTCTTAGCCTGTGCCTTTTTATAGGTGAGATGAGTCCATTGACATTAAGTAATATTAATGACCAGTGGTTGTTAACCCCAGTCACTTTTTTAGTAGTAGATTTTGTGTATTACCCTTCTTTGAGTAGCGCTGGTGATGGGTCTCTAGATGTCTGAGTTATTGTGGTCATTGTTGGACTCCTTGGTTAGTGATTTTCCTTCTATTACTTTCTGTAAGGCTGGATTTGTGGCTACGTATTGTTTAAATTTGTTTTTATCCTGGAAAATTTTGTTTTCTCCATTTATAGTGAACGAAAGCTTGGCTGGGTACAGTAGTCTGGGCTTGCATCCATGGTCTCTTAGTTTCTGCAGTACATCTATCCAGGACCTTCTGGCTTTCATGGTTTCCATAGAGAAGTCAGGTGTAAGTCTGATAGGTTTACCTTTATAAGTAACTTGGCCTTTTTCCTTTGCAGCTCTTAATATTCTTTCTTTATTCTGTATGCTTTGTGTTTTGATTATTATATGGCGAGGGGATTTTTTTTTTTGATCCAGTCTATTCGGTGTTCTGTATGCTTCTTGAACCTTCATAGGTTATCTTTCTTTAGGTTGGGAAAGTTTTCTTCTATAATTTTGTTAAATATATTTTCTGGACTGTTGAGCTGCACTTCTTCTCCTTCTACTCCTATTATTCTTAGGTTTGCTCTTTTTATTGTGTCACATATTTCCTGAATGTTTTGTGATGAGAGTTTGTTGTTTATCCTGTTTTCTTTGATCAGTGTGTTTATTTTCTCTATGGTATCTTCAGAATCTGAGATTCTTTCTTCTATCTCTTGTATTCAGTTGCTTATGCTTATTTCTGTAGTCTCTATTCATTTACCTAGATTTTCCATGTCCAGCCAGCCCTCTGTGTTTCCTTCCTTGCCTCCATTTCAGTTTTCAAGTCTTGAACTGTTTCCATTATCTGTTTGATTGTTTTTCCTTGGTTTCCTAGGGTATCATTCACTGATTTACTCAATTCTTCAAACTTTCTGTTATACTTCTCATCCATTTCTAAAAGGGCATTTTTTACATGCTGTTTAAGGGCATCAATCACTTTCATAAAGTCAATTTTTTCTACTTCTTCATGATTTTTTTTTTATTTTTATTTTTTTTTATTTTTTTTTATTCTTTTTTAATTAAAATTTCCAACTGCTCCCTGTTTCCCATTTCCCTCCCCTCCTCCCACACATTGCCCCCTCCCCCCACTCCCCTCCCCCATCCCCACTCCTCTTCTCCTCCCCCCAGTCCATTCCCCCTCCCTCTCGATACTGAAGAGCAGTCCAAATTCCCTGCCCTACAGGAAGACCAAGGTCCTCCCACTTCCATCCAGGCCCAGGAAGGTGAGCATCAAAACAGGCTAAGCTCCCACAAAGCCAGTTCATGTATTAGGATCGAAACCTAGTGCCATTGTCCTTGGCTTCTCATCAGCCTTCATTGTCCGCCATGTTCAGAGAGTCCAGTTTCAACCCATGCTTATTCAGTCCCAGTCCAGCTGGCCTTGAAGAGCTCCCAATAGATCAGTTCCACTGTCACAGTGGGTGGGTGCACGCCTCGTGGTCCTGATTTCCTTGCTCATGTTCTCCCTCCTTCTGCTCCTCATTTGGACCTTAAGAGCTCAGACCGTTGCTCCAATTTGGGTCTCTGTCTCTCTCTCGATCTATCGCCAGTTGAAAGTTCCTGTGCCATTCTCCTTGGCCTCTCGTCAGCTCTCATTGTCCGCCACATTCCGAGAGTCCGGTTTTATCCCATGTTTTTTCATTAGCAGTCCAGCTGACCTTGGTGAGCTCCCAATAGATCGGCCCCACTGTCTCAGTGGTTGGGTGCACCCCTCATGGTCCTGACTTCCTTGTTCATGTTCTCTCTCCTTCTGCTCCTCATTATAACCTTGGGAGCTCAGTCCGGTGCTCCAGTGTGGGTCTCTGGCTCTATCTCCATCTATCGCTAGATGAAGGTTCTATGGCGATATGCAAGATATTCATCAGTATGATTATAGGATAGGTTCATTTCAGGTTCCTTATCCTCAGGTGCCCCAATGAACTAACTGGGGACATGGCCCTGGGCATCTGGTAGCCATTCCAAGTTCAAGTCTCTTGCCACCCCTTAGGTGGCTCCCTTACCTAAGGTATGAGTTTCCCTGCACCCCTATCCATCCTTCCTTTATCCCCAATCACCCCGATTCCCCCAGTTCCCCTCATCCTCTCCTTCACACTTTTCTCTCCCCATCACCCCTCATCCCCATCCCACCCCACCCCCAAGATTCCAATTTTTTGCCCATCAGTCATGTCTATTTCCCATAGCTGGGAGGATATCTATATGTTTTTCCTTGGGTTTACCCTCTTGTTTAGCTTCTTTAGGATCACAAATTATAGACTCAGTGGCCCCTATCCATGGCTAGAAACCAATTATGAGTGAGTACATCCCATGATCTTCCTTTTGGGTCTGGGTTACCTCACTAAGGATCGTATTTTCTATTTCCATCCATTTGCATGCAAAATTCGAGAAGTCATTGTTTTTTACCGCAGAGTAGTACTCTAATGTGTATATATTCCACACTTTCTTCATCCATTCTTCCATTGAAGGGCATCTAGGTTGCTTCCAGGTTCTGGCTATTACAAATAATGCTGCTATGAACATAGTTGAACAAATGCTTTTGTCATATGATAGGGCATCTCTTGGGTATATTCCCAAGAGTGGTATTGCTGGGTCCAGGGGTAGGTTGATCCCAATTTTTCTGAGAAACCGCCACACTGATTTCCACAGTGGTTGCACAAGTTTGCAGTCCCACCAGCAATGGATGAGGATACCCCTTTCTCCACAACCTCTCCAGCAAAGGCTATCCTTGGTGTTTTTGATTTTAGCCATTCTGACAGGTGTAAGATGATATCTCAAAGTTGTTTTGATTTGCATTTCTCTGATCGCTAAGGAGGTTGAGCATGACCTTAAGTATCTTTTGGCCATTTTAACTTCTTCTGTTGAGAATTCTCTGTTCAGTTCAGTGCCCCATTTTTTAATTGGGTTAATTATCCTTTTAAAGTCTAGTTTCTTGAGTTCTTTATATATTTTGGAGATCAGACCTTTGTCTGTTGCGGGGTTGGTGAAGATCTTCTCCCAGTCAGTAGGCTGCCTTTTTGTCTTAATGACAGTGTCCTTTGCTTTACAGAAGCTTCTCAGTTTCAGGAGGTCCCATTTATTCAATGTTGCCCTTAATGTCTGTGCTGCTGGGGTTATACATAGGAAGCGATCTCCAGTGCCCATATGTTGTAGGGTACTTCCCATTTTCTCTTCTATCAGGTTCAGTGTGTTCAGATTGATATTGAGGTCTTTGATCCATTTGGACTTGAGTTTTGTGCATGGTGATAGATATGGGTCTATTTTCATTCTTCTACAGGTTGACATCCAATTGTGCCAGCACCATTTGTTGAAGATGCTTTCTTTCTTCCATTGTATACTTTTAGTTCCTTTATCAAAAATCAGTTGTTCATAGGTTTGTGGGTTAAAATCCGGGTCTTCTATACGATTCCATTGGTCGACTTCTCTGTTTTTATGCCAGTACCACGCTGTTTTCATTACTGTAGCTCTGTAATAGAGTTTGAAGTCAGGGATGGTAATGCCTCCAGAAGTTCCTTTATTGTATAAGATTGTTTTGGCTATCCTGGGTTTTTTGTTTCTCCATATAAAGTTGATTATTGTCCTTTCAAGATCTGTGAAGAATTTTGATGGGATTTTAATGGGGATTGCATTGAATCTATAAATTGCCCTTGGTAGAATTGCCATTTTTACTATGTTGATTCTCCCAATCCAAGAGCAAGGGAGATCCTTCCATTTTCTGGTATCCTCTTCAATTTCTTTCTTCAATGCCTTAAAGTTTTTGTCAAATAGATCTTTCACTTCCTTGGTTAGAGTTACCCCAAGATATTTTATGCTGTTTGTGGCTATCGTGAAAGGTGATGATTCTCTTATTTCTCTCTCTGCTTCCAGATCCTTTGTGTATAAGAGGGCGACTGATTTTTTGGAGTTGATCTTGTATCCTGCCTCATTACTAAAGGCGTTTATCAGCTGTAGGAGTTCTTTGGAGGAGTTTTTGGGGTCGCTCATGTACACTATCATATCATCTGCAAATAATGCAAGTTTAACTTCTTCCTTTCCAATTTGAATCCCCTTTATCCCCTTATGTTGTCTTATTGTTATTGCTAAAACTTCGAGAACTATATTGAAGAGGTATGGAGAGAGTGGACAGCCTTGGCGTGTTCCTGATTTTAGTGGAATGGCTTTAAGTTTCTCTCCATTTAATTTGATATTAGCTGTCGGCTTGCTGTATATAGCTTTAATTATATTTAGGTATGACCCTTGTATCCCTAATCTCTCCAAGACTTTTATCATAAAGGGATGTTGAATTTTGTCAAATGCTTTTTCAGCATCTAATGAAACGATCATATGGTTTTTTTCTTTCAGTTTATTTATATGATGGATTACATTGATAGATTTGCGTATGTTAAACCAGCCCTGCATCTCTGGGATGAAGCCTACTTGATCATAATGGATAATTTTTCTAATGTGTTCTTGGATTCGGTTTGCCAGAATTTTGTTGAGGATTTTTGCGTCGATGTTCATGAGTGAGATTGGCCTGTAATTCTCTTTCTTGGTTGGGTCTTTGTGTGGTTTTGGTATCAGAGTTACTGTAGCTTCATAAAAGGAATTTGGCAATGACTCTTCTGTTTCTATATTGTGAAATACATTAAGGAGAATAGGTATTAGGTCTTCTTGGAAGTTCTGGTAGAATTCCGCATTGAAACCATCTGGTCCTGGACTTTTTTTGGAAGGGAGGTTTTTGATAACAGCTTCTAATTCTTCACGACTAACAGGTCTATTTAGGTTGTTCACCTGGTCCTGGTTTAACTTTGGTAAATGGTATTTATCTAAAAAAGCGTCCATTTCTTTTACATTTTCCAGTTTTGTGGCATACAGGCTTTTGTAGTAAGATCTAATGATTCTCTGAATTTCCTCTGTGTCTGTGGTTATGTCTCCCTTTTCATTTCTGATCTTATTAATTTGCAAATTCTCTCTCTGCCGTTTGATTAGTTTGGATAGGGGTTTATCAATCTTGTTGATTTTCTCCAGGAACCAGCTTTTTGATTCATTGATTCTTTCAATTGTTTTCTGTGTTTCTATTTTGTTGATTTCAGCCCTCAGTTTGATTATTTCCAGTCTTCTACCCCTTCTATGTGAGTCTGCTTCTTTTTTTTCTAGAGCTTTCAGGTGGGCTGTTAAGTCTCCAATGTGTGCTTTCTCTGTTTTCTTTAAGTGGGCAGTTAGTGCTATGAACTTTCCTCTCAGAACTGCTTTCATAGTGTCCCATAGGTTTGAGTATGTTGTTTCTTTATTTTCATTGTCTTCAAGGAAGAGTTTAATTTCTTTCTTTATTTCTTCCTTAATCCAGGTATGGTTCAGTAGTTGACTATTCAGTTTCCATGAGTTTGTAGGCTTTCTGGGGGTAGCATTGTTGCTGAATTCTAGCTTTAATCCATGGTGATCTGATAAGATACAGGTGGTTATTAATATTTTTTTGTAACTGTGGATGTTTGCTTTGTTACCGAGTATATGGTCGATTTTTGAGAAGGTTCCATGAGCTGCAGAGAAGAAGGTATATTCTTTCCTATTTGGGTGGAATATTCTATAGATGTCTGTTAAGTCCATTTGATTCATTACCTCCATTAATTCTCTTATTTCTCTGTTAGGTTTCTGTCTACTTGACCTGTCCATTGGTGAGAGAGGAGTATTAAAGTCTCCTACTATTAATGTGTGCGGTTTGATGGCTGCCTTGAGTTTTAACAATGTTTCTTTTACGTACGTGGGTGCTTTTATATTAGGGGCATAGATATTCAGGATTGAGACTTCATCCTGATGAATTGTTCCTGTTATGAGTAGAAAATGTCCCTCTCCATCTCTCCTGATTGATTTAAGTTTGAAGTCAACTTTGTTAGAAATTAGTATGGCCACCCCTGCTTGTTTCTTAGGTCCATTTACTTGAAAAGCCTTATCCCAACCCTTTACTCTGAGTAAGTGCGTGTCTTTGTGGTTGAGGTGTGTTTCTTGTAAACAGCAGAATGTTGGATCCTGTTTTTGTATCCAATCTCTTAGTCTGTGCCTTTTTATAGGAGAGTTGAGTCCATTGACATTAAGTGATATTAATGACCAGTGGTTGTTAACTCCGGTCATTTTTTAAGTTGTAAATTTTGTGTGTTCCCCTTCTTTGTGTTGCGCTGGTGAAGGGTCTCTAGTTGTCTGAGATATTGTGGTCATTGTTGGACTCCTTGGTTAGTGATTTTCCTTCTATTACTTTCTGTAAGGCTGGATTTGTGGCTACGTATTGTTTAAATTTGTTTTTATCCTGGAAAATTTTGTTTTCTCCATTTATAGTGAACGAAAGCTTGGCTGGGTATAGTAGTCTGGGCTTGCATCCATGGTCTCTTAGTTTCTGCAGTACATCTATCCAGGACCTTCTGGCTTTCATGGTTTCCATAGAGAAGTCAGGTGTAAGTCTGATAGGTTTACCTTTATAAGTAACTTGGCCTTTTTCCTTTGCTGCTCTTAGTATTCTTTCTTTATTCTGTATGCTTTGTGTTTTGATTATTATATGGCGAGAGGATTTTTTTTTTGATCCAGCCTATTCGGTGTTCTGTATGCTTCTTGAACCTTCATAGGTATATCTTTCTTTAGGTTGGGAAAGTTTTCTTCTATAATTTTATTAAATATATTTTCTGGACCGTTGAGCTGCGCTTCTTCTCCTTCTTCTATTCCTATTATTCTTAGGTTTGGTCTTTTTATTGTGTCCCATATTTCCTGAATGTTTTGTGATGAGAATTTGTTGGCCTTGCTGTTTTCTTTGATCAGCGTGTTTATTTTCTCTATGGTATCTTCAGAATCTGAGATTCTTTCTTCTATCTCTTGTATTCTGTTGGTTATGCTTGCTTCTGTAGTCTCTATTCGTTTACCTAGATTTTCCCTGTCCAGCTGGCCTTCTGTTTGTGTTTTCTTCTTTGCCTCCATTTCAGTTTTTAAGTCTTGAACTGTTTCCATTATCTGTTTGATTGTTTTTCCTTGGTTTCCTAGGGTATCATTCACTGACTTACTCAATTCTTCAAACTTTCTGTTATACTTCTCATCCATTTCTATAAGGGCATTTTTTACATGTTGTTTAAGGGCGTCAATCACTTTCATAAAGTCAATTTTATCTACTTCTTCATGATTAAGGTGTTCATGTCCACCTGTTGGGAGGTCGCTGGGTTCTGGTGGTTTCATATAGTTTTTCAGATTGTTAGGTGAATTCTTGCATTGGCGCCTGCCCATCTCTTTCTCCGAATGCTCCCCTCTGGATGTTCTTTTACCGGATCAGGTCTCCTTGCCTACTGATGTACCTTCCCAGTGATGGCTCTCTGCAGTGCTAGCTCTCCTGTTGTTCTAGTGATGTCTCTCCTTGCTTGTTGCAGACAGGCCAGTGAAACAAAGGAAGTCTCGCCTGCCTACTTGCCTTGAGGATTTGTCCCCAGCGCCAGACAGACTGAGCTGGATGGTGTTATGTGCCCAAAGAGGAAAGGGGGCAGAAGGAAGAAGGGTTCTGGATGCAAGCTGGGTGGGACAAGAAGAGAGAGGCAGTATGGGGGGGGTAGAGCCCCTGCAGGGAGCCCGGGGAGTATAGGGAGGGGGATGAGGAACTTCGGAGTTCCCTGTCCAGTCACAAACTCACCGCACTGCTGTCTCTCCTGGTGCCGAGATCAGATCTCCGTGCAGGTTGGGTAGTTCGTAAAAAAAGCCTACTTCTTCATGATTAAGGTGTTCATGTCCTCCTGTTGTGAGGTCGCTGGGTTCTGGTGGTTTCATATTGTTTTTCAGATTGTTGGGTGAATTCTTGCATTGGCGCCTGCCCATCTCTTCCTCCAAATGCTCTCCTATGAATCTTCTTTTACAGGATCAGGTCTCCTTGCCTACTGATGTACCTTCCCAGTGATGGCACTCCCCAGTGATGGCTTTCCTGGTGCTCCAGTGATGTCTCTCCTGGTGCCAATATCAGATCTCCATGCTGGTTGGGTAGTTCGTATACAAAGTGCCTACCATGCTTGGTGCAGGCAGGCCAGAGTAACAAAGGGACTCCTGGCCGCCTGCTTGCCCTGAGGATTCGCCCCCAGGGCCCAGACAGGCTGAGCTGGGTGGTGTTATGTGCCCGAAGAGGGAAGGGGGCAGAAGGGAGGAGGGTTCTGGATGCAAGCTGGGTGGGATAGGAAGAGAGAGGCAGTATGTGGGGAGTAGAGTCCCTGCAGGGAGCCCAGGAAGGATGGGGGGGGGGGGATGAGGAACTTCTGAGTTCCCTGTCCCGGGCTGCTGCCGCGGGTCAGAAACTCACCCCAATGATGGCTCTCCTGGTGTCGAGATCTGTTGGGTGAATTCTTGCCTTGGCGCCTGCCCATCTCCTCCTATCAATGCTATCTAATGGATCTTTTAAGTCAGGAACAGGTTTCCCTGCTGGCCAAGGGCCCCACATACAAAGTGCCCTCGCTCCGTTTCCTGGCTCCCGCCATGGGCCAAGATCTCTCTCACTACTCAGAAGGATCTTCAGGACCAGGACCAGGCTAGGGACCTCATCCACAAAAGGCCTACCCCTCTGTAGGCCAGCCACCAAAACAGAGAAACTCCCTCTGCCCTCTGCCCCGAGCTCCCGACCCACTGCCCAAACAGGCTATACTGGGTGATCCCGCGGCCCGCAGAAGGGAGGGGGAGTGAAGGAGGGCCCTGGGCACAAGCTGGGATGTGCCAGGAAGAGAGAGGTCACAGCAGAGGAGGAGCAGCCCCCGCAGAGGGTATCAGCCCTCGCAGGCTAATGGGGGGGGTGAAGGGGGTCTGGGAATGCTCCTGCTCCGTTTCCTGTGTCCCCACGCGGGCCTAGAACACTCTCCCCACTCAGGAGGGTCTTCAGGGACAGGACCAGGCTCCCCGTTCGCCCGTGGACCTCGCCACTAAAAGGCCTCCCTCTCTGCAGGCCAGGCCCCAAAAAACCTACTTGATTTAATTGTAGTGGAGCGATCTGCTCTCAGTGTGGGCTTCACTGTTTCATGCCTGGACTATTCCCCATCCGCTGCTTCCATCTGCACGGGCCAGGGGTCCGCCGCTTCCCCAGATTAATCTTTTGAATAATCACTATCCTAGATAGAAAGGGACCAGCCCTAGAGAATTAATATGCACTGAATAATTAATTAATCTTCTCTGCTGAGGATGAAAACAATGCCTGGCTTCTGTTGCATTCTAAGATGACCTTCGCATATGTTCAAGTGTAAAGTCTTTAATTTCTATTCCACTTGTAATTTGGAGGTTTTCCACAAGAATTTACAAATATATACTTCTTGACAGAGTCAGCATATCCATGTAGATGAGGTTTCTTCCTTTACCAAATAGAAAATTAAATCATTTCAATCAGATCTGACTTCCTGACTTTGCAGGATATATGTGTGTGGGTGTGTGTGTGAGAGAGAGTGAAAGAGAGAGAGAGACAGAGACAGAGAGTGTTTGAGTGTATGTGTGTGAAAGGGAGAAAGTGTGTGAGTGTGTGTGTGAGTGCGAGAGAGAGAGTGAGTGTGTGTGATTTTGTGTGTGTGAGAGAGTGAGTGTGTGTATGCATGAGAGACAGTGTGTATTGTATGTGTGTGAGAGGGAGACAGACAGAACAGACAGGAGAGAGAGAGAGACAGAGACAGAGACAGAGAGACATAGAGAGAGACAGAGAGATTCCCACTGTCTTCTTTTGGAACTTCCTAACTTTAACTTCCTAGTTGTAAAGACAGCACTCATAATAAACTTACAAGTTTCTTCAAATAAGAAACTGACAAAGAACATGGGTCGGATCATCAGTGTGGCACATCCAGGGTGCTCTTGGGTAATTTCTGTGTTACCAAAGGATCCATCTGTTATCATCATCTCAAGGTCATCGTCAGATTTCAATTCAGACAGAGGATTTTACAGATCTAACTACTGTTGTTCCACTGAGTGTCCATGGAGACTGAAAAACTGCTTTGATGCCTAGAAAAAAAGAAATAAAAACCAAATCATTTGGTGTCTGTGTGGTTTCTATGAAGCTATGAAAACTTTCTTGGCAAATGATAAAAACAAGGATTGCTAAGGCTACCAATTCCTTTGATTAATTCTATATCTTATGAGAAAATAAAGTCTATATATGCTGCTTTCAAAATATGAAAATATTCTAAGAGGTATTAAATTCTCAAGTTATTTTTGTATTAGTTACATTGAAAATCATTCTTTTAAAGAGCAACCAATATACGCAACAAAATCTAATAGGTTAAAGACTTTGGATGCATTACTAATGGAAAATGTTTCTCATTCATAAATTCAACAAAGTTCCAAGTATGAAAGAAAAGGCCAGTATTTAATAAGGGTGGAGGAGGCTGGAACACCTAGTCATTAATCCTATGGAAATATTTGTCATACATATGTGGAAATTGAATAAAAATAGAACCTTCCTAAGAATCTGTTCGTCTGGGCATGGATCTTTATCTATCAGAAGTAAATATGATGTCACAGTAGACAGGGGGCTTGTACAATGAGCCCCCTAATGAACATAGGTGTGTACATGACAGCTTCACGCATTTCTTGGCCTACCATCAGATCAAGAGCATGTCCTGGCAGCTCTCCCTTCACAGTTAATACACAGAATTAGCCAGACTAAGAAAGATGTCACACATGAGTTACAATCCAGGAAGGGTTGGCCTAGCTTCAGCTTTTCAGCATGTAGGATAAGTAATGCTGTTTGTCTTAGGATAGTTAGGAGAAATGACTATAAAAATTCAACTTTAGATAGGAAAACATGAAATTGGTTGCATGCATGAGTCAGAAATGGAAATGCTCACAGAAGCCAAGTAGGTAATGAAAATGAGCGCGTGGCCCTGAGTGAAACAAGAGACCAGAGTGATGCTGAATGCCATAGTCCTCGGGAACTGAGACAAGAGACCAGAGTGATGCTGAGTGCCATGGTCTTCAGGGAGTGAGACAAGAGACCAAAGTGATGCTGAGTACCATGGTCTTCAGGGACTGAGACAAGAGACCAGAGTGATGCTGAGTGCCATAGTCCTCGGGGACTGAGACAAGAGACCAGAGTGATGCTGAGTGCCATGGTCTTCAGGGACTGAGACAAGAGACCAGAGTGATGCTGAGTGCCATGGTCTGCCTGCAGCTGCATGAACAGTCTAGAGAAGCAGTGTCGATGCTGCAGTCTGCCCACCTGATGCTACGTGCTCCAATAGCTCCCAGGGGCTGGACTTTGTTAGTCAACTAGGAGAGTTCCTGCAATGATCTACCTATTCAAGGGAAACAATAGTAAAACTTATCTAAACACGACTCACTATAACAAATACACAAATCCTCAAAGTAGCTTTTTTATAAAATACAAATTATTTTAAAATATGATTTTGTAGCCTGGCAGTGGTGGCATATGCCTTTAATCCCAGCACTCGGGAGGCAGAGGCAGGGAGATCTCTAAGTTTAAGGCCAGCCTGGTCTACAGAGTGAGTTTCAGGACAGCCAGGTCGACACAGATAAACCCTGTCTCAAAAAAACAACAAAAGAATGTAATTCTTATACCGATTTATACACTGCGAAATATATATGTATCTGTGGGTATGAGTGTATGCACACACACACGGCCCAGAGAAAAAGAAAAGAAAAGCTGAAATACAGGATGTGACCAGTGGAG
Source organism: Chionomys nivalis (assembly GCF_950005125.1). NCBI lineage: Eukaryota > Metazoa > Chordata > Mammalia > Rodentia > Cricetidae > Chionomys > Chionomys nivalis. The sequence goes on from NC_080086.1 coordinate 198,832,049, forward strand.
GAGCAGGGAGAAAGTGTTGTTTCTTTTGTTCTATCTGTGTACGCATGTGCATGTGTGTGTGTGAGCATGCAAGTGGAGGAGAGGGTGACCGTAGGCATGATTCCTCAAGGGTCATCCATCCTGCTTTTTTGAGATAGAGCCTCACACTAGACCCCAAGCTTATGAACTAGGCTGGACTGGCTGACATTACAAGCATGTGCCACCATACCTGGCATTGAATGTAGGTCCTAGGATTTGAACTCAGATCCTCTTGCTTGTGTGGTAACATTTTACTGACTGGGTTATCTAACCAGCTCCTGTTCTGCCTTTCTCTTCATTCTCCTAGAACTCCTTCTGCTAAGGATATTCTTAGTTGTTAACTTTGTTACATCTGGAATTACTAAATATATATATATATATATTATATCACTTCTGTTCCTTTAGAGAACCATGGTTAACACACCTTATCTGCGTATTTTAATTTGTTTACAATTTAAGTAATCAAGAGACTGAAGTTAAAGAGTATTTGGAGTAATTCTCCTTTGGCTTATAGAAGAATTTTCCTCATGAGTATTTTGACTTCATTCACATAATTTTCCAGTCCCAAATCTTCTGTTTTCCTGATACCTGCTAAATAAAGTCCAGCAAACAATAACAGTAGCAAAGCAGGGTGAGAGCATTTTAAATATAATTTCTCTCTTTTTTCAACAATGGAATACATAACATCTAATTGGTAAGGCTGTCTAATTCCTTAGACTTTGACTGAGGCCTTAACATGCATCAACCAGAAAGTTTATCTTGGATTTTATGCATGCCTACTGAATTATTGTTACAGACAAAAATTTGGGGAAGAAATGAAGACAGGCATGAAAAAATGGATGAAGTACTGAGACTAAGGCAGTATTAGTAACCTATTAGATTTGTTCAGCTAACAGGAAGTGGAAGCCATAAGCCTGCTGCACAGAGGACCCACCATCAGGACATGAGAATGGCATTCCAGCCACCTCCTCACAGGTAGTGGCATCTCTGTCTACTAGAAAGTAATCTCACTAATAGACTGATGTCATAGGGAACAGTGCCTACCCGAGTAGCACAAGTTGTGTGCAGAGCTCTGTCCTGCTCACATTGCTTTGGCAGAGAATCAAAGGATTTTTTGCATATTTGTTCATTTTTCAGTTAAAATTAAATCAGAAAGGCCAGTTGAAACATTTGATTGAATTTATTGAGAATTACAATGGGGAAAATGTAGGTTCCTGGCCCATACAAAAATGCTACAAATGCAGGATGGGAGAGGGTGTGTGTGTGTGCGCGTGCGCGTGTGTGTATATAGTGCTTTAAAGGATAGGTCTTGAATTGACCTGAATAGCCATATTAAGAAGAAATATAAAGTATTAATAAGCAAAACTTTTCTCATACTAACTGAAGATGTTGAACCTTTAATTCCCCTAATCTACCATATTGATAACATCAGCAATGAGCAAGTCTCAGTGCTGACAGGAGTCTGAAGAAAGAAAGACTCATGTGAAAGTACAAGTCACACTGTGTGCTGAAACCGTGGAAGGTCAGCATGGTTCTGCATGCCTATCACCCTCAGTGCCTTCTACTGAAGGGTGCACATAGTGAGTTATTCTTAGTCAATAGCAACACTCTTAGGAACCACAATACACACAAGCTTGTACGTTCAAAATATTCCCCAGAAAAGAGTTGTAATGACTGAATAAACTGTGCTTCATAGTACGCATCCGTTCAAAATGATATGAACGGAAGTTTATTAAGACCACCACAGTATGTATGAAACCTATAGTCTACTCAATAGTACACTAATGTCAAATTCCTCATAATGTACCAACTGTAGTCATGTCAGGCACTGTTACCATGAGAAAGATAACTGAAGGGTACATAGGCCTTCTTGCAATATTTTTTCAAAATGTCTAAAAACTTCAAAAGAAAAAGAACAATTAATTTGTTGAAGCAGAAAGCTGTTTTGACTGTAAAAGGATATCAACTCAAAGTATTACATGATTCCTTTAAAAATATATACATAAAATTCATGTGACAATTGTCCTATTGGTAATTAGCATTGTCTGGAGTTCTGGCTTACAAACAACATCTCACTTAAATACAGCAACTAATGAGGTAGATGTTATTGTTTCCATTTTACTAGTGCAGAATGGAGTTAGGAAGATTATTCACCTTTTTGTTGTTTTTGAGATTATAATTTAATTACAACATTTCTCCATTCCCTTTTTTCACTTTAAACCTTCCCATAAACCCCTCCCCACTGTTCATTAAATTAACGACCTCTTTTCATTAATTGTTATTGCATGCATATATGTATTTGTATATGCACGTACATTCCTAACTTGCTCTGCCCTACACTGTTACTCATATGCATGCTTTCAGCATTGACCATTTGGCACTGGACAGCCCACTGGAGTCCTTTTCCCTGCGGAGGACTGCCCGCTCCACTCCCAGCTTTCCTCGGCTATCTGTAGTCCTTGGTGTAGGGTTGAGAATGATGTACTTTTTTCAATGTTACACAGCAGCTAGAATATGAATAAAGTCCACAGCTGTGTTTTTGGCTGTTTCAAAACATTCAAAACCCAATACCATTTTTTTTGCTATTTAAAAAGGTACAGCCCAACTTTTTGATGATGATTTTATGTTTGCATATCAACATATAATTATGTATTTATTTGCTTGTTAAACATGTATTTATGTGCATTATTTATGTAATTATGTACATCATTTATGTAATAAAACAATAGGTATTCTTAAAGTCTTTGATGATTTGGTTAAAAAAAGAGCCAATGTCAGTTCATTGGGTGAAATAATTGTCAAAATAGCAAAGTTGGCTTCATTGACAGAATGATTTAGGCTATACCATTCTGGAACATATACTCCAAACATTCAATAGCCTAATACAAAGATACGTGCTCATCTGTGTTCATTGCAGCTCTATTCATAATAGACAGGAAACAGTCTAGATATCCATCAATGGGTGATTGAATAATGACAATGTGGTATATTTGCACAGTGGAATATTATTTGGCTGTTATGAAAAATAAACTTATAAAATTTAAAGGTAAATTGATGGGGCTAGAAACAATCATTCTGAGTAGAACCCAAACCCAGAACCACAAGCATTGCATGGTTTCTTTCATTTGTGGATATTGTCTTTGGATCTTTAGATATGTACATTATATTCAAAATAACCATAAATGTCAGGGTGAGAGTAGAACATATTGATACAAACGGGAAAAGGAGAATAGTGGAAGATAAAGGGTTAAATGGGATGGAAATTTGGAGGGCAAGGTAGAGGAGGAAATACAGGGAGGAATAAGGAACACTGACGACCCTTTGATAAAGTTATATGAAAACTTACTACTGCAGAAGCTTCCTAACACACACACATACACACACACACACACACACACACACACTATAGACAGATCTAATATCATTATTACTGTCACTGCTTTTAGTTTCCCTCCAGGACTTGAAGATAAAACCCTATTGTTGAAGAAACCACATACACAGAATGTGGAGAAGTAAATTGGTACTTACCTAGAAGTTTCATCCATACTGGCTACCTTTTCTAGTGCTAAAGAATAAAAGGATCCAGTCTCACCCAATTGTGAACTTGTGAGTTATAATAACAACCAGTTTGGCAACGTGTGCCCACTGGTGCAGTAGTGGCATGAATGTCATGGGAGTGACCAAACACTTTCTGCTTGAACTTAAAGCCTACTCAAGATGGAACCTATACCTGGCACCATTATTAAGGCCACAAATGTGTAGCTAGGCATACCATAGGATCTAGGGAAGAATCTACTATTATCATGCTAACTGGATATAGATAGTAGTAAACTAATTCTTAATGGCCTATCATTATACCCCTAGATTAGTGCATCTATCAGCCTCCTCAAGGAAGTTTCTTTTTGAAGTAGATAGAAACTAACATGGAAACCCACAACTGGCCAAGGAGCATAGAATAAAATACTGCCAAAATCTCAGCCTTAAATGTGACATTTATATCACATCCCCTTCCTCACACAAGGCTCAGGAATTATTGTGAAAGAGGGGAGCAGAAAGATCCTAAGAGCCAAAGATGGTGAATAACTACAATGAAATCGTACTTTTCAGACACAGCAGGATAGTTGTAAATGCAAACTTACAGAGGTGAGTTTAGGGAATGCACAAAACCTGTACAGTCCCATGCCAGATAAACTCTCAGGATGGAGTGGGAAATGGGCACAAAATCCTGCCCCTAACTGAGGTCCTACTGGTAGTCGATAGCTCCTGAGAGAGGGGGTTTGGTTTATTTAAGGATATGGCCCCTGGTAGGTCAATCATTGTCTTAGTTAGGACTTCAATTGTAATAAAACACCACAAACAAAAGCAACTTAGAAAAGCAAGGGTTTATTTCAAGTTATATGTCTCAGTCATAATCCATCATGAAGGGATTATCAAGACAGGAACCTGGAGGCAGGAACTGAAGCAGAAGCAATGGAAGAACACTGTTTACTGGTTTGCTTCTCATGACTCACTCTGCCTGCTTTCTTATACCACCCAGGACCACCTGCCCAAGGGTAGCAACTGACTGTGTGTAGAGCCCTCCCACAACTACCAATAAAATGCACCAGAGGACACAGGCTATTTTCAGAGGGTGGATTTTCTCAACTGAGGTTCTCCCTTCCAGAATGACTCTAGTATGGGTCAAATTGACATAAAACTAGCCAGCACAACCTTTGGGTTGGTAGGGCTTTTGTCCACAATAATTAAGAGTACCTTACCTATTTTCAAAGACTTTATAGCTTGCCATTTTTTAATTGCAGCATTTGCTACTAAGTTAGACATGAAGGATAGGTTTTTTTTCTATCAGAAATCCATCTATATTCCTATAAAAAAAAAAGAACGGATGAAAGTAAACCAATTTAAGTTATGACATAAAAGACATAAATAAATCTTAGTGTGGTCAGGTCAGCAGAGCTGAAATGAAGGTTTCTAATGATGATGTACTCCTCAGCTGTCCGCCAGTTTGGAGTAAGAAGTGGAAATGCTATTGTTCGCCAGGAGTCAGGAGGGTGGCCACATGTTTGAGCAGTTTTTTGTTATTTCTCACAGTAGCAAACTTCATGATAATGTTCTTCCAGAACCTCCAAATTCCTACGTTTACCTTAAAGACAGCTTTATTTTTTCCCCTCTTCATCCCACTTTTTGATGAGATAAAAATTGTCAAGTGCCTTTAGAGTGTGAAGACGTACTCCAAAGTCAAATGCTTGAAGAGGAAAACAAAAGGTCCTTTGGGACTGTGCTAGTGACCCTCTGCGACAGTGACTCCAGCTGCTTCTTGGTGTTGAGGACTGTTGCCTGCCAACCTGAACAGCCGATGTCCTCTGGAAGAACCACAAGCGGCTTTTCAGATGATAAGATAAAGCCTAACTGCTGTATTTTATGACACAATTTGGCCGGTATCTCTTTGTAGAGTGCCACTGACTGGCTTACTTTAAACAGCCATAAACATTCGATTATGGGGTCACTTGATTTAATGATTTACTTAGTTTTCAAATCACTAGGCTGTTTTCAAAACACTTTGTTGCCATGTTAAGCCTCTTTTAACCTATAGGGTTAATTATTGATATTGAAGTACAGTTGGTGGAAAAGGCTGACAATGAGCCTCTTTCTAAAGGAAAAACCACCTGGATGGAATATCAGGCTCATCAGACTGCCTGTGTTTAAGTGGCCCACCCTTTAAAATAACACAATTCTATATTGCAGCCTTCCTAAGATGTAGCATATGATTTCTTGCCATAATTAAAGACGCTTTAGTGCCTTTTAATGAACTGCAAACACTCTTTATAAATAAGAATGGTCCTATGGTAGAGACAGATAGAATGCGCAGAGATCTGCCGGGATCTCCTGCATCTGGTGCCTTGAGAGCTCTCGGCATTCCTTATGAGTTCTCCCATGAAACTTTTCCAGTTTTGTGCATTTCATTTTCACTTAACTAGACCTATCACTGCTAACTTTTCCTTCTTATAACTCGCTGTTAAATTTATTGTGTGACAGGTCTGAGTCATTAATCTTACTGAAAGTGCATGTACAAATGAAAGCCTGATTATGTAGAGGGTGAGAGATCTTGGACCACTTAGCCCTAAGTGGGGTGTCACCATCAAATTCCTTCCTCAGAGTTTAGGGAACCCCCGGAAGAGGAGGCAGAAAGAGTATAGCCAGACGGGATGGACGACATCAAGAAAACAAGTCCCTCTAAATCAACATGAAAACACAGAGACTGAGGTCTCATGCACAGCAGCATCAAGTCCTCTATATAGATTTTATGACTTCCACCTTTGTGTTTTTACGAGCTCTCTGTGAATGAAAGGAGTAGGTCTCTGATTCTTGGGCCTTCTCCTGGGCTCTTTTCTTTCTGTTTTTTCCAATTCTAATGTATTAGTTGTTTTATCTTATCTTATTTTCTTTTGTTATATTTTATTTTATTATAATTTAGAAGCCTGTTTGTTTTCTAAGGAGAGACAGAAAAGGAGTGGATCTGGAAAAAAGGGGAGGTGAGGTGAGGAGGAACTAGAAGGAGTAGAAAGATAAGAAACCATAATTAGGATATATTATATGAGAAAAATCTATTTTTAATTATAAGAAAATGGGGTCTGTTTCTGCAGCTTGTTTATAGGCCTTGAATGTGTATACAGTCTATGCCATGGCTTCTGAATCTAGATGGGGGAGGGGCTCTGAGACACGAATGCAAAAACAAGTTGATTTGGTCAGGGGGATGAACAAATAACAGTTAGACAGGGAGTAAGGGAAAGCTGCTGGAAGGTGAACATGAGCAAGGTAAAATATATAAGTATAAAAATAAGATGTTAGCAAGGCATGGTGGCCCTCACCTTTAATCCCAGCATAAGCAAAGTGGATAGAGTAAAAGCAGAAGTTCACAGCCCACCTCAGCTACATTCTGATTTGGGGCCAGCCTGGGCTACATGAAATCTTGTTGGAGGGAGTGGTGGTGGGAAAAAGAAGAAGATAATGAAACTATTTTGTATGCTAACTCAAAAATATTATTAACAAAATCAATAAACTTGTGCATGCTTCTACCTGGTTGCCAGGGCTATGACCTCTGGCTAAGAAAAGCACATCTGTAACTAGATGGTGACAATTCTTGATGCTCACATTATTACCACACTTATGTGGTCTTGTCAGTTCCTTGGGTTCAAGTCTTAGAGTAGAACGCTGAAAGCACAAATGAAAGTTAGGCAATTTACCCATGTATGGGTATTTCCACATCCTTTATCCCGTAGAACTTACAAGTGAAGCCTGATTCAGAGAAGCAATGACTTAAGTGTGGATTTCATAGCAGGGGCATAAATAAAAGAAAGAAAGAGACTAAATTGAAGGCTTTCATTTCTCTTAGTCTAAGGGATTAAAGACAAAACAGAATTGGGAAAGCAATAAAAAGGCGTACCATTAGCTCTCCTGAACATTCTGATTCTTTCAAACTCTTTTCTAGTTCCTGCTGCCATGCAAAAGTCTTCAGTGAGTAAAAGCATGCAATCTGGCCCCCAACATAGTCCCTCAAGCCACAAACCATCCTAAGCCATCTTCCACGGCTCTCTCTGTACCAATTTAAATCCTTTGCAGTGTTGACATTTCTTTCATTTACCTGACTTTGAGTCTTTCTTAGTGACTGGCCACTGCCCCTTGAGGCGACAGTTGCATGGTCAAAAGAATTAAAGAATTTGGCAAATGCTAGAATCGGCAGTATAAAACATATTTCTTTTCTTTATAACCTTAGCATTCATTTAATTTTTCACAAGTGAGCATAGTCTAGAATTAGGGTAACTATCCATCCATCCTGCCTGGGACAGTGTCAATCTACACCTGTTGTCATGAGATAAAAAGAGGTTTTTTCAGTACTTAAAAATGCCTGGAATTGAAGTGCAATTTCCTGAACACAACACTTTCTAAATTAAATTGACTGCAATTCCCCCTTTTCACATAATGCCTGAGTACTGTGAAACACAGTTTGAGAACATGCTCTTCATCCCAACATTGCCAGACATCAGTGTCTTCCCAGCTCTCAAAGCCCACCCTACAGTGTCTTCCCTGCAATGAAGGGCTTCATGATCATCATCGTCATTCCTTGTCGAGAGTTAGAGGCTCATTCCTGCACCACCAAAGGTCTCATTACCTGTTCTACATCCTTCTATTGTGACATAAAGCGTCCACTGTCATCAGTAAGTAGTTCAAGTCCATTGAGCCATTCCTATTAAGGCTCCAGTACTATGCTCCCTTTAATTTCCCACCAATGCCAAGTCCAGCAATACCTGCACGTGTACACTGAATTAAACTTGAGACTGTCCTTTTGGAGTACATTAAGGTAGATCTTCAACGCAGGTCCCATCCATGCCCTCTCCTGCCTTCTGGAAGACCTCACTCTGACATTTGTCCCTTCCATTGTCTATTTTCCTCTTCATCTCAGCATCCATTTAGAGCTAACAAATGTCACACTACACACTCATCTCTGATTCACTCTACTCCAATGTGATGATCATCCCCTTCTCCTCCACTCAGATGTTCATGAGGATCACCAACTCAATTGGTACTCCTGGCATTTGGGTTTAGAAATAATTTATACTCTTTAAAAGTATCCAAGCTTTGGAAGCTATAAAGATGGCTCAGTAAATAAAGCACTCACTGTACAAGCATGAGAATGGGAGTTGGGACTCACAGAACCCAGGTGGGTTCTGATGTGGGATTGCCCTCCGTATGCTGTGAATATCATTGGTTAATAAAGGAACTGCTTTGGGTCTATAGCAGAGCTATAGGGAAACAGAGATAGGCTGAGAAAACTAAATGGAATGCTGGGAGAAAGGAGGTGGAGTCAGAGAGAAGCCATGTGGCCCCGCTTGCCAGAACTTTAGCCAGTAAGCCACCTCCATGTAGCAATACACAGATTAATAGAAATGGGTTAAATTAATATGTAAGAGTTAGCCCATAAGAAGCTAGAGCTAATGGGTGAAGCAATGATTTAATTAATACAGTTTCTGTGTGATTATTTTGGGGATAAATGGATGGGAACAGAACAAGTGGCCTTCTTGCAACATCAGACAGACACGTTAGGACACCTGCAATCCTAGAACTCTAGAGGCAGACAGAGGCGATCCCTGGGAAGAGCTCACTCCTCACTCACCTGCAGCCTTTTCAGTTATGCAGACACCCTTTGTCTCATCAGCACCAACGTTTCCCTCCCACCCAGGAATTCTAATTGTGTAGGCTTTTATTTAATGTAGAATCTCTCTTCAGGTGGCATGTGCCAAAATGTCTCCCTTCTTGGTTCTACAACCTATTCTACCCTCCACAGCATCTCTCTTTATAAAGAGGATGGTGGTTTTAAGTAAAGTTATTTAAAAAATTAAGGTAAACTAAGTTTAAGGGATAAATCTTAATAAATTAAGCTAAGTTAAACATAAAAAATTTTCACAAAATTTTAAGAAAAACAAAACTTTAAAAGTATTGAAAATATATTTCTTAGGAAAATATCAGTGATGTATTAGTGAATGTTAAGAATCTGGAAATATATACATCAATGCTTCTACAAAAGAAAATGGTTCCTTTAAAGTATATTAATATTCAGTCAAAATAAAAGAATTTTTTATTAAAAAAGAAAACAATCATTTTTCACTTTACATACCAATCCCAGTTCCCACTCCCTTCCCTCCTCCCATTCATTCCACCATTTTTATTTTAATAAACTTTTGCCTTGTCTTTGCAAGTATAAAATGAAAACAACTGAAATCTGTTTACAGTTTTTAAGGATATTTGTGTATTATATAAATGCACTGAAACTGTACTTCTGCCAGCCATTATAAGTGGTCTTACTAACAACGTCCAATTAGCAAACATTTAGAGCCTTACTTACAAAAGTGTTTTAAATCTTCATAGACTAGATAGACTTCAAATTACTCCCCCTAATACTTTAACATTCTTAATTCAACCAGCATCAAGTTATAATACAATTGTTACAACATATGTATATTTTGATTGTGTTAGCTATACTTTGAAAATATATATGATTCAATATTAACACAATTATGTAAATAGTGGGACTAATATTTGAAAGTGTATGTATGGTAAAAGGAACTTTTTAAAAACCCTTCTATTTGGTTGTAAATCTAAGAATGCAGTTGCTCTTATTTCTGTATATGTCACATCCATCTCTCAGCACATATCTTCACGTTTGTTAATACAGCCATTAAGAGTTTGATTCTATGTACCACCAAAAATTGTGTTCCTATGATCATAGCAAAGATAAAAAAGAAACAGTTTTCATGGTCATCAAAAAATAAATAAATAAATCAAAAAAAAAAAAAACCCACAGCACAAAGAGGTTGGTAGGTTCTAAACCAACAGGTTGGAAGAAGGGAGCCAGTGCGATTACGCAGAAAATCTCATCCAATACAAAGGGTATAGCTCCAGGAAGGGTTTCCTCCTCTCAGCAAACATCAGCTCCGTCGTTGAGCCTTAAATTGCCAGAACTCCAGTGTCCTGCCCACTCACAGATTTTTGTTCCTGAGGAAGGTGACTGTCTCCTCTTTATGCCTGGGTCCTCTGTCGCAGCAGAGTCAACCCAGTAAAAGGCACTTCCCTACCTTTCCAAAAGTGACTTTTTCCCTGTTAGTATCTGTTGGCAATACGCCCATTGCCTGGTAAACAAGCCCTTACAATTCCCAAAGAATAATTCAAATCTAAAGGCAGTATCTTGTTCCCCGCAAGTGTGTACTGTAGGTTTCTGAGAGGAGAAAGCCCCAGAGTTTCCAACTTGCAGGCTTTTTATGGAGTTTGGTAGCACTTGGCAGCTCCTTGTAAAATTCTCACTTGAAGGATTAGATGTTTAAAATCCCACCTGGGCTGCTTTTACTGTTGTGAATTTGGTAGGTTTGAGGTCTTCAGTCTGTCAGGTTATTAAGGTCTGAACGTGGGCTGTGGTAATAGAAAAGGAATGATTCCAAAACCATTACAGCCATGAGAAAGGGGACACTTCATGTCTGCCTTGGCTTCCATGGTTTGCCTGATGGCCCAAAAAAAGTCCACCAAAAAGCTTCTTCCTCACTCCAATTTTTTCTCCTTAAAAATCCTTTGCCATGAGAGCTTTTCACTCCCCCATGAAGATTCAAAGTGATTCTATAAATCTGTGCTCAAATTGTGCCTTCTCCAAAGACACTCCCTCTTGCACACGACATTGGCCCTGATTTTGTAACTATGTTTATGACTGATTTATGGAACGTCTACTTGGCAGGCCCTGCTGTTACTGTTAGCTAGTTACTATGGATCTTTCAACATGCCACTCTGGCATGCTGCATTAAAAATAACTTCCCAAGGCTCTACAGAACGCACCGAGCAATGAGCGCACTTCAGAGTCTGCGGTCTGCCCTGAGGCCTGTTGTTCACATATGCTACTCAAAGAAGAAGAAAAAAGTCAAATTCCTTAGAAAACATTCAGATGCCATGTATGTTTTCAAAGCTTTCTCAAAGCAGAAGTTTCCAGAGAGCAAGGATATTTTTAAAAAGGAAGTGTAGAGGAATAGAATGACAAATTGCAAATTACAAGTGTCTGTTAGGGCACAGACCCGCAGTCACTGTGACTGCTAGCACTCACCTAGCCCTGGGAACTTAGGAAGACAACAGCCATCTCAGGGACTCATTCTGAGAAAGAAAAGAAAGAAGCTGAGGTTCTTGGTCCAGTATAAACACGTAGAAGTGCTCAACAAATAGATTGTTATTACAGGCAGGTCACTACATCTGGCTAGCTGATTTCCTTTGAAGGAGTGCTTGCTTAATAAATACATGTTGTCTGAGAGAGAAATGTTCCATCACACATGAACCCGGCCAGTACTTTTCTCTAGATTATCTGTTTATAGTTAATGCATCTTTGTTATTCTATGCAGTGTTATTCTATGCACACGGTAAATGAGTGAATGTTTATTGAATTAAATGGGAAGAGAAAGACTATAATAAAAGTCAAAAGTTAACATGTAAATTGGCAGAAACAAACAAAACCACAGGCTTCAAGTGCAAATAATAATTCAAAGCTAAGAAAACACTGATATTTCCTGAAATGAAATATATCAAGCTATAAATGAATGTAGCAGTCGGAATTTTGGGCCTGCTTCAATGATCTAGTTCTCGTTGTATGCTACAGAAGGAGAGGGGCTTTTATCTCTGCCCCCCTCTGGCCTCAGCCCATGAGCCAGCCTTGGCCACTGCTCAGACTTGTTCTCCCAAAGGCAGATGCCGTGGTCACCACAAGCAATGTATTTTCCTTATGCCACTTAGACATCACTGGGCCTGGCTGCTGCACAAACACAAAATGTACCAAGACACTAACAGGACAGTGCAGACTCTGCCACGGATTCCACATTCATGCTTGCACCAGTGTGGAGAGAACTCATGTAGTCATGGGTTGAGGAATAACTTGCTAATTCCTCTTCCTAATGGGAAAACCAAGAGCTATCCTGAATCCTTAGTAAAGAAAATACAAAGGGGTGATGGAGGAAGGTCATTGGTTAATTAATAAAGAAACTGCTTGGCCCTCATAGGTTAGAACATAGGTGGGTGGAGTAAACAGAACAGAATGTTGGGAGGAAGAAGTGAGCTCAGATGCAGGGCAGCTCCTCTCAGAGCCAGACGCAATGAAGCAAGCCACCAGGTCAGACATGCTGAATCTTACCTGGTAAGACTGGTGCTACACAGATTATTAGAGATGGGTTGATCGGGATATGAGAATTAGCCAGTAAGGGCTAGAGCTAATGGGTCAAGCAGTGTTTATATGAATACAGTTTGTGTGTTGTTATTTCGGGGCATAAGCTAGCCAGGCTACCAGGAGCTGGGTGGGAGGAACGCAGCCCGCAGCTCCCACGACAGAATGGCCCCCAACGTGTGGACAACTATATCCACAGAAAGCCTGAGAAAGCTTGGGAAAGAATAGAGTAAAGCATGTTTTCTTGGTAGCAGCAATTTCTTGGGTCTGCTCTGCTTGCTAGAGGCAAGCAAGTGCTCTCATCTAAGACAGGCTTCCTGACTCAGCTTTAGCTGCAAAATCCTGCAGCTCATTAAGAGGTCCTGCCACGATACACTTAAATGGTATTGATAAAAGCTGGCTGCATGCTTGTTTGTTTTCAGCCGTAGCAGGAAAAAAGTTGTGCTGTTTTTTTTTTTTTAAAAAAAAAAATGCTGGCTTTCTGGTCTGTCCTGCCAGGGCAAACTCTGACTCTTTCAGGCAGTCAGTCCGAGTGAGTGTGATCTGTTAGCAGAATGTTGCAACTTGCTTGCTGGCAGGGACCTTGAAACACCACAGTATCTCCTCCATGAGGCTGGAAAGCTAAGGAATGGGCTGGATCTAGCTGGCAAAGCCATGGCTTTAATCCTACCCATATTGCTCAGTAATTTAAAGACTTATGTGGTCAGAAAAAGAGAAATATACAGTAAAAAGAAATTCAAAGACAAAGAAACCTTTAAAGGATTTACAGTGTGTTAGAAATATATGCAGGCTAAAAGTTAAAGTTCTTAAAGTAAAAAACAAAAAAAAAGGAAGAAAGAGAGTAGTTGGGTGTGGTAGTATACACCTTTAATTCCAACACTTGGGAGGCAGAGGTAGATTGACCTCGGAGTTGAACTCTGTGACTTCAAGGTGTGGTAGCACATGCCTTTAATCCCAATGCCTGGGAGGCAGAGACAGAAAGATATCTGAGAGTTCAAGGACAGCCTGGTCTACAGAGTTATTCCAAGACAAAGACATACAGAGAACCTGTCTCAAAAAAAGTAAAAGTAAAAATAAACGAAATAGAGTTAAAATAAAGCTGTACAAAGATGGAAAATACACAGAAAATCTTGGTATTGTACGCTATTATGCTCTCTTTGAATTGTTTGAATGCTGAGGAAGAAACATCAGCTGCTAAAAGATACTTGTTTATAAATGCTGCTGAACTAATCCAACATAGATATTTGGAAAATACCTTGACTTCAGAATTTGGATCTAAGGATATGATACTTTGGAAAAGAGTTTCTTCTTTTGTTTTCACAGAGGATGAAACCCTGTGGATTGTTTCTATCCCAATATGGTATAATGGACCACGCCCTCTTGAAAGATTGCTGTGAACACCTTCAGAAAATTACTTCACTCAACTGCCAACTGAGATGAACCTAGCACACAGGTTATCCCATAAAAGACCTGAATAACAGAACAGGAAGCAGTTTGGAGAGAAAAAACTGCACCCATGTTCCCAAATATTGTTTATAAATGTTCTTTTACATTTAAAGGAGGAGATGATATAGGTATTAATAATTTGCATTGCTATAGATTTTAAGGTCAATTTTGTTATATGTATATGTATTTCTGCTCTTGATTAAGGTATTGTGATTGTGTAGTTTATGTAAAAACATAATATATATATAGGTTGTTAATGGATAATCATAATAGTCAAGTTTGTAGTCATGTTAGTTAAGATTTTCTAGATGTACATAGATGTATTTTAGATAGGCATTCTCCATATCTTTCAAAGATTATAAAATATGGCATTTTAAGTGTTTTAATAATTTAGGTTTTTCATGACAATGAGACATGTCTGCTCCTGGCAGCACCAATCTACTTCAAGAGGAAGATGGGTCTCGAAGAGGCTCCTTATGGAGTTTGTTAGTCATTTGGGCAAGAAACTGCTCTTGCCTGGACTGTTGCATAAACTGGACACAAAGAACCCGCAGAGAGAGGACTGCTGAACTTTCCTAAAGGTGAGATGATCTTTCGGGGATCCTGATTCATGAAGGAGTCTGCGAGACATTCTGCAGGACACAGCAGATAGTGACTGAACTGCCTTTGAAATTTCCTGCTTCATGGAAATGTCTCTGGATACTATGGACCTGTAGGCCGAAGATTGGTGCCCCAACAGTACAGAGAAACTTTGGGTGACTGTCCAGGCAGCGAGATGTCTCTGTGATTTCTAGAGTTTTGTAAGTTGCTTACTTCTCGTTTACTTAGGTAATATTATATCCTTCTGGAGTCTTTGATGGAGTTGAAGAATAGATAGATAGTTATAGCTGTTTTCCTTTGTTATGATAAAAGATAAAATAGATGTAAATATTGTAACTGTAATTCTTGCTTGATAACTGTTTTGTTATATGTAATTTTGCTATGTTAATGTGAATGCCTTTCCTTTTTGTTTAAACAGAAAAAGGGGAGATGATGGAGGAAGGTCATTGGTTAATTAATAAAGAAACTGCTTGGCCCTCATAGGTTAGAACATAGGTGGGTGGAGTAAACAGAACAGAATGCTGGGAGGAAGAGGAAGTGAGCTCAGATGCAGGGCAGCTCCTCTCAGAGCCAGACGCAATGAAGCAAGCCGCCAGGTCAGACATGCTGAATCTTACCTGGTAAGACTGGTGCTACACAGATTATTAGAGATGGGTTGATCGGGATATGAGAATTAGCCAGTAAGGGCTAGAGCTAATAGGTCAAGCAGTGTTTATATGAATACAGTTTGTGTGTTGTTATTTCGGGGCATAAGCTAGCCAGGTGGCCAAGAGCTGAGTGGTAGGAACGCAGCCCGCAGCTCCCACTACAGAGGGGTGTGACTGTGGGCTGCCACCTGACCCCTATGGCCCTAGTGAAAACAAATGTGTATGTGTTTGTGAGTGGGTGTGTGTCTGTGTGTATGCCTGTGACTCTGTCTCCTTTTCTGACAGAATGTCAATGCCTTTGATCCAAGGCTACTAGGATTAGAGCTGGTTATATTACTCACTGCAATGCAAAACAGCACCTACTTTGGGGAAACTATGGGACACATCAATAAGAAGGTGCTAGGAAAAGGCTGATAGTGGACTTGGGCCTTGGCTGTTTGATTTGGGGACACTTTTACGTAGATTATGTAACATTAGAACGACAAATCTGTGACCAGACTTCTTAAGAAACCCAGGACATATGAAGATCAGACTAGACCATGGATAAATCTCTAATGCCAGGAAGCAGTCGTCCAGTACAGTGGTGGCAATTCATACTTTGCTCATACATAGTTACAGGGTCTTCATCCAAAAGAGAGCAAGCTTGTCAAAGGGGGATGTTCTGTTCGTATCCAACAGTAGGGAACCAAATCCCAGCTGGGAGCACCAGGCCACCTGGCAGCAAGGATGCCATGCTGATTCTGTGTGACATGAAGGAGGTGCCAGGCTCTGTTTTTCTTCCCAAGTATCCCCTAAAGTGATGGAGAAATACTGAGCCAAAGGGAAACAGTTCTTTTCTGAGAAAGATTCCAGGGGCAGCAGTTCTCAGGATTCTCAACCTGTGGGGGTCACGACCCCCATGGGGTCACACATCAGATATTCTACAAATCAGATATTTACATTACAATTCAAACAGTAGCAAAATTACAGTTATGAAGTAGAAACAAAATAACTTTTTAGTTGGGGGTCACAGCAGGAGGAACTGCATTAAAGAGTTGCAACTTTAGGACAGTTGAGAAACACTGTGTCAGGCATCACAGGGATGCCTAAATAATTAGTTGAAGTCGATCCAGAGGGCACCAGCATTGGTTCAGTCTTGTCGGTTTGCTTACTATTGAAAGCGTGGGGCTGGAATCTAAGCAGTCCCAGGGAAAGGCGTCATTTCATCAGTGGCACAGACACCGACAGGCTGCGCGCGAACTGGAACTCCCACCCCGTGCTCATGCAAGCAATACTAATTAAACTCAGTGAGAAACAGAGAAAAGGGAGGAGAAAAGGAAGGGAAACATAAAACAGGAGGCTCACAGAGGATAATGGGGGGATGAATGATCAAAACTCACTATATACAAGGATGACATTGTCAAAGAATTATAAATTCTTAACAGATCATAAAAGCATTTGGCGGCAAATTCTGAAATGTAAAACCTCTGGCATTAATAATGACCCAATTCAAGTAGGATGATATTTTTTAGTAACAATTAATAGAAAGGCCTCAATCTGGATTTGAAAGACTCACATTTTTGTATACAAGTAGAGGGTGGGAAAACCCTGTTTGGGAAGCAACAGAAGGGGTAGACCACTAGCTTAGTTGATGGTTTTATTACAGTTAGTAGTGGCCGTGGAAAAGGTAATATAATTTTTTAGTTTAATAATGGAAATATGGAATTTTGTAAGGAAATAAACAATCCTAATTTTTGCAATAGTCTAACAATATATAAAACACTGCAAAAACATTGAAAAACAAAAAAGCACCACATTCAGATCTAGATAACTAACAAGCACATTTCTAAACAACGTTTATTGACATAGAAATGTGTGCATTGCAGGGGTATAGGCTGACAATCTGATGTATGTACGTGATGTGCAGTGATGAAGCAAGGTCGTTCTTAGTTCTGGGAAACGCAGAACTCCTCTCTTTGGATCTCCATGAACTATACGACAAAGCCCTGTTATGAGTCGCAGCCACTACCGACCTGCAGAACATCACAACTTGTTCCCCTGTGAACTGCCCTTCAATATCAGCCTTTCTACTTGTCTGATTGTTCCAACCTCACGTGACCACTGTTTTAACTCTGTGTCTATGAAGGTGAGGTTTTTGCAAGAATATGGTGTTTATCTTCTTGTGCCTAGCTTATTTTACGTGGTTTCTGAACCCAATGTGGAATGACCATCATTGAAGGACACAGATGCCTTGACCAGACAAAGTGGCAGAGAGTGAAGCGGCTTGTGCCAAAGCACAAACAAAATGGCAGGAGGGTGACCCATGAAGAGGTGAACATACAAAATGTAAAACCTGCCATCAAGTACTTTAGCATCAGTATATAGAAGAATAATTTTTAACCAATTTTTTATGTATTCAAAAGACCGATGGTAAAAATAGCACATACTGCTTTTATTTACTTATTTATTACAGACAGAGATTCATTAGAGGTCCATTCCAGGCAGGTCTCTCAATTGCTCACATTTAGTTTCCTCCTGCCTCTATCTCCCAAGTCCTTGGATTACAGGCGTCCACCACCTCACCCGGTATATGTGGTACTGGCTGGATGTCGTGCATGCTAGGCAAGCATTCTCCCAAATGAGCTACATCCCTAACCTCACACACATGAGAGAGAGTCACAATTACACAGTCACACTCAATTTCCGGTCGAGAAAGCAAATATTCCATGACTGGAATTCTTCAGGAGAAGGCGAGAGGCCACAGCTAAGAACACTGTCGGAGAGATTCAGATAATGAGACCGGGCAGTGAACTCCTTCATTGCAGTCTGCAGGCAGTAAAGATCTGTTGTGATATTCTCTTGATAGCTTCCCAGACTCTGAATCTACTTGGTGTTTCCAGTTGAGTCTTTTTTCTAGATTCCATAGAACAAGATTTGTGAACTTTAAGTTTGTTCTCAAACAATTCAATTGTTTTAGACTTGACACATTGACTTAACTCGGTATCAACTGCCTACTGTTGCCTATCTCTATCTTACATTGTTTTCTGGGACATATATATTAAATAGGCAACACTATAAATCCTACTTGTTTCAATAACTGGACTGGTCAATACCAACCTCTAATTCTGTGTCATGACTGCATGTGCGTTTCCAACACACTTCTAGTTTCACAGTTACAAGTGTGTGGGGGAGAGAATTGGTGGTATATGTCTCTAATATATGCACATATGTGTGTGGATGCGTGCCCCCATGTACATGCATGTGGATGTACATGCCAAAGTAGGATATTAGATATATTTCTTTATCATCTCCACCTCATTCATTCCAGACAGGCTGTGTCACTGAACCAAGTACCAGGGACCCTCCTGTCTCTAACTCCATGCCCCACGGCAGTAAGGTTAGTGACTATGCCCAACTTTTTTGGTTTTTCGAGACAGGCTTTCTCTGTAGCTTTGGAGTCACAGAGATCCGCCTGCCTCTGCCTCCCAAGTGCTGGGATTAAAGGCGTGTGCTGGACGTCTTTCTTATACAGCATGTGCTCTTGCTGAGCCCTCTCCCAGACCCCAGCTTCTGCACTTTTCCTCTGATCTCAATGCTCCTGAAATTCTTCATCCTCTCCTGCCTTGACAGTGGGAGGTTGCCTGATAAGCCATTCTTTCTGACAATACATGATTAGCTCCCAATTCTAAGCATATTAACTTCCATTCTTCTGTTGCCTTCATGTGAATCTGGAAGACCACTGAGATTTTCAGACTTCAAGTAAACATGTATAACATTATTTAATACAAAGCTTTCTTTTTCCTCTGACTTCCCTGAAAAGCAGTCCCTGGGACATGGATTAAGTGTTGATGTTTTATTTGGAAGCACAGTCCAAAGCAAGAAGGAAGGACAAAGCCGGGCGATGGTGGCGCACGCCTTTAATCCCAGCACTCGGGAGGCAGAGGCAGGCGGATCTCTGTGAGTTCGAGACCAGCCTGGTCTACAGAGCTAGTTCCAGGACAGGCTCCAAAGCCACAGAGAAACCCTGTCTCGAAAAACCAAAAAAAAAAAAAAAAAAAAAAAAAAAAAAGTAAAGAAGGAAGGACAAAGAAAATAAAACAGTAAAAACAAGATGTTTTCAGACAGGTAATGGTGGCACACACCTTTAATCCCTGCGCTCCAGAAGCAGAAGCAGGCTGATTTCTGAGTTTGAGGCTAGCCTGGTCTACAGAGTGAGTTCCGGGACAGCCAGGGCTACAAAAGAAACCCTGCCTCAGGAATAAGAAAAACAAAAAACAAACAAACAAACAAAACACACACAAAAAAAAAAATAAAAAGGATGCTTCCTAAGGTGAGAGATTCCACAAAAACCATGGTTGACAGAGCCCTGCAGAACTACAGCAGACATCATGAGCATCAGGAAGAAAGTGCCTCAAGGGAAGGCAGGAAAGGGAAGGTATGTGCTCAGTGCTATCCTGATTCCACCTTTCCATTAGTCAAGGCTTGGCTGCGTTTTGCTCCCCCGCCCTTCTAGGTAGCTGCACTCAGTCCCTTTGGCACCCACTTAGAAAGCTGAATTCCACCTAACACTGCACAGTGTTTACTCAGTCCCAGTAGAGGCAGAAGAAGCCACACACCCACACCTTCCTGGTCTCTAAGGCAGCACCAAGTCCTGGAACGCTCAGCCTTTGTAGCTGAGAGATGGTTCAGGAGAACTTAGTACACCGCATTTAAGCTGCCTCTGACACAATGCTTCTCTTCCCACCCCTCCTCCTTTCCTTCTCCCCCTCTTCCTTTAGCTGATTTGGGATCTCATCATGTACCTGGGCTGATTTTAAACCCCTAGCCTCAACTTAGCTTTCCAACTCAGCCTCCAGAGTTGCTGGCACCACCCATGCTCCTCCATGCTGGTTGCTCTGGCCTAAATCACTATGTCTTTCTCCCTTCCCTCATGGCACACAAGTCTGGGGTCCGCTTGTGTGTGAATGTGCTCTCTCTCTCTCTCTCTCTCTCTCCCTCCCACGGGAATATGACCCTTGCCTCCTTGCAATCTGTTGGGTCTGTATGACTGGCTCAACCAACAGTCAGAGTTCTGTATGTGCCCTTAGCATTTAAGAGATGGAGTGAGCTGTCACGGGTTTCAGCTGCAGCAACCCTAGAAGTAAGGCTCAAGATGAAGGTGGGATAAGTTCCTGAGACATTTCCTCAGACTGGCTTCCCAGCTGACAGACTGCAGAGAAGAGGCCAGGCATCAAGGGAAGGCTGGGGAAAGTGCTCAGAAAAGAGGAAAAGCAAGGGCCGCAACAGTAAGAAACGGGTCCAGAGTAAGTCCTAGAAACTGTATTCTGGTGCCTATGCAGTTTTGGCCTGTAAATCACTACCTCTTATTGCTGCAAAAGATTCTTCATTGTGGCTGTGGGCTATTGGCAGGGCACCATTGGCAGGACACAAGCAGATAGCTGTGTGTCAACGGAACCGGTTGCCAGCCATCCTTGAGGCTTCATATGCAGGAACCACTTTGCTTCCTACTGAAGCTCCCTTCTCTGGAAGGTTAGAGGTGCTCCTTCCCACTCCTGTGTTGGAAGAAACACACAATTCAGTTATCGCCTTCCTCAGTCCCTCAGGTTACACGTCCTGGGTAACTGATTTTTATCTTTGCGAAGAGTTTGAGATTAAACTGGAAAAAAGAGGCTATCATTTCGTCTTTTAGGGGCTTCCTTTCCTCTACAGTATATTGTTAGATAGATAGATAGATAGATAGATAGATAGATAGATAGATAGATAGTAGATAGATAGATAGATAGATAGATAGATAGATAGATAGATATCTCAAGAAACAAAGAAATGAAGAACTTCTAGGTATGAAATTAACAGGTTTAAGCAGTTGCTGAAGGTAATTTTTCTCTTCTTGTTCAAATGTCCTTTGACACAGAAACAAAATATTCATAGGGATGGACCCCTAATCTTATCAGATTGGCACATCTATATTTTACATTATCAAACTTGGGAACTCAGAATTTGAGGAAGATTTTCATGGCCATTTAGAAGGAGCTGAGACAAGATGAATTAAAGTAAATAATAAAAACCCACATGCAGGCTGTAGTGGGCACAAAGGGAAAAAACAGCTCTTAGGAAATGTCTTGTATCTGCTTCCACAGGATAACAGACCCCGGGAGATGGCTTCAGACAGGCAGAAAATCCAGCTCCCCTGTTGTGACATATGGTGTCACACTCAGGGTGGGTGCTAATGTGATGGCTGTTTTGGCCATAATCAGCAGAAGGACAGTCAAGAGCAGCATGCCCTGAGGAACAAGGAGAGAGGTATTCACATTCAACTCTTGCATTGAGTGTCTTAATTAAGGCACCCAGGGAGGATTGGCTTTTTTGCCATTGAAAAAAACATCATTGTAGGTTCTCTATGTCAGCCACTAGTCATTTGACATATACTGTCTCATACACGGTTTAAAGAACTTTTTGGGGATAGGCACTGTAGTTTTTCCAGGATCATACAGCAAATAAGTAGTAGATCTAGAAATAATTCAAGGATGCCTAATTTCAAGATGTGTCCTCTCCTTATTGGAATACAGTTTCTCCAAATAGATATCCTGTTATTAACAATACCGATATTTGAAAACAGCCTAGCATCCAGCAATGGAAAAACAAGTATTGAAATGAAGACACACCATGTAAACAATGAAATACCCCCAGTCTTTTAAAAGGAAGGGATCCATGCACGGACACAGATGAAACTGGATAACAATATATGGATTGAAATATACCAGACACAAAAGACAAACGACATCAAATTTCACTTATCTATGGAATCTTAAAAAGGACAATGTACAGGCATAGAGACTCGAATGTTGGTTATTACAGGCTGGAGAGAGAAGGGTAAACACAAGGAAAAGTACATCTGCCTTTCCTGTTTTCCTAGCCCCTTCCTCCTTCCAAAGGTGTTGTGCTGAGGAAACGGCCCATTTGCTTTAGAGGGTTTCCTTAGAAGTCCCCTCAGTCTATGTCCCCTTCCCATCTAATTTTCCCTGCGTTGGCGCCTTTCCTCCCCTCCAGCCCCTCCCTCGCTGCCAACTTTTCCCCAGCCAAGATTCTTCCCACTCTGCGTGTGTGTCTGCATGGGAACCCAAGCTCCCCAGGGTGGTGGGAAACTTGTCCTTCTTCATATTTGTCGAGGACCAGGTGCATTTAGGGAGCTAAATAAAAAGTAAATACTACACAGTCGGAATGGATGAAGTATAAAATACTTCAGATATTATCTCTGGGCTCTAATTATTTCAGATCTACAGATAGGAGAAACATAAACATATGACTGCCTTCAAAATAATCAAAGGACATTTTTGGCATCTCTATTTCAGGAATAGGCTGTCAAGGTGGATGGAGAGCAGAGATGTTTTCCATCCTCAGCGTCTGGAGAGCTGAGTCCTAGCTCCTGCCATGATCAAACCTGAAGGGCCGGCTCTGTCTGAACACCAGTGCAGTTTTGCCTTTCCCCAGCAACAACCACAGCCTCTCAGGGAAAATTCCTCCATAGTGGTAGATGGTTTCCACAATTCCTTATCTGGCCCACGTTGTTATATGGTGTCTGGCTGCGTACACTTCACTAAATTCTAGGCTTCTATAAAGTACCTGGGTGGGGGGAGGATCCACTGCCCAACAAAAATGAAAGAATTAGTGAGAAATTTGGAAATGTAGAGAAAATGGAATGCTTTTCTTTTTCTAACTTTTCTGGGGCATGATTTATAAGTGACATGCCGTACACATTAGGATATGCAATGTGGTGTTTACAGACACGTGCATTGTGTGATGACAGACACAGCAAAGGTAACTGACAGCTTGCTGCCTTGGTATCACCATTTTTGGGCAGGAGTGGTTGCAAAGAACACTTGAAATCATCTGATTTAGGAAATGCCGAGTGTTCAGTGTATTTTTTAGTACTTATTTTTATTTTAATGTGTATGGGTGTTTGCCTCAATGCCTGTCTGTGTAACATGTATACAGTACTCTCAGAGGCCAGAAGAGGAGTCAGGTCCCCTGAGACTGGAGTTACAGACAGTTGTGAACTGTTGTGTGGATGCTGGGAGTTGAACCCAGTCCTCTGAAAGAGCAGTCAGTGATCTTAACCTCCGTGTTATCTCTCTAGCCCCTAAAAGCATTTTTAACACCACTGACCCTCGTCCTGAAGCTAATCATCTTATACCTTCTAACATCCCTCTATTTTGTCCTTCTGTACCTTGAGAACTGTTCTATGCCCCGCCTTTCAAGTTTAACTTCCGTATATTCCATGTCAGATCACAGGGCACTTTATTTTCTGTACCTGTTACATCTCACAGAGCATATGGCCTACAAGTCTATTCATTCTGTTGCGAGTGTGACTTCCTCCTTCCTTCTTTCTTTTTCTTTCTTCCTCTTTCTTTTCCTTTTTTCATGTTTGTGTGTAGGTAGTGTGAATGAGTGTTTGCGTATGTGCATATATGTAGAAGCCACATTCAATGTATATCCCTACAAGGTGTCTTTCTGATTCTCCAACTTTTTTTGAGTCACAGTCTCTCGCTGAACCTGAAACTCACCAATTCAGCTTTGCTGTTTGGCCAGCAAGACCCCAGGAGCCTCCTGTCTTCAGTTCCACAGTGCTGGGATCACTGGCCTACACAGTTTACTGACTGAGCCATCTCCCTAACCCCAGATTTCTTCCTTTCTTAAGGCTGAATAATATTCTACTGTGTAAGTCTATCAACATCACGTTTTCTCTGCCTGCTAATAGTCTAACAGACAATCGGTTTCTACTTTTGTATTAGTTACTTTTTTACTGCTGTGATAAAACACCACAACCAAGGCAACTTCTAGGGTGAATTTGGGGACTTTGATGCCAGAAGGCTAAGAATACATCACCACCAAGGCAGTGAACACGGCAGCAGGCAGGCAGGCAGGCAGGCAGGAGCAGTCACTGAGAGCTGGCATCTTAATCTACAATAAGAAAACACAGGAGCTAACTTGAAATGAAGCAAGTCTTTTGAAAGCTCAGCATCTGCCCCCGGTGACATACTTTCTCTAGCAAGGCCTCCAAATTCTCCCTAAACAGTTACCAACTAGGAATCAAGCATTCAAATACCCAAGATTTATGAAGAACATCTCTTTGAAATCACCACAGCGTCCTTCTTGGCTATTGTGAGTCTTGGTGCAATGAACACAGCATAGCTGCCTACTCAATACATGGATCTAATTTCTTTTGTGTATATAGATAACTTTATTTCTTTTTAATATAGGCACTGTATCCAAATAGTAATTCTAAAAATGGTAACTTCATTTTTTTTCTTATTTCTGTGGGACTCTCCATAGTGATTTTCATTATGAGTGGAAATTTCCATTACCATCCACAGGGAATAAAGATTCCTTTAGTTTACATTCTTGCCAACTTGCTTTCTTTAGACTTTAGTTAACTATTCTGAGACATAAGGTAATTAATATTTTTGTCATAGTCTTAATGTACATTTCTATGAATATTAGCAATGCTTAAACTATTTTCAAACACCTGTTGAACACTGGCTGTCTTCTTTGTAGACAATTCCTGTTGACAATTTTTAATTGATTCTCTTTGTGACTGAGTTGCATAAGCTCAGCACGTGTTTTGCATGTAAAGCCCTCTGGAGGAATCATCTATAAATATTGCCTCCTGCCCTGAGATTGTCTCCTCATCTTCAGATGGTTCTCTGTGCTGAGCAAAAGCTGTTTTCGTTTTCACCCCCCACACACCTCTTTTTTCTTTTGCTGTCTGTGTTTTGGTATTGTATCCAGAACTTATTGCCAAGATCCGTGTCAAGGAGTTCTCTCGTGTTTTCTTCTTAGAGTTTTACGGCTTAAGATCTAATAATTGGGCCCTTTACCTATGTGAGTTATTGTGTAGATATAAGAGGGCTTCAGCTGTAGTGCCTCCCTCCCCCATCTCATTTTCTCAGCACCATGAAAGAATGTGTCCTTTCCGGTGGGTCCTTATTGTATTCTTTATTTGTGCCAGTGTCAAAGATTTGTTGAGTATGCATATAAGTTTGTCTCTGTGCTCCCACTGTATCCTGCAGGTCTAACTGCCTGCTTTTTTAAACCACTTCTGTGGTACTTTAATTGATATAGGTTTGCAATGTAGGTTGATATCAGAAAGTATGGCACTTTTATCTTTTGCTCAATGTTGCTTTAATTATTCTTGGTCTCTTGTAATTCTGCACAACTAGAATTTTTTTTTTCACTACGAATGACACTTTATTCAGTCATTTTCTTTACAACTGAAACTCTGGGAATTTAAAATTAACATCCTTGCCCGTGAGCTTCTTATACACACCAGAAAAAGTTTCCACCTTGTGCTCCACGTTGTTCTGCTGTGCTTTGTCTAAATGAACCTTTATGAGCCGGCTGCCGTCCAGTTTCACACGGATCCTCTTGCCCACAATCTCACTCTGGAAGACCAAGTCCTCAAGGATAGCGTCGTGCACTGCGGTGAGCGTGCGGCTTCTGGGGCGCTTCTGCTTATTTTCCGTTCGGCTTTTCCGAGTTGGCTTGGGCAGAATCCTCCTCTGAGCAATGAAGACTACGTGTTTCCCGCTGAACTTTTTCTCCAATTCACGAACCAGCCGGACTTGGATTTTTTGGAAGGATTTCAGCTGAGGAACTGGTACAAAAATTATGATGGCTTTCCGGCCACCACCAACTTCAATTTCCTTGGCCGCAGTGATGTTGAGCTCCCGCAGCTGCGCCTTGAGATCTGAGTTCATCTCCAGCTCGAGCAGCGCCTGAGAGATGCCGGACTCGAACTTGTCCGGCTTCTCGCCATTGGGCTTGACGATCTTGGCGCTCGAGCTGAACATGGCTGGCCCTTACGGAGTGCGGGCTTGGAAAGAGCAACTAGAATTTTTTTTTATTTCTGTTTTTAAAAAATGTGCATTGCATCAAATTCATGGATCACAGTTTAATAATAACACTTATTTGAATCTATGAAAACTGCATATTTATCAATTAGTGTTATTTTCTTCAAACTTTTCTTCACTATCTAATGTTTTCCATTTCCATTTCCATTTCTTTAACATGCTTAGTTAAACTTATTTTGAAGCATTTTCTTCTTTTGGATATTATTATAAACTGAGCTATTTTATTGTGTTGGGGGCGGGGGTGTGCAAACAAGCCAAGACACATGAGTGGAGCTGAGAGAGAAAATTCTGAATCAATTCTCTCTGTCCACCATGTTGAGTCTTTACTGTTGTTTCTGTGACTCTGTGTAACCTAGGATAGCTGCTCCATGACTTCCAGGCAATTCTATTTTTACATGAGTTTCAAGGACTGGAGTCAAATCATGCAGCAAGTGTTTTTATTCACTGAACCACCTCAAGAGGGATATTTTAAACATGTTCTTGGAATAGTGTCTAAGAATGCTTTTTGTATGCTGGTTTTTCTGTTTATAGGGAAGTATAGGTCATGGGAATGTGCATGTTAGTGCATGTATGCGTGTGTGTATGTATAAGTATGTGTATAAATGAAGGTGTGTGTGTGTGTGATCACAGACCAACCTCAGATGTACTTCTCAGGAGCTATCCATCATCTTTTGAGATCAGGGTCTTTCCTTAGGCTAGAACTCACCAAGCAGACAGAGCTGGCTGGCCATCAGTCCCCTAGGCTGATGTACACACCTCTCCAGCACTAGGGCTGCAAGTGCACATGATGCTCAGCTTTTGTTTATAGATTTTACTATTCTTTAAGTTTATTGAATTTGTTTTTCAGTTCTAACATGTATTGGTGAAGTCTTTAAGGTAGGTGTGTGTGTGTGTGTGTGTGTGCACGTGTGTATATCTATGTTAACTTTCCATTATCATGACAAAATGGTTGGAAACAAGACAGCTGAAAGGGATAACGATTTACTCTGCTCCCACATTGGGGCATCTGTAGTCAGTGGCCTGTGGAAAGACAGGCTATCACAGCAAGGAGAGAAGACAAGGAAAGCTACTCTGCTAGTGATATCAAAAGGCAGGAAGTAAGTGGGTGGCTGGAGGAATGGCCTAGGGAAGAGACACAGCACCGAAGGACACAGCTCCCTGCAGCTAGAGCTCTCCTGTGAATTCTTACAGTCTCCCAATAGTACATCAAGTTTCCAGTGATGAGGTCAGAGTCTCCGATATACAATCATTTTCCCAAAGCCCCTCATCTGAACACTGCTGCACAGGAATTGAACCTTCAGAGACATTCCAGATAAAAACCGTGAAAGCAAAACATTTGTTTAAAATCTGTTTAATTGCATGTCTGTGTGAGTGCATACCACAGGTGTGGACAAAAAGGCTTGGCTCTGGGATTAGAGGCATTTGTGAACTTCCTGATGTGAATACTAAGACTCAAACCAAAAAGTCCTCTGGAAGAGCAGTAAGCACTCTTAACCACTGAGCCAACACCTGAAGACAAAATGCTTGTTTCTTTTCTGGTTTACATACCTTTTATTTCTTTTTCTTATGCAGTTACTTTGGCTAGAACTTACAGCCAGTCTCATATTAAGTGTGGAAAACAAACAAGAAAACCTTAGAGCATTACCACCATTTTGTTGTTATAAGACTCTCACAGATTCTTCTGAGTGGGAAACAAGGCTCTTTTGACATCTGAGCCAACAGAGGTGCTGGAGGCCTACAGAAAACAAGAAAGCACAGCACTGTGGAATGTCGTCAACAGAAAGGCACACATGAAGAGAGGGCATAAGAGACGGCACAGGCTTCTGGGAGCAGTGGTTCTCAACCTTACTAATGCTCGACCCTTTAATACAGTTCTTCATGCTATGATATGAATCATAATGTAAATATCTGTGTTTCCTGATGGACTTAGGCAACTGCTAAGAAAGGGTCATTTAACCCTTAAGGGGTCATGATCCACAGGTTGAGACCTGCTGCCTCAGAGGGCATTTTCTTAGGTTGTGTAAGAACAAAAACTGTTCTTTTAGCTGGGCATGGTGATGTGATGTATGCCTTTAATACCAGCACTCAGGAGGCAGAGGCAGGTGGATGTCTGTGAGTTCAAGGTCAGCCTGGTCTACAAAGCAAGTCCCTTGACAGCCAGGGCTACACAGAAGAGCCCTGTCTCAAAAATTCAAAAAAAGGGGGGGGGACAAAAACTGTTCACTTTCAAAAGTGACACAGTAAAAGAGGAAGCAGTAGTATGTGGTATTTCACAGCGAAGCTGGGGTAAGGAGATGAAGTTTCAGAGAAGACATCAGAATGTTTCTAGCCCCAGCAAAACAGGCACCAATACAACATAATGCTAGGTTCTCAACATCTCTGTGGTTCTTGTCTTTTGTCATTCGCTACCCTCTCACAACTCCCCCAATCCCCCCACAATGCCCCTCACAACCCCCCCCACACACACACACAAACGCACTCATCCCCACAGCAGTAGAACTATAGTGGCTTCATTGTATTTGAGGTCTGGGAATATCGTTACCCTCATTTAACAGACTTGAAAACTAAGGCTCTGAAAGACTCACCAGACTACTCAGGATCACACCTCTTGAAAATAGCGCAAAGACTGGAGGCTTTCCAGTTTCAGATCCAGGACTCTTTACATTTAAAAAAAAAAGTGATAATTATATTACAATGTTTCCTTCTTGAACTCAAAACCTGAAAAGGATCTGGTACAATTCCTGTTTGACTTTTTGGACACTCATTGGTTGGGTGCTCATTCATATTCCACCCCCATAGGTTTTCTGTAGCTTATAATAGTAAGACTTACTATTAAGACTAAGACAGATCAAGATGAATTAAAAAATAATAATAAAAGAACAGGTTTATTTGAGTAGAGCAACTCCCAGGTGAGTTCTCCAATACCATGAGAAGTCAAACGCCCAAACTAAATCAGGAAGGTTATATAGCCTGTAGGTTAAGTGTGATGGCAATGCTGTGTCCACTAAAAGCAGGTTTGTATGGTCAAAAACTGAGCACTTTAGGCAGTGACTTGGGTGCTGGCAACTTCAGGGGAGGAGCTGGAACTGGGCTTTTTGGAGCTTTTGTTTTTTCTGGAGATTCTTGGAGAGGGCAGGGCTAGAGAGAGAGAGATGGGGCTTCTCAGACTGAACACACTCCACTTTATTATAGACATGCTCTCACCAATAGTACCTCATACATAATCTGTAAGACTACCCATTTCATCCCCACCTCTGTGCCTTTTCCTCCCTTTGAGGACTTCTTTTTTCCATCTGATTGTATGCAGTCTGACTGCTTCGACAATCTGAACTGACTGTTTTATTATAAAATAGTACTCTGTTATGATTTTCTTGAATTGTCCTCAAATCATTAACATACAATACAAGATACAAAGCAAACTCCCTGCAGACTGTTGTTTGTTTTGTGTCTCCTTGCCAATTTTGTCTTAATCTGTAGAGGATTTCCTGTGACCCTTGGGCTAGCATTCAGCGTTCATACATCAGGTCCTCAATGAAATCTTGATTACTGATGAAATACCAAAGAACCAGTATATAAAATACAAAGTATAAAGACTTGCAAGTTAAGATAAAATCAGTAGCCAAAATAATTCTATCCAATGAAACAGAAAATTTAAGGAACAAAACTGCCAGTGAAATGGATTAAAAAGACAGAACTAGGCGAAAAGCAGACTGAACCCATGACTCTGTCTGCTCTTCCTTCTCTTGAGGTTCTGGCACTCTACAAAAAGGAGAAATGACTTCTTACACTCCTTGAGAAATCCTTGGTACCGTCTGCAAATAGAGCTGTGCTTGGCCTTTTGTGGAAGGATGTGATGTATTCTGTTCATATTCAGCTTTCTACATGTAATGTGCATCTCATCAGAGCAGAAGACTGTAGTAATTGTGGTTGTGAAATAACAAGGGCCCATGATCTCCACTCTTGGAGAGTTACACTGTATGCAGATGGGAGAAAAGCTTGCTTAAATAAGCAACAGGTAAAAACAGCAAGTCCCTAAACTGCATCTCTGCAGAGTTGATGAATATTTCAAAGAGAGTAGAAGGAACTAGGTAAAAGATTTTGCAAACAGAGTTAGCAAAAAGAACTGGATTTAATTTTATGGGCAGAAAGGTGCAAGTGTTCCAATATGTGCAAGATGGTAGGAAGAAAGAATGCTGTGCCCAGTGCACTAATGAGGATGTATCATTACGATGGGCAGTGGAATATTCCTAGGCAGATATAGGACACAGAGCGTCATTATTGCCTCAAGCCAAATAATGAGTTATTGGTTGATCAAAAAAGATAATATTTTGAAAATTGTTTACTCCATGAAACAAGAAAACCATATTTTTTCAGTGAATCTACTCTTGAATAACAATTAGTAGAAATAAAAAATATTTGTCAAATATTGTGAAAAACAGTCCAACAAGCCTTCCTACTACCCTAGTGAAGGAAATCAGAGTAGTATTTTGGGGACGACTCCCATCCTGTACCATAGTTTCACATTACGGCCCAAATTCAGAGATTAAGAGTGTGTATCGTTTACATCCTAAATTTTTGGGTATACAGACTTCACTATTATGTATGGTCTACTTAGGAAGATCTTCATGGATGAAGCCCCAGTCTAATAATATAGAGATAAAGACATATATATGCCTGTGTGTATATGTATTTGTAAAGTATGTGAATACGTGAACTACACCTTATCCAGTAGCTAAACTAACAGAATATCACCCCACTTACCACACATTATTATTTATTTTTACAACCTCCAGTCTCTGAGATCAGTAGCATTTACATAAGACAAAAATAAAATTCTTGGAGCCATCAGAATACTTGTCTCAATAATCTACAGTGCCATAAGAAGGAAAACTCAGAAGAGAGGAGTAAGTGGTTTCTAATGGTGTCTAATTTTCCCTCAGACCGCTGCTAGGAGCCTAGCATGCTTTGGCAAGGCCTATATTTCCCACCTGTATTTCTCCTTTTTTTTTTTTTAATTCTAGCAACAGTTGGCTTCTGTGCCAACTCTTAAATCATCATAAATTTTGTTCTTATGAACCTTAATGAACGCTTGGCCAAGATGCTCTAACTATTGACTTCTATGTGGGAGCATAAATGGAGTGAGGAGGGGAAAACAAAAGTTCACTCTGTGAAAAACTGGATAAAATGGAGAAAAAGATCACAGTGAACCCAAAGTCGCCATTTGCCTTTAATGTGAAGGAGGCCTTGTTTTCACGGTGTGGCAGCTTTCAGGGGTTTTAATCTCAAAGTGGCTGATCAATTTAAGGTAAGTGGCAGGCGTTTGGCTTGGTTCCCAGGCTTGGCTTCGCTGCTCTTGAACAAGAAAGGATTCCGTAAGACACACAGACAACAGACATCACCAGCGCTCCCACATTCCAAGCATTTTAACACAGATTAGGTTGGCGTGATTCTACTGTTTGCTGAGATCTCCCGGGTGTTGCGTTTCCCTCTTCCTTGCCCTGCTTACCCAAGATGGTTTCCTCAGGTCAATACCTTCCTATGCCAAACAGTTTTCAGGGCTGAGAGGGGAAGAGAAGAAAATGTGAGCCTTCATCAGCAGGTAATTGAACAGTGAACTTCCCGCCTCAGGCACACGTCTCCCAGACAGGAACTGTTTTACATGCATGCCTGAGGCGGGGAAGGAGATAATTTCTTTAGCAAGGACAAAATGAATTCAGTTAGGAATGCCCAAAGGATTAACAGAGTGATCTGTGGTTATTTCACTTTCAGCTTTTATGAGCATGAGCCTCACACATGTTAACTTTCTTATCTAGTGAGTTCCTTTTCATGAACACTTTCACACGCTATACTCAATAGTTGATATTAAATCTATTACTTTCTTGTGTTCTTTGAAAATTTTCTTAATTCATTTAAAATATAACCTAAGTTAAATAAAATATGTGTTCTGTTGATCACACACACACATACACACACAAGTTTCTGTGCATTTGGGTTGCATCATGCCTTTATGGGAACTTGTGCTTTAATTTACATTTTCACAAGTTTTTCAAGTACTTTGTCTTTGATATGTTCAAGAATGTTCTTTTTTTGAAACTTGTACATAAAATATTTCTCCTCTCAAAATTTAATTAAAATAAAAGAAATTAATATAGATTTTAAGTAACTTTTTTACCTATTAAACTTTTCAAAAGCAATTTATAAAGCAAAGCTGCCACATTGTGAAAACTCAGTGCACCCAGAAATGCCATTTTTAACAATCCAAAGGCTGATACTGACACATGTCATCAAAACAAACGCAGTGTTTAAAATTAAGAAATTTAGATTAACAGAGCTTATTCTTGTTTGTCAGCATTGGCTTAGACTCTCGGGCAATTATATGTACCTGTATGTATATAGGCATATACTCAAGTGCACCCTTTGAAAATAGTATGGTACTCTTCACTGACTTAAAACAGGAGTAGATAGTGTAAGCAAATGAAGGCAGCCAGCCTTCTGCTGCTGCCCATATCTTGTAAAGATGTGATATCTGGGGTTTTAGACACTCCTTTCCCTCCCTAAGATTTTTTTATTATTATAACTTAAAAAAAAAATGCCAATCCAAATTTCCACTCCATCCCCTCCTCCCACTTCCCTCCTACCCCCTCCACACACCCTCCCACCCCACCCCCTCCAATCCTAAGAGAGGGCAATAAGCCCCACCCTGTGGAAAGTCCAGGTCCTCCCTACTACATCCAAAGAGAATAAGATCCCAAGAAACCAGTACATGCAGTAGAGACAAATCCTAGTGTCACTGTCAGTGGCCCCTCAGCCAGCCCCACCTGTCAACCACCTTCAGAGGGACTAGTTTGTTTCCATGCTTGTTCACACCCAATCCAGTTGGAGTTGGTGAGCTCCCATTAGCTCAGGCAAACTGTCTCGGTGAATGTACCCCTCATGGCCTTGAATTCCTTGCTCATACTCTCACTCCTTCCACTCTTTAACTAGATCTTGGAAGCTCAGTCAAGTTCCCCAATGTGGGTCTTTGCCTCTGTTTTCATCTGTTGTTGGATGCAGGTTCTATGGTGATATTTAAGATAATCATCAGTTTGACTACAGGGCAAGGCCAGTTCAGACATCCTCTCCTCTATTGCTTAGGGTCTTAGCTGGGGTCACCCTTGTAGAATCCTGGGTATTTTTCTAGAGCCAGTTTTTTTTTTTTTTTTTTTGCCAACTCCATAATGGCTCCCTCAACCAAGATATCTCTTTCCTTGCTCTCATATCTGTCCTTCCTCCATCTTTACTATCCCATTCCCTCAAGTTCTCGTCAATCCCCCTTCTCCCCTTCCTTCTACCCCCTGCACCCATGCTCCCAAATTTTGTCAGGCGATCTTGTCTGCTTCTAATTTCCAGGTAGATTTATATATGTTTTTCTATGGATTCACCTTATTACTTAGCTTCTCTAGGATCATTAACTATAGGCTCAATGTCCTTTGTTTATGGCTAGTATCCACTTATGAGTGAGCACATACCATATTCATTTGGGGGGGTCTAGGTCACCTCATTAAGGATAGTGTTTTCTAATTCCATCCATTTGCATGCACAATTCAAGATGTCATTGATTTTTACTGCTGAGTAGTACTCTAATGTATAAATGTGTCTTTATCCATTCTTCAGTTGAGGGGCATCTAGGTTGTTTCCAGGTTCTGGCTATTGCAAATAATGCTGCTATGAGCATAGTTGAACAAATGCTTTCGTAGTATGACTGAGCATCTTTTGGGTATATTCCTAAGAGTGGTATTGCTGGATCCTGAGGTAGGTTGATTCCCAATTTTCTGATAAACCACCACACTGATTTCCAAAGTGGTTGCACAAGTTTGCATTCCTACCAGCAATGGATGAGTGTTCCCGTTACTCCACATCCTCTCCAGCACAAAATGTCATTGGTATTTTTGATCTTAGCCATTCTGAAATGTGTAAGATGGTATCTCAAAGTTGTTTTGATTTGCATTTTCCTGATATCTAAGGAAGTTGAACATGTCCTTGAGTATCTTTTGGCCATTTGAAATTAGTCTGTTGAGAATTCTGTTTACTTCAGCACCCCATTTTTTAATTGGATTATTTATAATTTTAATGTCTAATTTCTTGAGTTCTTTATATATTTTGGAGATCAGACCTTTGTCTGATGAGGGTTTGGTGAAGATCTTTTCCCATTCAGTTGGCTGCCTTTTTGTCTTATTGACTGTGCTCTTTACAGATGGTTCTCAGTTTCAGAAGGTCCCATTTATTTATTGTTGCTCTTAGTGTCTGTGCTACTGAGGTTATATTTAGGAAGTGGTCTCCTGTGCCCATGCAATGAAGACTACATTCCACTTTCTCTTCTATGAGGTTCAGTGTGGTCAGATTTATAGTGAGGTCTTTAATTCATTTGGACTTGAGTTTTGTGCATGGCGATAGATATGAATTTATTTTCATTCTTCTATAGGTTGACATCCAGTTATGCCAGCACCATTTGTTGAAGATGCTTACTTTTTCCATTGTATAATTTTAGCTTCTTTGTCAAAAATCAGGTGTTTGTAGGTGTGTGGATTGATATCTGGATCTTCAATTTGATTCTATTGGTCAATGTATCTCTTTTTATGCCAATACCAAGCTGTTTTCATTACTGTAGCTCTGTAATAGAGCTTAATGTCAGGGATGGTAATGCCTCCAGAAGTTCCTTTATTGTATAGGATTGTTTTGGCTATCCTGAGTTTTTTGTCTTTTCATATGAAGTTGATTATTGTTCTTTCATGGTCCGTGAAGAATTGTGTTTGGATTTTGATGGGGATTGCATTGATATATTGATTGCTTTTGGTGGGATTGCCATTTTTACTATGTTGATCCTTCCTATCCAAGAGCATGGGAGATCCTTCCATTTTCTGGTGTCTTCTTCAATTTCTTTCTTCAAAGACTTAAAGTTCTTGTCAAATAGATCTTTTACTTCTTTGATTAGTGTTACCCCAAGATATTTTATGTTATTTGTGGCTATTGTGAAAGGTGATGTTTCTCTGATTTCCCTCTCAGCTTCCTTATCTTTTGTGTATAGGAGTGTTGTAAGAGGAGGAGAATGGGTCCTTTTGTTAGTCCTGGCCCGGCTAGCTTAACCCCCGAAATAATCACACAGAAACTGTATTCATTTAAACACTGCCTGGCCCATTATTTCTAGCCTCTTATTGGCTAACTCTCACATATTTGTTTAACCCATCTCCATTAATATGTACCACCACTTGACTGTGGCTTACCGGCATGAGTCTAACCAGCGTCCATCTTGGGCAGGAGAACCATGGCATCTGCCACACTGCCCTTCTTCTCAGCATTCAGTTCAATCTACTCCACCTATCTAAGTTTTACCCTATCAAAAGGCCAAGGCAGTTTCTTTATTTAACCAATGAAAGCAACACAAAATACAGAAGAACCTCCCACACCAGAGGAGGGCTACTGATTTTTTTTTTTAATTGATCTTGTATCCTACCACATCACTGAAGGTATTTATCAGCTGTAGGATTTCTCTGGTAGAGTTTTGGGGGTCACTTATGTACACTATCATATCATCTGCAAATACCAAAAGTTTGACTTCTTCCTTTCCAATCTGAATCCCCTTGATCTCCTTATGTTGTCGTATTGCTATTGCTAAAACTTCAAGAACTATGTTGAAGAAATATGGAGTAGACAACCTTGTCTTGTTCCTGATTTTAGTGGAATCGTTTTGAGTTTCTCTCCATTTAATTTGATGTTAGCTGTTGGCTTGCTCTATATTGCTTTTATTATATTTAGATATGATCCTTGTATCCCTAATCTCTCTAAGACCTTTATCATGAAGGGGTGTAGGATTTTGTCAAATGCTTTTTTATCATCTAATGAAATGATCATATGGTTTTTTTTCAGTTTATTTATATGATGGATTACATTGATAGATTTTCATATGTTGAACCTTCTCTGGGGTGAAGCCTACTTGATCATGATAGATGACTGTTTTGATGTGTTCTTGGATTTGGTTTGCCAGTATTTTATTGATAATTTTTGCATCCAAGTTCATGAGTGAGATTGGTCTGTAATTCTCTTTCTTGGTTGAGTCTTTGTGCAGTTTTGGTATCAGAGTAGCTGTAGCCTCATAAAAAGAGTTTGGCATTGACCCTTGTGTTTCTATTATGTGGAATACTTTGAGGATTATAGGTATTAGTTCTTCTCGAAAGTTCTGGTAGAAATTCTGTTCTAAAACCACCTGGCCCTGGGCTTTTATTGGCTGGGAAGTTTTTGATGACAGCATCTATTTCCTCATGGCTTATATGTCTATTTAAATTGCTCACTTGGTCTTGATTTAATTTTGGTATATGGTATCTATCTTTAAAAAATTGTCCATTTTTTTTTTACATATTCCAATTTTGTGAATACAGGTTTTTGTAGTAGGACCTAATGATTCTCTGAATTTCCTCAGTGTTCATTGTTATATCCCCCTTTTCATTTCTAATTTTGTTAATTTGGATGTTCTCTTTCTGCCTTTTGATTAGTTTGGATAAGGGTTTGTCAATCTTGTTGATTTTCTCAAAGAATCAGCTCTTTGTTTCATTTATTCTTTGTATTGTTTTTTGTGTTTCCATTTTGTTGACTTCAGCCCTCAATTTTATTATTTCCTGTCTTCTACTTTTCCTGGGTGAGTCTGCTTCTTTTTTTTTTCTAGAGCTTTCAGGTGTGCTGTTAAGTCTCTAATGTGAGCTTCCTCCTTTTTTTTTTTAATGTGGGCACTTAGTGCTATGAACTTTCCTCTTAGCACCGCTCATAGTGTCCTACAGGTTTGGATATGTTGTGCCTTCGTTTTCATTGAATTCAAGGAATACTTTAGTGTCTTCCTTTATTTTTTTCCTTTACTCAGGGGTGGTTCAGTAGTTGACTGTTCAGTTTACATGAGTTTGAAGGATTTCTGGGAGTAATACTGTTGTTAAATTCTAACTTTACTGCATGGTGATCCAATAAGACACAAGAGGTTATTCCAATTCTTTTGTATCTATGGAGGTTTGCTTTGTCACCGAGTATGTGATCAATTTTAGAGAAGGTTCCATGAGGTGTTGAGAAGAATGTATAACCTGTTTTGTTTTGGTGGAATGTTCTATAGATGTCGGTTAAGTCCATTTGATTCATTATATATGTTAGTTCTCTTATTTCTCTGTTAAGTTTCTGTCTGGTTGACCTGTCCATTGGCAAGAGAGGAGTGTTGAAATACTATTAGTGTGTGAGGTTTGATGTGTGATTTAAGTTTTAGTAATATTTCTTTTACATATGTGGGTGCTCTTGTATTAGGGGCATAGATATTCAGGATTGGGACTTCATCTTGATGAATTATTCCTGTCATTAGTTTAAAGTGTCCTTCTTCATCTCTTCTCGTTGATTTAAGTTTGAAATCAATTTTGTTAGACATTAGGATAGCCACACCCGCTTGTTTCTTAGGTCCGTTTGATTGGAAAATCTTTTCCCAATCCTTTACTCTGAGGTAGTGTCTGTCTTTGAGGTTGAGGTGTGTTTCTTGTAAACAGGAGAAGGCTGGATCCTGTTTTCTTATCCATTCTCTTAGCCTGTGTCTTTTTATAGGTAAGTCAAGTCCATTAATATTAAGTGATATTAATGACCAGTCGTTGGTAGTAGTGTTTGTATGTTATCCTTCTTTGGGTTATGCTGATGGGGGGGTTATCAGATGTCTGTGTTATTGTGGATGTGGTTAGTTTGCTTGGGTTGAGGTTTTCCTTCTAGTACTTTCTGTAAGGCTGGGTTTGTGAATATGTATTGTTTAAATTGTTTTTTTTTTTTTGTTTTTTGTTTTTTTTTTTTGTTTTTTTTTTTTTTTTTTTTTTTTTTTTTGGTCATGGAATATCTTTTTTTTTCCTATTGATGGTGAATGAAAGCTTTGCTGAGTATGGTAGCCTAGGCTTGCATCCATGGTCTCTTAGTGTCTGCAGTACATCTATCCAGGACCTTCTGGCTTTCATGGTTTCCATAGAAAAGTCAGGTGTAATTCTGATAGGTTTACCTTTATATGTTACTTGACCTTTTTCCTTTGCAGTTTTCTTTGTTCTATATGTTTTGTGTTTTGATTATTATACAGTGAGGGGATTTTTTTTTTTGATCCAGTCTATTTGGTGTTCTGAAAGCTTCTTATACCTTCATAGGAATATCCTTCTTTAGGTTGGAAAGTTTTCTTCTATAATTTTGTTGAATATATTTTTTGTGTCTTTGAGCTGAAGTTCTTCTCGTTCTTCTACCCATATTATTCTTAGGTTTGGTCTTTTCATGGTGCCCCAGATTTCCTGAATGTTTTTTGTTAATAATTTGTTGGATTTAAATGCTTTCTTTGACCAAGGAGTCTATTTTCTCTATAGTATCTTCAGTGCCTGAGATTTTTTTTTCTATCGCTTGTATTCTGTTGGTTTTACTTGTTTCTGTAGTTCCTGTTCACTTACACAGATTTTCCATATCCAGAATTCCCTTGGTTTATGTTTTCTTTATTGCCTCTATTTCAGTCTTCAGGTCTTGAACTGTTTCCTTCACCTGTTTGATTGATTTCTCTTAGTTATCTTGGGTTTCTTTGAGGGATTTTTTAATTTCTTCCAATTTTTTGTTTGTCTTCTCCTCCATTATTTTTTTTCTTTTTTTTTTATTTTTTTTTCTTTTTTTATTTTTTTTTCTTTTTTTTTTTTTTAATTATTATTTTCGAGACAGGGTTTCTCTGTAGTTTTTGGTACCTGTCCTGGAACTAGCTCTTGTAGACCAGACTGGCTTCGAACTCACAAAGATCCTCCTGTCTCTGCTTCCCGAGTACTGGGATTAAAGGCATGCGCCACCACCTCCCGGCTTTCTCCTTCATTTCTTTAAGGAAGTTTTTCACTTCCTCTTTAAAGGTCTCCATAATTTTTATAGTTATGCTTAAAGTTGTTTTCTTCTACTTCTTTTGGGTTAGGACGATCAAGTCTTCCTTTTGTGTATCTGCTGGGTTCTGGTGTTACCGTATTGCCTTTTAGGATGTTGGAGGAATTCTTGCATTAGCACCTACCCATCTCTTCCTTCAAATGAGGCCAGCAGTGTCTTGGCGTCTTGGTCCAATCCTTGCTGTGGCTATCTCTTAGGTCCCCTCAGTATTGGAGCAAGCTGTGTTCCATGGTTCCACTGAGCTCACAGGTGAACAGTCCTAAGATTTTTTTTAAACAATCAAGTGCATATGAGTGAGCCTGTGTGAGCTTATATGCATCACACACATATATGCAAGAGTCCACTGGACATCAGATCCCCTAGAAATGTAGTTACGGGCAATTGTGAGCTGCCATGTGAGTACTGGGAACAGAACCCAGGTCCTCTGCAAGCACAGTTCACAGTTCTTAGCTACTAAATCATCTCTCTAGCCTCTTTTAATAGCTGAGTTGGAACCATGAAGAAAACCAGCCTAAGAGGCCAAGCCATATCACTGAGAACAGCAGGCAGTGAAAATGAAAGACATAGCTTTAATAATATCCCTGAGCAGCAGAACCAAAGATCCAGGTCTACTCAACTTGGGGTTTCTCCTCGTGTAGAATGATAGGTTCTCTCCGATTCACTTGAGCACAGTTGCCAAGCACCTGTGGAGCCCTAGACACTTTTCTTTGTTGCTGAACAAAACACAAGAACCTCCACAAGAGGTCCTTGTGGAGTTCAGACTCTAACCAAGAGAGATAAGGCACTGAAGACAAGCAAGGCAAGACTAACTATGCAAGGAAATGTGGTGTAAAAGGACCAGGCACTGGGCTTAAGGGGACAGGCTTTGGTGTCAGATTGAAGACAAGGCAGGTTGGCCTGGCAGAGGAAGTGAGATCAGACTATAAGAATAAGAATATTCTTCGGAATATAAGTATAAGAAACATAAGGTTATTTTTCAGATAATCAAAATTCTGTACTCTCAGTCCATGCTTAGAAACCATTTCTCACTACACTGCAGTTTGTCATGGGTCTGTATGAAACAAGTTGTCATTTTTGTCGATTCCCTTTTCATGGTTCCAGGAGCATGTGTTGTTGATGCTGCCATAGCCTGAAAACCTTTACTTGGTTCAATATTTTGTCTCTGTTTTTGTGTTTGGATGGCTGGAGTTTTTGTTTGTTTGGTGTTGGTTTTGTTTTGTTTTGTTTTGTTTGAGATAGTCTTATCTTAGTTACTATTGTCTTGCTTTGAAGAGATACCATGACCAAGGCAACTTTTAAAAGAAAGTGCTAGTTGGGAGCTTGATTATAGTTTCAGAAGTTTAGCCCATGATCATCATGGTGGGGAACAGGTGGCAAAAAAGCAGGCCAGCATGGTATCACAGCAGTAGTAAGCATTCACATGTGATCCGGAAATTTCAGATAGACAGAGTATGACTGGGCATGACGTGGGCTTTTGAAATCTTAGAATCCATCCTCAGAGTATACCCTCCTCCAACAAGGTCACTCCTCTTAACCCTTCCCAAACACTTCCACTAACTGGAAACCAACCATTCGAATATATAAACCTATGGTGGCCATTCTCATTAAACCACAAGTTTATGTAGCCTAAGTTGGTCTCAAACTTGAACCCATATATTGCCAACATTTTCTCCTATCTGACTTGATTTTGTATTCTTTTAGGAACAACTTTGTTTAAAGTCCTTTTTAAGTGGGGTGGAAAGGTCGCTCAATGGTTAAGAGCACTGGCTGTTCTTTCAGAGGACCTGGGTTGGATCCCAGTACCCACCCAGAGACCCACAACCATCCACAACTTCTGCTCCAGGGGACCCAGTGCCCTCTTCTGACCTCCACAGCCATCGGACATATATGTGGTGCACAGACATATGTGTGAAAAAAAATCACTCACACACAGAAAATAAATAAATCTTTTAATCAAAGATAAAGTATTTTTTAAACAATATTTATACATAAAGTATTTATGTAAAAGTAAAGCAATAAACTATTTTCCCATGTCCTTCTCTGGATGCTTTATCAATTTGCCTTTTTGTTCATTTATTTCTCTATCAAGATCTTCTATTTATTGCTGGTAGGAAAGTTGAATGGTGCTGCCACTTTGAAAAAGAGTTGGAATTTTTTTTCAAGCCAAATATTATCTTAGCATGGGATTCAGGAGTCACATTTTGGCATGGTATATTTTTTCTGGTTGAGGAAACATGCCAAAGTGTGTGATAATCAAAACTAGAGGGTGCGAGGATATGAAAATCTGATATTATTTTTCCTCAATTCTTCTGTAAATCTAAAACTGTTTTAGTGAGTTAGGTTTACTAATTGAAATAAAAGGTATTAACCATAATAAGAATGACTGGTCATATGACCTCATTAAAATTCAGATCTTCTACCTATCAAAAGTTATTGAGAACAAACATTAGGACTAGAGAGATGGCTCACAGGTGGAAGTGCTTGACACTGTCTGCAACCGGGATCTGCCCTACAATCCTCATGGTGGAAGAAGAGAAATGTCTCCAGAAAGGTGTCTTCTGACTTCCATTTGAGCATACACACAAAATAAATAAATGCAATCAAAATTTTAAGGGAACAAATCAAAATGTAAAGTGGGAAAAAACAGTAGACATGTTTAAGTGGCAGAAAAAATTCAACCGTAGTAGACTTCTGTCTTAGTCACAGTTCTATTGCCATGAAGAGACACCAGGACCATGGGAGTCTTGTTTACAATCTCAGAGACTTAGTCCATCATCATCATGGCATGGAGCAAGGAGGCAGACATGGTACTGTGAAGTAGTTGAGAGCTTTGTCCTAATCCACAGGCAGAGAGACAAACAGAGAGAAGGGTCTGGTGTGAGCCCACCTGCAGTGACACACCTCCTCCAACAAGGCCACAACACCTAATCCTTCTAATCCTATCAAACAGTTCCACTCCTAGATGACTATTCAAATATATGGCCTATGTGGGCCATTTTTATTCAAAACACTACAAGTCTCATTTTGTAAATTAATAGGAAGGACAGACTTCTTATTTGAAGAGGTTTATTACAAAAGAGACTATCCAATCCAAATGGCCAAGAAACATTAAATAAATAAATAAATAAATAAATAATAAATAAATAAATAAATAAATAAATAAATAAATGAATGAATAAATGTTCACAACCATTAGTTACCAGAAAATGCTAGTTCAAAACAAAATAGGTCATCTTTACACACACTCTAGAATGGTTACCTCTGAAAGCATTAGAAATATCAAATGTTAGTAAGAAACACAGCAACAGAAGCCGTATAATATTAGTGGAAATATAAATTGATAAAGTCATAGTTTTATAACCAGATATGAATAAATGCACATTCACTACAGATAGGACACAGCCCAACAAATCATGGAAATTATTCCACCTAAATCTATCTTAGTGAAACAGTGAATTTATTGAGGTCATTTATAGGCACATCAGTGAATATATAATTAGGTTATTTACAAGAGAATGGGTAACTCAAAGGCAACATTATCCAAAATCCCAATATGAGTGACAAATAAAGAAAGCTACATCCCTGAAGCTCCCATTGAAATGCCTGTCCTTTGCAAAAGTTACTACTTATATGCCCGTGGAAAGAGGTATTGTGAATCCTGTAAATTTCATAAGCTTCCTGAGCCTTGTAAATTTCACTTATTTCCCAGTCTTATAAACCTTTCCCTCCCCCCAAGGAAGAAA
Source organism: Chionomys nivalis (assembly GCF_950005125.1). NCBI lineage: Eukaryota > Metazoa > Chordata > Mammalia > Rodentia > Cricetidae > Chionomys > Chionomys nivalis. Next base: position 198,875,058 of record NC_080086.1, read on the forward strand.
TATTTCAATTAGCTATACAATATAATTTTGGAAATCTTTTTCTTGATCTGTAGCTAAGCAATTCAACCCATTTGAGTAAATCCAACAGAAATGCATAAGTATGTATACAACAGTTAAAAAGATAGGCATAGCATATTTTTAATATCCACAAAGTAGAAACAACCCATAAGTTAATTAGCAAAAGGATAAAGTGTAAGGTATATATGAAATGGATCACCATACAGCAAAAATAAGAATGATTTCTATATGTAGCAAGAATGTGAATATCTCAAAGACACAGCATTTAGCAAGAAAAACATCAACTAATTTTACTTATACAAAATTCACAAACAGAAAATTCTCATTTATGGCAAGAGAAGGAAAAGAAGTTTGGGGTTGTTTTGTGTCTGAGGAAGGATGTATTCATTGTTACCAGGAGTTTAACAATCAGCAAGAGCATCCAGAGTGGCCACTCTTCCTAGCTTGTACTGTGTATGGCTAATCAGTGATAGGAAAAACTCAGAAAAAGAATAATCTTTGTTTTAGAGACTTGCAGAATCTAAAAATCACCTGTGGTGACTAGCAATAAGGATAGGTGTGCATCATCCTTCCTTTACAGGAAAAACACCCATGGGCCTGGGCACACCTACGAACACAGACAAACCACCCTAGCTAGGCTTTCCAGCAAGAACTTTGGACACAAAGTAGATGGAGACTGCTTGTTCTTTTCCTGGCTGCCCAGACCCAAATAATGACACAGAAGCTATATTAACTAAAACACTGTTTGGCCAATAGCTTGGGCTTATTTATTTCTCGCTAACTCTTACATCTTAAAATTAACCCGTTTCTATTCATCTGTGTATCACCACAAGGCTGTGGCCTACCTGTAAGGTTCTGGTCGGCTACTAGTGTTCTTCTCCTTTGGCAGCTACAGGGTGTCTCCTCGATTCCGCCTACTTTCTCTCTCTATCTCTGTTCAGATTTCCCACCTGGCTTTACTCTACTAAGCCACTGGCAGAAACAGCTTCTTTAATAACCAATGGTAATAAAACATATTCATAGGTATGATGAGGGGTATCCCACGTCATCTCCCATTTTCTTTCTAAATTAAAAGGAAGGTTTTAACTTCAACATAGTTATATATCACAAAACAGGTATCAAGCAAGAATAACAGTTACAATATTTAAAAAAACAATATAACTATTCTTCAACTCCATCAAAGACTCCAGAAAGGTATAATATTACCTAAGTTAACAAGAAATGCATTGTAAGCAACTTCCAAAACTCTAGAAATAACAGAGACATCTCGTTACCTGGACAATCACCCAAAGTTCTTCTGTAACATTGGGGTATCCATCTTTAGCCTACAAGCCCATAGTATCTGACGGAATTTTTTCATGAAGCAGGAAATTTAAAGGCTATTTTGCCTATACTGATCGTTTTTCAGTCACTGAAAAATGTCTGACAGATTCTTTCATGAAGCAGAAACCCTGAAGAACTCTTTTACCTTTAGGCAAGTTCAGCAGTCATTTTTCTGTAGGTCCTGAATATCCAGTTCATACAACATACTATTAAGCAGTACAGGCAAGAGTGTTTTCTTGCCCAAATGGCTAACAAACTCCATAAGGAGCCTCTTTGATGCACATCATCCTCTTGAAGTAGATTGTGCTGCCAGAAGCAGACATGTCTCACTGTTGAGAAAAGTCTAAGTTCTTAAAACCTTTTAAAACCATATTCTGTAGGTTTTTTGAAAGACTTGATAGAATATCTATACATCTGAAATATATCTCTGTACATCTAGAAAACCAACTGTTATGATTACAAGATAGACTATTATAAATGACCACCTATTAATCTGCAATTTTTAATTATACATTACACTTTTAAATGAGCTGTCTAAACACAATACCTTAAACAAGAAGAGAAATACATATTAGAATATTGACCTTAAGTTTGTATCAATAGATCAATATCTATACCAATCCAAAATATTCATCTCTATATCATATTTTTCTCATTTTTTTTAGAAATTGACTGTGACCATTATTATAGCCAACCCTTTTTAAATGAAAATAAACATTTACAGGCAATCATTTTGGGAATTTGGGTGTAGTTTTCTCTAAAATGCTTCCTGATTTTTGTTGGACAAATTATTTTTAGGTTCACAGAGACCTTTCAAGGGTTTTGTTCCATTAACTCACATGAACCTGGAGGGAAACCACAGGTTCTCATCTTCTGTGGAAACAAAAGCAACATATCCTTAGACCCAAAGTTTGAAGTCAAGATACCTTATGTTGGTTTAACTTAGCAGTCCCCAGCAACTCTCCGCAGTCAAAAAGTTCAAAGAAAACACAATAATCTCATAATCCAGACTCTATGTATATTCCATCTTTACATGGCTTGTTTTTCTTTACTTCTTTAATCTATGACTGCACTCTTTTATATGACTTTTACTGTCTCTTTAAAGACTTGTTTTATCTACATTTTTTCTTCTCTCTCTCAAACCTACTTAAATTTTTTAACACATTGTGTCTCATTTAGAGGTCTTTTATGTCTGAATCTGTACTATTGTGTATCTGAGATCTTTTTTTCTGACAAATAGCATTTTAAAATGGTAAGCAGTGTAGTCGTGGCAGCCCTGGATGCTGGCTCCACCTCTCTTGGACTTTTTATATGGTGGAGGTGAGTTTACCACCAGCTCTTGGAATGCTGGGTTGGAGCCATGCTCACCACCTCAACTCTAGGAAACACTGTGCAGCACATAAACTCTTTTTGTCTGAGTAAAAGCTAAATCTGCCATATAGCATACTTCACGGCCTGGAAGTGTCTCTGTGTATGGCAGTGGGAATCAACCATGCTTTCCTGTCTGTACACACCTAGCAGACCCGATCCAGCTGCCTACTCAGGCAGGGTGCTGAGTAGTAGGCATGCTCTCAGCTACTTTCTTCCTAACCCTGAGAGACATACAAGCACTTGGACCCAAAGTGTGTGGCTGGCCATGAAGGTTAGCCCCCAAATGTATGGATGCCATTTTGTAGCTGGCAACCTTGGGCATCTAGATGCCTAAAGAAGAAAAGATAAGCTATCTGGAAAGAATCACCAAGCAAAAAGAAATCTGACTTATAGTACCAATATCCTCTGTAGGTAAAATTTCACTACCGAACATATATATATTATACTGATAGGTTCTTTAGATGCATACAGATTGTATTCTATACAGGTAGGTAGTCTTCAACCCTTAAAAAACTGTAGAATATGGCATTTAAATAACTTAGGGTTCTGTTGACATTAGATACAATTGCTCCTGGCAGCACTAATCTATTCCCGAGAGAATGTTGGGCACCAAAGGCACTCCACTTAGAGTTTGTTTTCTTCTTGCCAAAATGGGCCTTTGGGCAAAGAACTGTCCCTGTCTTGACCAGTGACAAAATGCACAGCGTTCAGACTGGACAAGCAGGATACAAGAAAGAAGACTGACAAACCTTGCCAAGACAGGGTAAGACAGCTTTGAAAATTTTTCTGCCTCTGAAAATGGTTTGTCCATTACTCTAGGTCTTAGCCAAACTTGGTTGCTCAAATATGGCTAATGATACTTTGAGTGATTGCCCAGGTAGCCAGTTGTCTCTGTCATTTATTGTACCTTTTGGAAGCTGCTTTATTGTGCTTCCTGTTTATTCAAGTAATATTATTTTCCTTCTCAGGTCTTTGATAGGGTTAAAGACTAGATAGTCAGAGTTACTTTCCTCTCAAGACTTAGACTCTTTAGGATAGGATAACTATTGAAACATTTAGTATATATTTCTTGTTTGATATTGTTTATGTTGATTATAATTCTAATTTTTATACTTGATATTTGTTCTTATCGTATATAGTATTGTTCTGGGTTTGAAACACTTTTATTTATACAAAAAGGGGAGGTGCTGTGGGAACTCCTTCAGCCAATGGCCTTTGGGAGGCTGGCCCACTTTGGGTGTGGTCTTGGGTACTATAGACACAGGCCTGCACAAGCCCCTTGGCAGCTGGATTCGGTTCCAGTTCCCCACTCACACAAAGGACTGCTGATTACTACTTTTTCTGTGAGTTTACCTCTAAACAAATAAACGTTTGTTATATTCCATTCTAGGCTTGTGTGGAGCTATTTTAAATAACAACAAGCAGGACCCTCCTTTGATGTTCAGTTTAATTCCTTATCTCAAAACACTATCTCTCAATGTGATTGGGCCTATTGTGAATAGAAAAGTCAAGCTTAATTCTTTAGAGGAAGTAGCAACGCACTTGGAGAAATTCACTGGCCTTTGTGATGCTGGCAATATTCACTGTCACCCCTTGGGTAAGTAGCAGTAACCTAAGATTGTATCCTTCATTACACATATGTGTATTTACTAGTCTTATGTCACCTTGGCACACAAACTAGAATTATCTGCAAGGAGGGAACCTCAGTTGAAAAAATACCTCTATAAGATCTGGTTGTGTTCAATGCAATGCCCATCAAAATCCTAGCAAAATTTTTCAAAGACCTCGAAAGAACAGTACTCAACTTCATTTGGAAAAGCAAAAAAAAAAAAACCCAGGATAGCCAAAGCAATCCTGTGCAATAAAAGAATTTCTGGAGACATCACAATCCGTGACTTCAAATCTACTACAGAGCTACAGTACTGAAAACAGCCTGGTATTGGCATAAGAATATACAGGAAGACCAAAGGGAACCGAATAGAAGACCCAGATATCAATCCACACATTGTCGAACACCTCATCTTTGATAAAGAATCAAAAAATATCAAATGGAAAAAGAAAGCATGTTCAACAAATGGTGCTGGCATAACTGGATATCAACATGTAGAAAAATGAAAATAGAACCATATCTAGCACCATGCACAAAACTCAAGTCCAAAAGAATAAAGCCAGCCACACCGAACCTTATAAAAGAGAAAGTGGGAAGTACACTTGAACTCATTGGCACAGGGAACCACTTCCTAAATATAACCCCAGCAGCACAGACACCGAGATAAACAATTAGTAAATGGGACCTTCTGAAACTGAAAAGCTTCTGTAAAGCAAAGGACACGATCAACAAGACAAAACGAAAGCCTACAGAATGGGAAAAGATCTTCACTAACTCCACATCAAACAGAGGTTTGATCTCCAAAATATACAAAGAATCAAGAAATTGGAGACCAAAACATCACATATTCCAACAAAACTAAAAAAAAATGGAGTACAGACCTAAACAGAGAACTCTCAACAGAGGAATCTAAAATGGCTGAAAGACACTTAAGGAAATGTTCAACATCCTTCATCATCAGAGAAATGCAAATCAGAACAACTCTGAGATTCCATTTCATACCTGTAAGAATGGCCAAGATCAACATCACTGATGACAACTTATGCTGGAGAGGTTGTGGGGTAAAGGGAACACTTCTGCATTGCTAGTGGGAATGCAAGCTGGTACAACCCCTTTGGATGTCAGTGTGGAGATTTCTCAGAAAGTTAGAAAACAAACTTCCTCAAGATCCAGTAATACCACTTTTGGGTATATATCCAAAGGATGCTCAATTGTGCCACAAGGACATGTGCTCAACTATGTTCATAGCAGCTTTGTTTGTCATAGCCAGAACCTGGAAACAACCTAAATGCCCCTTGACCAAATAATGGATAAGGAAAATGTGTTACATTTACACAATGGAGTACTACACAGCAGAAAAAAATACGACAGCTTGAATTTTGCAGGAAAATGGATGGAGCTAGAAAACATTATTTTGAATGAGGTATTTCAGACATGAACTCACTCATAGATGGTTTTTAAACATAAAGCAAAGAAAGCCAGCCTACAAACCACAATCCCAGAGAACTTAGACAACAATGAGGACCCTAAGAGAGACTTACATAGATCTAATCTACATGGGAAGTAGAAAAAGACAAGATTTCCTGAGTAAATTGGGAGCATGGGGACCTTGGGGGAGATTTGAAGGGGGGAGAGGCAGGGAGGGGAGCAGAGAAAAATGTAGAGCTCAATAAAAATCAATTAAAAAATAAAATATTTTTTAAAAAACATACTTGAATATTGAGGCTAATATATGATGATCTCTAATTTCCTAGATGCCAAACTATCAATTCCTAATCCCTGGACGAATTGAGAGGCCCTCATGATGTCAAGATTTACTCTCCTAGGTTCAAACATAGACGTGGGGGGGGGGCGGTATGGGGAGATGAAGGGGTGGACAAATGCTTAACCAAATGAAGGATACAGGAAAAAGCTATCCTACAGTCTAGCAACCCAAGCCAAAACCAGCCCGGTCTTGCTGTAACTTCTGCAGTCGGCAGCAGCAGCACAGTTCTGCTCGGCTGTCAGTGCACCAGTTCTAGCATGGGCATGAGTCAGCCTCTGGGACGGAAACACTTACAGAATCACGGTCTGAGTGACAGGGAATGTTCAAGAAGTATACTAGGCTGCCTCCATGCTCAAAAGGCAACCAGCTTACTATTTTAAGGATCAAATGAGTCTGACACCAAGCAAGCTCAAAAATACCTCAGAAAGTTTCAAGAACTTTTTGCTTGAATGATCTGGAGAAGAGGCATGTGACAGACTGAGCTCTGAAAATGATGGCGTGCTTTAATGAAGTCAGGCAGACAAGACTTTCTGGGACAGCTCATCCAGAAGTCATAACTGTGCCATGTGGGGCCATGTGGCAGGTTGCATGCTGACTCAGAAGAGTAAGGAAGGGGCACTTCTGAATCACCATGACCACATCCTGCCCTCCCTCAGTTGTTCCCTAGAAACTGTCTGTCATCTTCTGGGTGAGTTCTCAGGTATGCTCACTGAAGCAAATGCCTGTGAACCAAGGTCCAACCTCCAGGAACATTTTGTGCCATTTCTCTCAGTGGGATACATGTGTAAAGTTCACTGTGAGTGAGTGTGAAATGGATGTCTGCACACGCAGACTTGGGGCTAGATTTGGGGGTATTTTCACATTATGTTTTGCTGGGTTCAAAGCTAGTACTATCTCCACTTAAATAAACTCTTGAAAGATGGCTTTAGCTGATTTAGGTCAGAAAGAAAATCACTGAACGCTACCAACCCAATAACGACTGGGGAGGAATGAGTTATTTCTGAGAATTTGAAGACACATATTCATTACTGTTCATTCCTGATGGAGTCTAAGCATGCATGTCACCCTCATCTGACTCATCAGGGAGGAATGTGTGGCCGGCAACTCAAAATCCTCCAGTCACCTCCAGATCCAGAATAAGACGAAAGGGTAAGAGCTTTTTTCTTGGTAAAAGGCAATTTTATAAAACTAGTACTTGTTGAGTGGGGATTAGGATTTGTACTTAGTAAATATAAAATTCGAAATTCAGAAAGCTTAAATATTGTTTCAAAGGCAATAAGTGATTTACAAAGTTTGTTTTGAGCTAATAAAATACTTTCAACTTTTAGAGGAAGAAGTAAGAGGAGATTTATATGTGATGTGACAATATTTACAGAAAATCCTAAATACTCTAGTATAGACTAAAATTACTTTGACTGTCCCAGGTATTTTAAGAATCTATCCAAGATTATTTTTCTGTTTTGAGAAAGTCATTGGCATTTTGCTGGGATCACCTTCTGACAGGGGTTCGCTGAACAGTATGGACATCTCAACAGCATAAAATCCTCTAATTTATCAAAACGGGTGTCTTCAAGTCTATCAACATGAATGTGTTTCCATTTAACTGTATTTTAATCTAGCTGTTTCCCTCAGCGTCACATACCTTTCAGCTAACTGGCATTATGTTCCTAATCTCTTTGCTGGATGGCTCACGGCTAATGCGCACCAATGCCAGTGACTTTGACATATTGATTGTCTATCCTACAATTTTTCTAGAAAACTTGCTTATTTGTTATGACAGTATTTTGGTAGAGTCTTGAAGATTTTTTGTAATTATAATTATGTTGTCAGTAGAAATGATTTTACTTCTTCTTTAGGGTGCTTTTGACTTCTTTCTCTTGCCAAACTGCCCTGGCAAATGTTTACTGTGAAAATAACTCCTCCGAGCAGGAACTCTTGTCTCTTTTCTATACTTTGGTGAGCTTTCAGCACTGGGTACCACATCGGCTGTGAGCCTGGGTATGCATAGTCTTTCCCAGGTTGAGGTCCAGTCCTTCTAGGTCTACTTTGTTCAGCTTTAATCACAAAAGGACCTTGAATTTGGTTACTTTTTCTTGCATCTAATGACATGACCCTAAAATGTTCTGGTTTAAATCCAAAATATCCTTCACAGGACTTTGAAGGTTTGGTCTGCAAACGGTCTTATTTTGAGACACTGTGCAAAGTCTGGGAGGTAAAGACCTAGCTGGAGGAAGCAGGTCACCAGAGGGAGGTCCTCGGGGATACAGAACCTCTGTTACTTCTGGTTTCATCTTGCTTCCTGACAGGCTGTACCATCAACAGTTGCTCCACCATCTGCTGCCACCACGACGTTATTCTCCAGCTCCTAGTGCCAAGCAACTATGGACTAACACTTATGAAACCATGAACCAGAATAAACCTTTTCTTCCTTGTTTCTGTCAGGCATTTTTGTGAGAGCAATGCAAATGAAGCTAATACATGTGACGTGTGTGTCCTTCATACTGTAAGTGAGATGCATTACAGCTGAACTATCCTGTGTCTGTCATGCCAGCTTTTTATTTTATGTGCTGTTTTAGTTAGGTTTTTACTGCTGTGAAGAGACGCCATGACCACAGTAACTCTTAGAAAAAAAACCATTTAATTGAGGTGGCTTCCTTACAGTTTCAGAGGTTCAGACTATTATCATCATGACAGGGAGCATGGTGGCATGCAGGCATATGTGATGTTGGGGCTGAGTGTGTGACATCTTGCAGGCAACAGGAAGTTAACTGACTGTCACACTGAAGAAGGCTTGAGCAAAACAGACCTCAAAGCTTGCCTCCATAGTGACACACTTCCTCTAACAAGGCTCATACCTCCCATTAGTGCTCCTTCCTTTCAGGGCCAATTTCTTTCTAACACCACACATGGGTACTAGAGATCTGAGACCAGATCATTATATCTACAGGGTAAGCACTTCACCAACCGAGCCGTTCCCCACCCCCACTTCTGATTTTATCTCTTCTTGGCTAAGAAAGTGTCAGGTTTGTATGCTGGTTAGTTGTTAGTTTTTCTCAACTTGACCCAAACAAGGACATACCTGGGAAGAAGGAGCGTCAACTGAAAAATCACCTACATCAAACTGGCCTATGGTTATGCTTGTGGGGCATTTTCTTGGTTTCTGGTTGATGTGGGAAGACCCAGCCCTAAGGGTTGTCCCATCCCTGAGTAGGTGGGCCTGGGCAGTATGAGAAAGGCAGATAAGCAAGTCAGGAGAAGCAAGACGGTGAGCAGTGTTCCTCCATGATCTGTTTCCTGCTCTGGCTTTCCCCAGCAATGGACTAGAACCTATGAACTAAAACTGACACCTTTCTCCCCTAAGTAGATTTTGGTCAGTGTTTTAGCACAGCAATAAAAACCAAACTAGAACAGTTAGCCAACTATTGGGGGCTGGGGACCCCCAGACCCTGAATTTCCTGTAAACAACTTGCTTGCAGCTGCTCTGAGCAAAACAATTTGTTTTCCTGTGTTTGCAGCTGCTCCGAGCAGGAGCTCCTGATGGCAGGAGGGTGTTTCTGGTGGGTTTGCCTGGGCGTGGCTATCAGTTAAGGATTCCTATAGAAGCTGCCCTGGAACACAATAAAGGGGGTATTCTTGGGGAATTCAAGGATGACCTCTCTCTCTCTCTCTCTCTCTCTCTCTCTCTCTCTCTCTCTCTCTCTCTCTCTCTCTCTGTGTGTGTGTGTGTGTGTGTGAGTGTGTGTGTCAATCTCTAGGCCCTTACCAGGCTCACGACTGGTCACATAGTGCAGGTCGTGTGTTACAGGCATAGTACCGTAGTACACATGGTACAAGCATAGTACCATAGTACACAAGGTACAAGCATAGTACCGTAGTACACATGGTACAGGCATAGTACCGTAGTACACACAGTACAGGCACTACAGGACTGTAGTACATGTAGTATTATGGAACTACAGCCAACCTTGTCTCTTTTCAAAAAACTCAAATTTACTCTTATGATATTTTTCTCCATTCTATTTAATACTCTTAATTCTGTTCTGATCTTTGCTATTTTTCTTCTGCTTACCCTATTGGGTTTTGTTTGATACTTTTCTACTCTCTTGAAAGATACGGCTCCTTGAGTTGTTGTTCTTTTTAATAAGCATTTACTGCTATTAACTTCCCTCATGAATTTCACATGATGTGTTTTCTGTCTGTCTCAGGACATTTTCTGATTTCCCTTTCGACATCTTCTTTGACTTTTATGTTCACAAAACATATTGCATAATCTCCATGAATTTTCTGATAGCCTTCCCATTGATTTCCGGCTTAATACTGTTGTGACAGGGAATGATACTTGACATGATGCAGGCCTCTTAAATGTCTCAGGCCTTGTTTTTGAAGCTTAGTCTGTCCCTAAGAATAGACTGTGCTTGTGTACTCTGCTATTTTATATTTACTATGTTTTCTGTGTCCCCCAGTTCTACTCACTCTAAAACCTGGTTCCAACCCAGTGCTCCTGTCTTACCTTCACCTGAACTGAATGACATGATGCTGTTGACAGTGAGACACTGAGTCCCCAACTGTTGTATCACAAGCTACATCTCAAGATCATGTCATATTTGTTTTATGTCTAGCTGTGTCTATGTTGGATATATGTTTAATTTTAATAGCTTCTTGATAATTTACATTATCATGCATAAGGACTTTATTTTTTATAGTTTTTTATGTGCATGTGTGTGCACCTGTTTAAGTGTATGCTGTGTGTGCAGCTTCCTGCAGAGGCCAGAATGTGTCAGAATCCATCAAATGAGAGTTACAGGTGGTTGTGAATCATCTTATGTGGGTGCTGAGAACTGAACTCCATCTTCTAGAACTGCGAGTGCTCCTAACAGCTGACCCATCTTTCCAGCCCCGTTTTTACAGCATTTGACTTAGAGCCCATTTAATATAAAAATGCTACAATTCTCTCCACCCCCTCTCTCCCTATTTGCACTTTAATGCTTCAAATACCTTTGCTCTCTTCACTCTCCACGTATACATGTCTTTGGAGACCATTATTTGACTTCATTTCCTTCCTTAGGTGTTATAATTCCATGACCCTGAAGTCTCTCTTGTGAAGGTGCTTGGGCATTTCAGGAGGAAGAACCTGCTTCTAGGCTTTACTGATATTTTTGCAAGGATGGGTCCATACTGGTTTTTTTTAATTTATTAGATTTTTAAAAAAATATCAGGCCAAGTTCCCACTCCCTCCCTTCCTTCCAATCCCTCCCACAGCCTCCCACCCCTCCCGCCCCACCCCCATCCAATCCTCAGAGAGGGTAAGGCACATTGCTTTACGGAAGGTCCAAGGCCCTTCCTACTATATCTAGGATGAGCAAGGGATACAGCCAAAGAGAATAGTATACCAAAAAAACAGTACAAGCAGTAGGGATAAATAAATCCTGGTGCCACTGCCAGTGGCCCCGCAGTCTGCCCCAGCAATTCAACTGTCAACTAGTTTGGTCCCATGCTCATTCCTTCCCAGTCTGGCTGGAGTTGGTGAGTTCCCATCAGCTCAGGTAAGCTGTTTCAGTGGATGTCCCCGTCACGATCTTGACCTCTTTGCTCATGTTCTCACTCCTTCCACTCTTCAACTGGACCTTGGGAGCTCAGTCCAGTGCTCAGATGTGGTTATCTGCCTCTATTTCCATCAGTTGCTGGATGAAGGTTCTATGGTGATATTTAAGATATTCATCAGTCTGACTACAGGGCAAGTAAAGATCGGGCCCCCTCTCCTCTATTGTTCAGGGTCTTAGCTGGGGTCACCCTTGTGGATTCCTGGGAATTTCTCTAGACACTGGTTTCTGCTAATTCTATAAAGGCTACCTCAATCAAGGTATGTCTTTCCTTGCTCTCATCTCTGTCCTTCCTCCATCTTGGCTACCCCATTCCCTCTTCAACCCTCCCCCTTTCTCCTCCCCTTCTACCCTCCCCTCTCCCTCCACCCCTATGCTCCCAATTTTGTCAGGCGAGATTGTCTGTTTCAAATTTCCAGGTGTATCTATATATATTTTTCTTTGGGTTCACCTTATTACTTAGCTTCTCTAGGATCATGAACTATAGGTTCAATGTCCTTTGTTTATAGATAGTATCCACTTATGAGTGAATACATACAATATTCATCTTTTTGCGTCAGAACTACCTCATTCAGGGTAGTATTTTCTAATTCTATCCATTTGCATGCAAAATTCAAGATGTCGTTATTCTTTACCCCTGAATAGTCCTCTAGAAAATGTATAAATGTGTCACATTTTTGTTGTCCATTCTTCCGTTGAGAGGTATCTAGGCTGTTTCCAGGTTCTGGCTATTACAAATAATGGTACTATGAACATAGTTGAATAAATGTTTTTGTAGTATGATTGAGCATCTTTTGGGTATATTCCCAAGAGAGGTATTGCTGGATCCTGAGGTAGGTTGATTTCCAATTTTCTGAGAAACCACCATACTGATTTCCAAAGTGGTTGTACAAGTTTGCATTCCCAGCAGCAATGGATGAGTGTTCCCCTTACTTCACATCCTCTCCAGCATGAGTTATCATTGGTGTTTTAGATCTTAGCCATTCTGACAGGTGTAAGATGGTATCTCAGAGTTGTTTTGATTTGCATGTCCCTGATAGCTAAGGAAGTTGAATCTGTCCTTAAGTATCTTTTGGCCCTTTGAGATTCTTCTGTTGAGAATTCTCTGTTTAGTTCAGTACCCCATTTTTAATTGGGTTATTTAGAATTTTAATGTCTAATTTCTTGAGTTCTTTATATATTTTGGAGATCAGTCCTTTGTCTGATACGGGGTTGGTGAAGATTTTTACCCATTCAGTAGGGGTCTATACTGTTTATATTTAGCCGAGTTTCCAGATGGCCAGCTGATTGTGACAGGGAATACTTACTATCAAGTTCTCTAACTGGATCTGACCTTTGCTCTGCCATCAAATGGAATGAATGGCTGGGCTATGCTCTCTAGTGAGACCATGGCTGGACTCCAGTTAGACAGAATTGGTACCTAGGCACTGTATTTTTTGCTATTCACTCAGGATCGCAGACTGGATTCTCTACCACGCAGTCCAATTAGCATTCTGTAGGCTGCCAATTAGGGTCTGAGCTTAGGCAGAACCATGGCTTGGAATGGGTGAATCCAGAGTCTACACTACATAAAAATGCATGGTTGAGGCTTGCCTCCTCACCTGGGTGGACTCCAGACCTTCCATCTGGGTTTCTACAAGTGAAGAGTATGGCTTTGTGGGTGGGCTGTGCTGTTGGCTGGTTTCTCAGCAGTGTTGACAGGAGCACAGAGCTGCCTCTGTGTTCCTTGGGTTCTCCACTTCCTTCTGCCTGACTCTGGAGGCCTCACTGTTTTATTGTTTGGCTAGTACTGGAGAAGGAAAGAGAGAAGAAATTTGGTTTAGGTAAAGAGTTAAAAATACCCACTGAGACGGTGGGACTTATCTAATGGGAGATCACCAAGGTCTGTTGGACTGGAACTGATGGAGCATGTGATCAAACCGGACTCTGAATGTGGTTGACGGTGGAGGCTGACGGAGAAGCCAAGGACAATGGCGCTGGGTTTTGATTCGACTGCATGGACGGGCTTTGTGGGAGCCTAGTCTGTTTGGATGCTCACCTTCCTGGACCCGGGGGAGCAGGGAGGACCTTGGACTTCCCACAGGGAAGGGGACCCTGACTGCTCCTTGGACTGGAGAGGGAGGGAGAGGGGGAATGGGGGGAGGGGAGGGAAGTGAGAGGAGTGGAGGAGGTGGAAATTTTTAATAAAAAATAAATAATTAATTAATTAAAAAATACTTCAGTGTAAAAATTTATAAACAACTATCTAAATTACTCCTAGAAAGAGGGGATGGGAAAAGAGAGAGGATTGCCAAGGGAAGCAAAGGCAGATCTTCTAGATCAGCATTGTGTCCAAGTGATTGACAGTTTTTTCTTGTTGAGACAGAGAGATGGCTTTGAATGCACTTCCTAGTAGCATCTTGAAATGCTAAGGCAGTTAGTAGCTGTCTCCTGGGCTTATCTTTTTTTTTTTTTTTTTTTTTTTTTTTTGGATTTTCGAGACAGGGTTTCTCTGTAGCTTTTGGTTCCTGTCCTGGAACTAGGTCTTGTAGACCAGGCTGGCCTCGAACTCACAGAGATCCGCCTGCCTCCCGAGTGATGGAATTAAAGGCGTGAGCCACCACTGCCCAGATTCCTGGGCTTATCTTTAAGTAAAAACTGTAGTTTCCCACCTCTCTGTGCCAGAGAAGTGGGAGGCTGAGGGCAGAGAGGGCCATGTGATCTGAGACATCCTTCTTACCCTTCTGTGAGAGTCTTTGCTTTGGATGATTTTAAGTTGTCTGGGTCATTCAGGTTTCTCAGATTTGTTCTCAAGATTGGGGTTTTCTCAACAGTTTTCTTATCCATGAGAACTTGATGGAATTCACACTTCTCACAGTGGGAAAGAGGGAGGTATGGAGCCCCTATTCTGCTATCTTCCTGATATTACTCCCTCCAACTGTCTCCATATAAATTTAAAATTCCCCCCAACAGTCTTCTAACATCAAATTAAGCTAACAACACAATTCCATATAACCAAAACTTAGAACTACCTCCAGAGCACCTGAGAAGACTAATAAACGAAGGAAAATGGCGCATAAAAGCCGGGGGTGGGATGCTGGTTTGAACAGGGGTACCAAACAAGCTGAACACTAAACTAGAACCTGCAGCTTCTGAATTGCAGCATGATCTAGGAACTAAACACAGCTTCTCTTCACGGACCACTGGAAAGACAACAAGTCAATAGTGGGTACTCTGTACCTATTATGTGTCACACACTATGCTAGAGATTAACCTAAAGCAAAGTCTACTTCTAAAGAGTCTAGCTTAAAGGGCAACCAATCACACAAATGCTACAGCAGAGTTACACAATATGTGCTATGAGGCAGAAGAATGAGCTGACTCTTTTAGTGTTGCTGAGAAAGCTTCCTAAGGCTTGAATTCATGCTTTCATGTTGCATGAGGCAAGTGTTCTACCACAGACCTACATCCCCAGGCCCACAAAGATGATGGTCCATCAGGGGCCAGCAGAAGGAGCAGAAATGCCTGCACAGTCCTCAAGGTGGGTTTTTTGTTTTTTGTTTGAGCTTGTTTTTCTTTTTTTCCTACTCATGTAAAATTCTTATTACACTATGGTGCACATTATGGTGATGTTTATATATATCCTTATCTAAAAACAAAGCAGAATCAAATCAATGCAAAATAAGGCACTAAATATTCTGAAAGCTGCCCAGAAAATAGCAGGCATAGGTATGTGGTTTGAAACACTTGTGGACACACTTTATCCTGTACTTCAAGCAATAACATAAAATATTAAGAAAATAATCAGTTGCTGGCCTTGTTATATTTGGTAATAGCTGGGATTATTTTATTTTTGCTTTATTTTCTAGCAAGCAAGAGAAACTGAACAAAAGATTAGGCTGATCCACAAAAGTGTGTGATCGTAGAGAAGGATCGGTCGTCGTCTAGGCATCTTGGGTCAAGATGCTCTACTGCCTTCTAAAATGTTTCTTTTTGCAACATAATTCAGAAAATTTTCTACAGTTTTCACTGGTAATGTGTCTTCAGTTATCCTTGGTCTTAGATCTCATCCATCATGCAAAACACAGTACGTTAATGTGCAATACTAGTTAAAACAATCTGGAACCCCTAAAGACTATGAGGAGATTTATCAGAAGTTTGACTTGTTCTGAAGTAGTTTGTCACTACCAAGTCTATGACCTGACTTCACTCCCTACCCCAAATATGTAACTCTGTCTCCGAATGATTTGCCAAGTGATTGCAAAGACTTCCTGTCAATTTCCAGACCGATCGGCTACTGCTGTAATGCATTACATTTTCTCCTGCCACTTTAGTACAGAAAGAGCACAATCAAGTCAGTTGGTGGTGGAACATGCTTTAAATCCTAGCACTTGGGAGGCAGAGGCAAATGGATCTCCGTGAGTTCAAGCCCCAGCCTGGTCTGCAGAGTTAGTTCCAGGATAGCCAGAGATGTTACACAGAAAAAAATTATTTCAATAAGTGAATAAGAAGATCCTGGAAAACCAGGTAGTGGTGGTACACACCTTTGATCCCAGTAGTTAGGAGGCAGAAGTAGGTGGATCTCTGAGTTGGAGACCAGCCTGGTCTACAGAGTAAGTTCCGGACAACCAAAGCTATACAGAAAAATCCTGTCTCAAAAAAAGAAAGAAAAGAAAAGAAAAAAAGAAGTTCCTGGAAGAGCTGGTTCTTCTCTTCCACCCTCAGACTTCCTTGCTAAGACCTTAGGAAAAACACCCTTGTCCACTTTCTATGCTTCTTCACACTCCAAGTTAGACAAGCAAGCTCACTGCTTGCATATTTGTGTAACAAACAATGTTATGTGGTTTTGTTGAAAGCATGTGTTGTGTTCAGTAAATATGGCTTTCATTTCAACTCCACTCTAAGGACTTTTTAAACTTAGCTCTTGCACTAATTTCTTTAAACCTTTCAGCCCCTCCCGCCATCCTCCAAGAGGATGGGCCTTGGTATGCTAGTGGTTTGTTGATGAAATGTAGGATGAACTCTAAGGTCCCTGGAAGTGTTTTTACAATGTCATTTGACCACAAAAAGGGGAACAAACAATCTTGAAATTGCATTAGATTTGAAATTTTCCAGAACTCCCTCTAGCCGTCTGAGTTATAACCAAGCAGCTCTCCAAAATCTCAAGGTAGCATATGTATGGCGAGTGTCTGACTAAAGCAACTGAGTCAGGGATTTTGTGACCTATGGGACACAAAGGGAGGATTTTAATTCATCTAAATAAAAGATTAGTTGTATATGACTGCCTAAGAACTGAATAAATAATTGGAATGGAGTCAACATAACTGTATTAGGGACCATCAGAGCCCCAAAACTAACACATCTATCCTTGGAAGTATAGCTATCTCTAACCTAATCATTTCCTAGGAGCCCAAAAACCAGAGCATCGCCTCACACCAGGATAAATCCATCCTGGGATAAACTCATCCTTGGAATAAAACCAAGTCCTTAACAACCAACACAAAGATTGCCACATCAAGTGACATTTCAGAACAGTGTTTCTGATTCCTAACCGGTATGAAAAAAATATATATCACATTGAAGAAATTATTTACAAATGTAAACCTTTATTAGCATTGCCATCATTGTCTGGGGTTACTTGTGACAAGGAAAGAAAAGGAAACAAACAAGGAAGGAAGCAGAGAAAGAAACCTATACAAGATGATGGGCAAGTTAGTTTGGTTGACTGTGGTAATCATTTCGTTGTGCATATGTATATAAAAACATCATGTCGCAAGCCTTTAATACATACAGGAGAAAGTTGCACCACGTTATTTGCATGTTTGTCATCTCACCTGGAGTCAAGAAGCAATCCCTTGCTGTTATTTGGGAGTGATTAATGTATACAGCACATGGAGACTGTCAAATCAATCTGAAGTATTTCAGCTTTGTTATAATTTAAAGGCTGTGTAGCACTGCTGAGAATGTGGTTGTGGTTCTGAATCCTGTATGTATGAGTATTGTAATGTACAGATGTTATTCTGGGACATTAGGAAGACTGTGGTAGGGAAAGCCACAGGCTGCTACTCCAGGAACATGCACTGGTCTACCGCCACATCCCATGCTGCTCTGGGCATTCTCCCCAAGCTGGTATCCACAGCTCCTAAGAATAACCTTCATATGAACAAGCCTGCCTCAGACTCTCCAGACAGCACACATTGCCTTGATTAGGAGGCAGCTCTTCTTTTCCCACATTCTCTCAGGTAGGGCTTATAGATTCCTCCACTTCATCTTCGCATGATGCCCATTGAATGGCTGAACTGACCTCTCTCTAGACTTCAGGCACACCTCGCCTCTCCTGCTGTTTCTCTTTCCTTTCTTTTCAGACTCTACCTGGGGTAGAAAGGTATTCCAAGAACTCTCATATATGTCCATGAAAAGCTCAAAACCAAAAAAAAAAAAATACAGAGAATACCAAAAGATTGACTTTCTTTCATCAATAAAAATGGTCTATAAATATGCAAGAAATATGTTCATAATGCACACTCAATAAAAACAAACATTTTTATTAGTGGTAAGATTAGCATGAGGAAACAGGTTGCTAACATGCAAGTGTAAAGCCAACGTCTTCATTCACCCTTAGAAGCACAAATAAGCACAGCAATTTGGAGCCTGAACGAACAATATCTATCGGACACATGTAGGATTTTACCTCCTAATTTTACACATACACAGTGTCTACCACAGGTCCCCCAACTCTCCATGTTTGCCAATGAACTCAGTTTCTTCTTTCCAAACCTGGATTTTCTATCTCAAAAATGCACTGTCCTTCATCTTCTCGATGTTAAAAGCATGCTTTAAGTCTTGTTTCCTTCCACCTTGCCTGAATTTAAAGTCAGATCTCACTCTGGAGAAGCAAGACTTACTTACTAAACATCTCTGGAAATCTGCTGTCCCCTCCTTTCCTGATACAGCCTCTACTCTTGTGTCTGTCGCCATAATCTCTTGCCTTCCTAACTAGAGCTCTGGTCTCATCTTTTTAGGATTTTCTAGTCCATACAATGATATCGGTACCCTCTTTGGCAAAGGCATGTACACAGGAAAGAGAAGAACATAGGGAAAAAGGAGAAACATACGGAGGGAGGAACAGAGACAGAGAGAACACATGCATATGTACATAGATAGATAGATAGATAGATAGATAGATAGATAGATAGATAGATAGATAGATAGATAGATAGATGATAGATAGATGTAGGTGTGTGTGTGTGTGTGACAGAGAGAGAGAGAGAGAGAGAGAGAGAGAGAGAGAGAGAGAGAGAGAGAGAGAGAGAGAGAGAGATCTTGAAAATAAGAATGAGAGTTCTCCAAATTAGGAAGGGATGTATATTACCTTTGCGACCAACACTCCTGGGGTAATCACTCAAGAAACATGCGCTTGGCTGGTGGTTGGGTTATGTCCTGTTTACCTAGGGGAGACTGCTTATTGTCATTGAACACGGGGATGGCCTAATCAGGGAAACATGGCTTTATCAAATGGGGACCATCCAACAGGAAGGGAGCAGGTGGAGATAACAATCTGTCTGTCCTTCACACAGCGATTCCCCTGCCGTATTAATTACTATACATCCCTGATCTTGAGGTAGCAATTTTGCTTTGTTTAATTTCTAGTTTAAATATGGCAACCTGCTTCTAATCTCCATCTTTCCTAAACTCTCCCTCTGAATTTTCATTCCAGTCTGGCAACTTGACCCTAAATCTCTACTACTTGATTTAGGAGGCAGGCATGAGCCTCTTCCTTCCGCCTCCAAAGCATGAAAATGGGCTGAAGTGTGAAAAGGATCATAATCTTAGCCACTACTACATCAACAGTCAGTCTGTAATGAGCTTCATATGAGTGGCCTTTATGAAATGCAGGCATTTGAGGAAAAGTCTCATTTCAAATATGCAATGTACTGTCTCTTAGCCAAGCACATGCATTTTAAAGAGCTGCTATGCAATTAATGTATTTGGAACACATGACTGATTAAAAATAGCAGCACTGTGACATTGCAGCTTTGTTCTTTTGCCAGTTTTGAAGCTCTATGAGAGGAAAGGATTTAATGATCATAGTGACTAGATAAAATGAATGCTTTTGTGTATTTGTCTGCTTTGTCTCATTGATCACAATCTGTACACAGAACCCAAATCAGGCATTCCTGTGGGTGATCAGTCTCAGTTCCATAAGCCTTGTATGACTTTCTTTTTGACATATTACAGTAAATAGTCTTATTATCTATTATATATATAATACATATGTATACACATATCACCTTAAATAGTATGTATTATTTATTATATATGCATACATATGTGTATACACATGCACTTATTACCTTAAATAGTATGTATTTTATCTTATACATATGCATGTATGTGTATACACACACACTTACTCAGCAGAACTGAACTCAATAACAGTAAAACAGAATACAAGGGGTTGATTAAGAAAATAAACCTTCTTTTATTAAGTTTATCATTTCCTAAACTTTGTTTCCCCAAAATTTGCTTTTTAATTTTATTCTATGTGGATAGATGTTTTGCCTGCATATATGTCTTTACACCATGTTGTGTGTGTTTGGTGTTCTTGGCAGCCAGAAGAGGGTATCAGATCCCTTGAAACTGTAGTTACAGATGGTTGTGAGAAATGACGCAGGTGCTGGGAACTGAACCCAGGACCTTTGGAAGAGCAGCAAGTGCTCTAAACCACTGAGCCGTTTCTCCAGCCCCTTATTCTCTGGGCTTTATTTTTTTATTGAACCTTTATCTGTTATATTTTATTTGTATTTACCCAATATTTAAAACCTATTATCAAAAGTAAAAGTCCAGCTAAATTAAGAGATGAGTGTTTTAAATACATACAAACTTTAGAAGGTAATATAGGAAAATATGTATTGAGCATTAAATGAGGACAAATTATTTAATTGCAGAAAATAATAACCCTATTGAATAAAAGACAGTAGTCAAAGGACATTGGCTGAATTAAGGCTTTCACAATCTAATTACCTACTCTGGGTGGAGGTGGGCTTGTGGGCCATGTGGCTCCGTGTCAGAGCCTGTGTTAGCATATACACATGACCCTAACTTCCATTCCTCATATCACAAACTCAAAAACAAAACAAAAATAAAACCAATGAATTTGCTTTGGGCAAAAGCTAATTTCAATATGGTCATCTGTTTCTTCTCAACTACTTTGGTTCCAGAGGAGTTGATTGTAACCGGAGGGCTGGAACCACTGGCAGCTCGTCTGCCTGTCGACACAGGTGTCTGAACTGCACAGAGATCTAAGTTGAAGCATAGAAATGAAGTTCAGTAGCTTGTTTCTGATTAGCCTACCGGGGAAGTGGGCTGTCCCTTCTCTCCTGGATTGGTGTTAGAATAATAGAAGGTGAGATCCTCTCTTTCCAGTGCAGGGGACTGAATGACACACCAGCACTCCACCACAAAACTGTGCCACCAGCCTTTTGTTTTTCTTTTCTTGGTTGGTTTGGCTTTGGTCGTTACCTGTATTGCTCTCTTGTAGTTTTGGGTTTTACTGTGGTTTATTGTTTTGTCTTGGAATTTTTGTTCGTTTGAGTCACAGTCATCCTAATTTTCCTAGATTAGCCTTGAGCTCATAATATTCATGTCTTTGCCCCCTGGATCTGGAATTCACTGATTCTTCTGGATTTGATGCAGCAAGCCCCAGTCATCCTCCTGCTTCTGTCTCCCCAGTACTGGGTTTATTGCTATGTTTGCCTACTTTTTTTGTAGGTGCTGGGGATCAAACTCAGACCCTCACACTTGTGTGGCAAACACTTCACTGACTGAGCCTCACTCAACCCATTATTGAAATTTACATGAGCCAAATAAAGTCCTCTTTCTTTAACTTGCTTTTACCAGGCGTTTGGTGGTAGGGACAAGAAAGGTCACTAATACCGAGACTGACCTCTTATTACCAGGGCTAAGCCTGTTTATATACCCAGCATGCCCTGGGCACACAGTAATATACATGTTTACATAAATGAGTAGTTTGGGTTATAGTTTAAACTATTACAATGATACTCAGACTTGGCATGGACCTCATGACAAGAACACACTTAACACTCTGGAGTAAGCTGGAAACTCATATGCCTCACACCCACATGCTTTGTTCTTGGCTTGTGCATAGGGCTTCCTGCATGTCTCTGATATATGGTGGTGAAAAAATCGACTTTTTTGAAAGTCAATCAAACCTTAACATAAATGTTTGAGGGTTCAAACATTCAAACTATAATAGACTATGAAAGATGGAAGCATCCAGAGTCTACTCTCTAAAATCCATTGAGTTTTAAAACCATTTCTGTAACAGCCAAAGATGTGAGTGTCTGGGCCGCACTCCCTCACCCCACCCCCAGTATAGGGCCCCCTCTGTACTCAGTGGGGAGTGCGTCTGTGAATGCTTGAGCACTATATTCAAAATGATGCCATATTTGCATACTACCTCTTCACACCCTTGACATACTCTGAATCATCTCTAACTTATTTATAACAATATAACAGTGAATGCTATATAAGTGAGTATTTGTTATACAGTATTGTTTAGGTGATAGTGTCAAGAACAAAGACAAAATGTGGATTAAATGAATGAAATGGGATTTAGATTTTTGTGTTTAATATATATGAATACACTTAACTATACAGTATTTAATATGTTAAATATATATGTATACATATTTATATATAAAACTTCAACATGTCTAAAATATTGATTGAAAAAGCTTAACTTATACATGTCCTCAATACTAAAAAAATAACTTGATGCCAAGAGACTAAATATACTATTTTAAAAATATTTTTATGTGCACATTTGTGGTGTGTACATTTCTGTGCATGTGCTTGTGGAAGGCAGAAGTGAAAAGTCAGTGTCTTCCTCATCAATGTCCCCTTAATTGTTCTGAAGTAGGGTCTCTCACTGAGACCAGAGTTTCCCACTCATCAAGACTAGTTGGCCAACAAGCCCAAGGACCCTCCTGTCTATCATGGGATTACAGGTACACATTATCATGCCCTGCTTTTTATGTGGGTGCTTAAAAGGGTCCTTGGGTCCTCATGTTTATGAAATAAGTACTTTACCAATTGAGCCATCTTCCTAGCCCTCCCAGAGTATTTATGTACATGTTCATATAGTTGGTAATAATTCATTTTGTTCTGAAGTATTATTAAATGAGACCCCAGGCAGCATCTTAAAATAAGAGAATATGGCAGTGTTGATCAAGCCCACAAATAAAGATGGACAGGCAGAATGAGTCATGACATAGAAGTAAGACTCAAGAATCACCACTTTTGAGCTGACCACGGCAAGTTCTATAATCTCTCTGGAACCTATGGCTGATATAGAAATCAGTAAGTTAATGCACAGAAAGAATTCAGTTATATGGGCTGGAGAGATGGCTGACATGGAAACATCAGGATCTGAGTTTGGATTCATTACATCCACATAAAAGATGGACACAGCAGTATGCATAGACAGAAATATGGTGGCATATTATGTGTGTTTTAATTAATAAAGCTTGCCTGAAGATAAGAGGGCAAAACAGCCACACCAGTCAGCCATACAGACTAGGGAGTGGTGGCACATACCTTTAATCCCACTCAACTCTGTGAAAGATGGATCTAGAAACAGATCCAGGTGGTGGTGGTTCACATCTTTAATCCCAGTGTTTGGAAGTCACATACTTTTAATTCTAGCACTAAAGAGGTAGAGACAGGATAGATATGACTGGGTGGAGAGAGGAGTATAAAGCAAAAGAAACAAGAACTGTGGAGTGTGAAGTTGGAGGATCTGTAAGGACAGGATCTCACCCTTTTAGTCTAAAGATTTGTTAGAGGTAAAAGGTCTCTCTAATGTCTGGTTGCTTTGTTTTTCTAATCTTCAGGTTGAACACCAATATCTGCCTCTGGGTTTTTATTATTCCTACTACACAGAAAGAGCCCTGGAGTGCACTGGCCTAGACTAGCTAATAAGTCAACTCCAGGTTTAGTGAGAAATCCTGCTTCAAAAAATAAGGAGGAGCCGGGCGGTGGTGGCGCACGCCTTTAATCCCAGCACTTGGGAGGCAGAGGCAGGCGGATCTCTGCGAGTTCGAGACCAGCCTGGTCTACAAGAGCTAGTTCCAGGACAGGCTCCAAAACCACAGAGAAACCCTGTCTCGAAAAACCAAAAAAAAAAAAAAAAAAATAAGGAGGAGTGGGCTGTGAGTTTGCTGGGTGGGTAAGGCATTTTCCACCAGGCCTGATGATTGACTTTAATCCAGTCCCTGAACTCATGGAGTAGACAGAGACCCAACCCTTGCACGTTGTCCTCTGACCTTCCCACATGCACGGTGGTACATACATACCCACACTCTTACACACATACGCAAATAATAGTAATAATAAAAAATAATAATAATGTGTAAATCAATAATAGAAGAAGCTGATGTCAAACTCTGACCTCCATATGCACACATATACAAAAATTAAATTTTTTTACATGCCCACCTTCTAGTAAACAGAAAATGAACCTTAGCTACTCTCGCTTGTGAGCGTTTTAAATCACACTACTTGTCTTTCGTGCCACGCGTCTGACTTTCACTTATAATTCAGTACAGTAACTGTTTTACAAGTGACAAAGAAACTCACGGGTTTTAAGGTTAGTCTTTCATTTGCACACACATCTCTACAGAACAAGGAAAATAATCATCAGATGTTCTGAACTCTAAATTTTAGAATAATTAACTAAACTTAATTCTGCAAGACCATGGTGGTGCATGCCTTTAATTCTTTAATTCCAGCATTTGGGAGGCAGAGGCAGAAGGATCTCTATGATATTCAGGATAACCAAGGCTACACAGAGAAACCATGTCTCAAAAAAAAAAAAAAAAAAAAAAACAACTAAAAAAAAACTAACTTAATTCAAACTGCCAATTATAATTGAGGCCAAGTCACTTAAAACACCCAGTCAGAAGAGAAGAACAAACTGCAGAAGGCCTTTCCATATACTCTGTCAGCCAGCACTGCAAACACCTGCAAGATGACTTGATTGGGCAGGGATTATTGAAACAGGAAAACAGTGTGAAAAAAACTGAAATATTTATCAAGAAATGATGAAAGCCAGCTGTGTTAAAGGACTCCACACGGGAGAATTTCCGTGTGACGGAGGACATCTTGTCAAGAAGAATGACCAAGAGGGAGAGAACTAGAGAACCACTGAGATGTCACCCTCCCAAAACAGTGCTCAAAACTCAGTATCTCTGTGCTGTGGTCTTGTCTCATGACAACTAGGAATTTACTACACAACTTTTATGTCTTGTTCACCACTAATCATCCTTAAAAGTATCCTGGAATTCTGTACTATGTGTTTGGGTCTGGGTGCCATGTTTTATTTCACTAGCATGGACAAGGGGAAATTTGAGGGCAGTTTCAAAAGATATTGCTCCACAGTCATGCATGGTTGTAAACAGAGACTGTGCTTTTGTTTCCTGGCCTCTCAGAACCAAATAATCACACAGAAACTATATTAATTACAACACTGCTTGACCAATGGCTTAGGCATACTCCTAGCTAGCTCTTATATCTTAAATTAAACCATTTCTATTAATCTATGTATCATCATGAGCTGTGGCTTACTGATAATGTTCTGGTTTCTGTCTCCTTCAGCAGCTTCATGGCATCTCTTTGACTCCGCCTACTCTATCTCTGGATTTTCCCCCTGGTTTTACTCTGCTAAGTCATTGGTTGAAAAGCTTTATTCATCAACCAATAAAAGAAACACATATACAGAAAGACTTCCCACATCACATGGTGGCTCACACATGTAATCTTAGCCCCTGGGAAACTGAGGCAGGTAGATTACTTGAATGCAAGGTCAGCCTGGGCTACATGATGAGTTCTGGTCCAGCCTCACAGAGTGAGGCTTAATTTCAAGACAAAACAAAACAGAGAGATAATGCTTCCATACTAAAAGATGAATGTCTACAATCTCTCATATCTGTGACAATAATATATAAGTAATTTGAAATTACTGTCAATACATAGTTAAATGCTGAACAATATTTACATCTTTGCCAATGATATATTTCTGCTGCCAGAACTTTCTTGTAATAAAAATGATAAAACTGTTGTGTTCCTATGGTCACCTACATTTTTTTCCATTTAAAAAATATGTAACTTGAGGTTTGAACTAAGATTCCACTGACATGGTTTAGTATAAAGCTGGTGATACACAATCCCCAGGGTTGAGATTTGTGTTCCTTGAAATATCAAAAGTTTTAAAGCAAGAGTGGCCTAGAATGCCAAGGATATGCAAAATGAAAGTAGCTGAATTTAGATATTTATTAACCTAAGATGCTTGAACTAGGCTAGACATCATAAAGGATCTGACTGTCTCACAAGATTTCCAGGACTTCCTGTATTCAATGAGCCACTCTTGGTAATTTCTGTACTTCTACTTCCTCTCCAGTGCTGTTAAGCAGCGAATTTAAAGTTTATAAATAATTGAATAAGCTCAAAGTGTGCATAAGTTCTTAGTATTTCACAGATTAAAGTGGAGTTACAGATGATTGTGAACAAACACGTAAGGTGCTGGGATTTGAACGCAGGCCCCCAGTAATAACAAACAGTGCTTTTAACCACCAAGTCATACCTTCAGCCCAAAATAAATTTCTTTAAAGATTCCTGTTATACTTTTTCTGGGGAACAGAATTTTTACTTTACCTCAAAGATTATCACCCTTGATTTCTCTAACAGAATGTGGAAAAACAAAACTCTTTCCTGAAGAATAACAATTATGCCGATAACAGTGCTAGTTTTCTACGTGAGTGTGTGTGTGTGGTATTTATAGGGTTTGTGTGTGTTTGTGCCTAAATCGGTGTGTGCATGCACATATGGAGGTCAGAGGTTGACACTGGGTGTTTTTCCCTTTCACTCTCCATGTTATGTTTTGCAGGCAGGGTCTCCCACTGACTCCAGGGCCCAACAATTGCTTAGATTGCCTGACCAGTGAGCTCCCAGAATCCTCATGTCTCCTTCTCCTGATATTAGAGTTGTGGGCACATGCTCCCACGACTGACTCAGAACTCAGATCCTCACATTTGGACACAAGTATTTTCCTCACTTTTCCCAGCCCAGGCAAAAATAACAGCATAAGTGCCTGCCTCCAAATTCTGCTCCTAATACCAGCGATCTCAACCCTAAACTCAATAGGATTTTACTTGACTTGGGAATTCTCGGGCTTCACTTCTGTGTTCCCAACCTGAAATTCTGGATGTTGTTGGTAGTCTGTGTTTGCCCAGCTCTTAAACAGTTCTGGTGGTGATAAGGGTTAAGAGCCCTTCTCAAATATGAAATCAGTGCCATTCTCCTGGGCTTTGCTTCCTTTTGCTTTGTTAACAGGATCTCACTGTGTAACCTGGAGGGCCTGGAACTCACTACATAGACCAGACTGACCTCAAACTCACAAGACCCACCTGCTTCTGCTGCCTGTGTTCTGAGATTAAAAGTATGTGTTACTGCTTGGCTTATTATATCCCTTTTATAGAGAAAGAACAAGGTCCAGAGAAACTAAAACAACTTCTAATGATTGGGCCAGTAAGGGCAGAATGACAACTTGAACCATTTTCTTAACTCTTT
Organism: Chionomys nivalis; assembly: GCF_950005125.1. Lineage (NCBI taxonomy): Eukaryota > Metazoa > Chordata > Mammalia > Rodentia > Cricetidae > Chionomys > Chionomys nivalis. The sequence goes on from NC_080086.1 coordinate 198,902,371, forward strand.
CTTTCCATTTCATTGAAGTTACTTTCTTAAATAACTCCAGGGTTTTCGTCACAGGTACTCCTACGTAATACCTGGGATGCTTTACACAATGGTCTCCCAGGATGGAGATCTGCCTAAGGTAGTAACAGAGGGCAGCCCTCCCATGGATTTCCTGCAAGCTTACTTTTTATTTATTCATGATAATTTGTCACAGAGCAAAACAAAACACAAAAATCAACTTGGCTTCCAAGCCTCTTCAGATGAACCTATTTGTGTTCTTCCTGAGATTCCTACAGCAGAAAAGTGCAGACACCCTGACGTCCACCGGAAAAGTGTGGTTAATCAAAATTCACAGCCAAAATATATCTTCTCCATGCTTGTAAACATCCCATCCTCTAGAATTAATTACGGATTCATTTCAAAGACGCTTCTAATTTATCCTAAACTACCTCAATATAAACTGCCTGAATTCATCTCACTGGGTGGGGCTGAGTTTTCCTTCATAGCCTGAAGCATTGTTTCTAGGATTGCACAGGAAGCTGCTCTCAGGTCTACATTTTGGGTTTTCTCAGAAAACCCCAGATCACTTCACTAACTTAGTCGTGCCTAGGATTTCTTCACCCCCTTTTGTCCCTGACAACAGAAGGAATGTTTGTAAGGCGCATGTAGAACAGCGATCCTCGTGGGGGTTGCCTAATACCACTGGAAACAGGGATATTTACATTATGATTCAGAAAAGTAGAAAAATTACAGTTCTGAAATAGCAACAAAACTAATTTTCATGGTTGGGGTCAGCACAGCATGAGGAACTGTGTTAAGGAAGGGCTGCAGCATCAGGAAGGGTGAGCACCACGGATGAGAGCAAGGATGGCTACTAACCCTCAAGGATGGCTGGCTACTAACCTTCAAGGATGGCTACTAACCCTCAAGGATGGCTACTAACCCTCTCAACTGAGCTACCAGCATCTCCCCCACCTGCTTACTACTCTTGAAATGAGCAGATGGCCAGTACACAATTAATGAGCTGTGGAAGGTCTTCAGAGCAGGCGCCTTCTCTCTGCCTCCCAACTAACCTCGTTCTGGAAGATATAAAAAGACAAGTTAGGGAAAGAGAGAAAGAGAAAGGACAGAGAGGGAGGATGGACTTTATGCATAGTGAGATGACCAATGGTGAGTTCATTTATCAGGGAAGTTAAAATAAAAGATTATGAGTGGCTTCCAAATACTGAAAACAAGATGTGTGATTTCCGAAATAAGGAAAATGTCAAGTGATCCACATATGACTCCTCAAAGGGCGTAGGAAGTAGGATATGGACCAAGGGGAGATGTGCATGAGTTGGTAACACTGGG